>NW_027187391.1:63956501-64186546 GCF_028583685.1 Petaurus breviceps papuanus
TTCTTTCTTTCTTTCTTTCTTTCTTTCTTTCTTTCTTTCTTTCTTTCTTTCTTTTCCTCTATCTTCTTTCACAAAACCTTCTACCCACTTCACTAGGCAGCACATAGACTGGAGCACAATAGATCCCTGCCCAAGCTCCATTTAATGGCTGTATTTTGGGTCCTCCTTTCTTAGAGTGAATGTCAATGCTGACTGTTTTTCCTTGGAACAGCAACCCTGAGGGTCTTCCCCTCCAAGCTTGATGGTTTTGTTTTGTTGTTTTTATTTACTAATTAAAGGGGTCATCCCTTGGCTCACTTCTTTAAAAAGTCATTCTTTAAATCATTCACTGAATGGCCCTTAATTCACTCTAAGTGAGTATGTGAAAAGATCTCAGCCTACAGAACTGGGTCTCCCATTGCATCCTGGGTCATCTCCAGTCATCTTGATGAATATCTAGTCACTGAATCCAGATGTCTCGGCAGGAGAAAGTGAGACTGGTGACCTTGCATAGCTCTCCTCACTCAAATCAAAGTTAACTGCAAGACATGTCTTCATTTCCCTAACACCATGGTCCTCTATGAAAACAAAGGACAACCACAACAACAAAAGGATCTATCGAGGCAGGTCTGGTTGCCAGACAAAACTCCACCATATTATTTTGGCCAGTTCAGAGTACTAACATCCTTTCCTTGCTTTTTCAGCTTTTTCAGCTGGTGCAATTCCACACCTTTGAGACCCCTTCTCTGAGTTCAGAAATTCCTAAGATTTCATGTCCTATACCTATCACAATTGTTTATTTTCTCCTTCTAGCTGGAAAACTACATTTCTCATCAAATGCATGTAGCTGATAATAGGCTAAAATAATATGGGAAATCAATTCTTTGCTTTCTGCAGTAAAGTGTTTGATGTAAATAAAATGTACACAATAATAATCATCCTACCTAATTCATTAATCATTTTCATTTATCTACTTCATAAATATGAGACGTTGTGCCATTTTCTTTTTCATGGTAGAACACTAAATTTGTATCTTGACCAAGCTTATATTTAATTTATGTTCAATAAGAACATAAGGAACTTAAAATACCCAAAAACCTAAAATTTACTTTTCTGACCAAAAGTTAAATGGTTCTGAAGTTGTCATAATGTACAGTTGATAAGGATAGTAGACATATTAGACATACTGATAACTTCTGAATTTCCTGATAGAGGAGAATGCAAATTAAGTCTTCTAATTGCTGATTAAGGAAACAGCAACAACAATAATTCAGACAACAGAAAGAAAGACAAAAATCATGGCAAAGTGACAGAACTTAGATATAGGCAAACAATAAGGCTCTAATAATACAGTACAAGAAATGAAGTTCAATAAAATAAACATCTGAACAACTGAATTTGTCAAAAGATTTATGGGATAGTTTCAGCTTTTAAAGCATTTTGAAGAGAAAAGAAAACTTAAGGATTTTCATTTTATCTTAGAGTCCAGTGTAAGTTTTTGAAGTCTCTTAAATGAAATATAACAAAAAAAGAGTTGTGCTTTTAGTAGATTAGCTTGGAATACATGTGAAGAAAGGAATAAAGATTGTAGAGATTGGTAATCGGGAGTCCAATTAGAAGGTTGTTGAAATAGTCCCAGACAAAAAGCTGTCTAATTTTACATGATGTACTGATCCAGGTTCTAGGTTCAGCTCCACCTAATGACCTCATATGAACTAGGAAAGCAGCAAATAATATTAAATTTTCAATAGGAGTGATGGAACAAGAACCCAAAAAGTATTTCTTGCAATCATAAAAATTACATTATACATAAAGGTAGGCATCAACAATAAAAAAGTAACAATGTTAAATATATGCACAAAATGGCACAGCAAATAAAAATTAGGCAGATTGAAAAAAAGATATTGATAGGAGAACAAATTATTAAGGGAAATTAATATTACTTTCTCAGATCTTGATTAAACCAACAAATCAATAAACAAGATACATAGACATGAATGGATTGTTGAATAAATTCAATATGAATGACAGATGACAATTTCTAAATGAGAATGTTATGCACATATCTAATCTTCAAATAACACATTTTAAAGTGATAGAGTTTTATGATTTAAAAAAATCAATAACAAATGCTAAAATTCATAAATAAGCATAATTTTTGCATATTCAATAAAATGTATTTAAAGAAAAGGAATAGCAGCAAGAGTCATTAATTGAAGAATTAGTCGTGATATATTAAATTATATCAAGGAGAAACCCATAAAAACAATTAAATTATGGCATAAAAACATAGAAACAATTAAAAAAATTATAAAGAATTTTTAAAATTAAGCAACTACCCAAAATTTATGGAATTTAGCAAAATTATTCTAAGATATTAAAAGAGGAAAATCATTGAACTGAGCATTTAAAAACTCTTATAGAAACAAATTAACAACCTTATTGCAAGTACAAGATTAACTTAAAAATCAAAGGAAAAATAGATAAAACTTTTAAAAGACAGTAGAAATGTAAAACCTATGAGAGCTATTTTAAAATTCCTACAAAATCAATAAACCATTAGCTTGTCTAATAAAGACAGAAGAAAATCTAATTAATAAAATTCTAAAATGAATAATGTAAATTCATAAGAAATATACAGGGAATATAGAGGATGATCTAAAATTGCCATTCATAAGTATAATCCATTAAAACTGAAAATTTGTCAGAAATGGATGAGCACCTATAAAAATATAAGTAATCAAAACAAGAAATACTGATCTTATATAACACGATGATAGAAAAAGAAATTGAGTAATCCATAAAGGAACCACAAAATTAAGATGGATTTGCAAGTGATGAGCATCAATATTTAAAGACCAGTTATTGTCTATTCTACAAAAAAATTAAAGTTATTGGAAAGATAGATAAATGTAGAAAAGGAAAGCAAGCATTTATTAAGCATGTTTATAATTAATCCCTTAATGTGTGGAATACCATCATATTTTTTTTTCCTTCCTTTTCTTCAAAACTGTGATTTTATTCATTCAGAGAATTCCTGGTGTGGAAATTACTTCTCCTGATACAAATCAGAAAACTTAGCTGCAATTTATATTCTTAAGGAGTTGACTGGGAACTTCAGAGATAAAGTAGCTTCCTCATGGACATAGAGCTAGATATGTCAGAGGCAGGCCATGAATTCAAGTCCTACTGAATCCAAAACTAACTCTTTTCGACTTTGCCACTCTGCATTAACTATATTTCTTTTCTATTCATTGAGATTGAAATTAATGTGACTTCTATAAAAAAACAACCCTATGTTGCAGAGTTATTTACCAAGTCACAGCTGAAAGAGCTTAAATGAAACCATTTGGGACAGTTTCATCACCACAAGCCTTCAAAATAGAAAAGCAACTCACAAACTTTTAGGAAAGAAACTATGGAGAGAGAGCAAGAAGTAGAATAATTTGCTATAGTAGAATTTCACTACAAGGAAAGGATTACTTCCAACTATTCTAGCCAGAGATTGCTAAAGAGTCAAAGAAGAAATATGCTAGGCAAACTTAGGACATTGTTACTCTCCAAATTAGGGATGGGTAAAATTAAATTCATCTTGGAAATTCACAATTTATATATAGCTATGTTATGAAGATAGTTTTGCCTTTGGGAAGCCTATACTAGCATGAGTACAAACTTTAGAATGTGGTACTAAACTGGAAAGATTTCAAGTATCAGTCTAGAAATGGATTATGTCTGCCATTTGAGTATGAACTTAAGTAAATTCAAAAAGATTCATGACTAGATGATTGGCTACCAGATAACTGATATTTCTTGGCCACAGAAAGACATTAAATTATATAGAATGACTGCTGTGGGGAAGGGCTAGTGATCTGTATTAGTAAAGGAAAAATCCACACTAAAAAAACTGGATAAAGTTGCTATTAAAGTTTGTTGAGTAAATGGATGATATCAAGGAGTCTGACCAGTACCTGCAAGGCAGAATTTCCTTCAAGGGTGGTGACAATGGAAGAGCCTAGACTTCAAGGCAGTAGATTGAGTTACATTGTGTCAAATCTCTGGCCATCTAAAATGTGATTCCCTAATCTCAAGAAGATTCCTGCTCTTTTGAGTTTATAGCCAATACATCTATGTGTCTCAGTTCATAAATCTGGGTATGCTGCAGATTTTTTGGTAAGTGATATGACTTGGCTTTTTTAATTGCCCCAAATCCACAGACTTCCATGTGACAATGGCAAGACTCAAAAAACACTGTAGTCTCATGAATGACCTATCTTGAGGTCACTTTCTTCTATAATAATTCTCCTCAAACCTCTCTGGCACCCTCTATTTTGTCAAAAGTACTAAATATTGCTTCTGCCCAGCTATAAGAAGAAGAGGCAGGGGCTAGAGTGTGATGAAAAGGTCTTATCTTTCAATAAAGTCCCAGCTCTGGGAAAGGCAACCCTTGGGTTAAGAGCAAAACACCTTTGCCTTTCACCCATACTTCAAGAAGAATAAGGAACTTATCATTCCAAGTTAGGTGGTTGAAAGGAAGAAAGCAAAGGAGAAATTGTGCAAAATGATGGCATGAACAGTTGAATCAGGGCTGAGAGAAAAGGGAGTGAAACCAAACAATAAGACTGCTTTGGTCATCCAAGAAGTTATTCAGAAGAGGACCAATGCTGCTGAAAAATTGTGATGCTGACATTGTGAAGGCTGGGGCAATTTTGTAGCCAAGCACCAGGGGGTGTGCATACCAGCAAAGATAGAAAGTGCAGAAAGTGAGTGATAGTATTTTTTTAAGTGAAACACTAAAGAGACCAATAAAAATGATTTAGTAGAAATCCCAGGAGACAAAGAGATAGATCAATGGAGCAGATTCTAAACTGGAAGGATAAGTAATACTTCACAAAGAATTCAAAGTTTTCTTAATAAATATCATATGAAGTAAAGTGAATCAATAGTGCTTAGAGAAAAACAGAAGAGTATGGACTCCCCAGAGAACATGGAATTACCATAAGAATTTATGGAATGGTTTAAAGGGGAAATAAAATGCACAAAAAAACCAGGAATGAATGTAGACAACAAGCTAAAGCTATCACTATAGAATACAAAAAGACAATATATCAGAAAAGAATAAAATATTTGTTGTAGAATCTCTCCAAAGAAGTGTAAGAAAAGTTCACATATGTGAAATACAAAAATGCTGAAGTAGAAGAAATGTTGGGCAAAGGGAAAAAATGGCAGGAAAGTGAAAAGAGCTCATTAATTAAGACAAAGGCCCAGGCCAGGAGAAAAATATAAATCCTAAACAATCCAGTCTTAGAAAAAAGGAATAAAACTAGTTGTAAAGGAATTACCAAAGGAAGAAGAAAGAAAAAATAAAAAGCCCTAGTCTTGATGTTGTCAAAGAAGAATGCTATCAGACTTTTAAAGAGTAATTAGCACTAACATTACAAAATTTATTCTCAAAAACAATGAGTAAAAGTACCCTAGAGTGGAAAATATGGTGCTAATAAACATTGTGTCAAAACAGGGAAGAAAAAGAACAGAGGATAACTATAGACCAATCATAATGAATACCAATTCAAAATTTTTAAATACAGTAGAGACAAACAAGCTGCAGTCAAGAGAAGCTAATGACTTTATGAGAAATCAAGATATTATAAAACAGATCCAAAGAGAATGAAAAAATAGAAGTCAATGTAAAATTTCTTATTGGAAAAACCACTGACCTAGAAAATAGATCCAGGAGAGATACTTTTAAAATTACTGGACCTACCTGAAAGCCATCATCAAAAAAAAGAGCCTAGACATCATCTTTCAAGAAATTATCAAGGAAAACTGCCTGATATTCTATAACCAGAGGGTATAATAGAAATTGAAAGAATTCACCAATCACCTCTTGAAAAAGATTCCCCAAAAGAAAACTCCTAGGAATATTATGGATAAATTCTAGAGTTCCCAGTTCAAGGAGAAAATATTACAAGCAATCAGTAACAATTTGAGTATTGTGGAAACACAATCAGGATAACAGAAAATCTAGGAGCTTCTACATTAAGACATCAAAGGGCTTGGAATATGATATTCCAGAGGTCAAAGGAGCTAAGATTAAAACCAAGGATCACCTACCCAGCAAAAATGAAGATAATACTTCAGGGGAAAATATGGACATTCAATGAAATAGAGGACTTTCAAACAATCTTGATAAAGAGATCAGAACTGTACAGAAAATTTTACTTTCAAATAGAAGAATCAAGAGAAACATGAAAAGGTAAACAGGAAAGAGAAATCATAAGGAACTTATTAAAGTTGAACTATTTAAATTCCTACATGAAAAGATGATATTTGTAACTCATGAAACTTTTCTCAGTATTAGGATAGTCTAAGGGAATATATGTGTGTATGTGTGTGTATACATATGTATGTATGTATAGGTGGGTATATCTGTGTATGTGTGTGTACATGTATAAATAGACAGAGGGCATAGGGTGAGTTGAATATGAAGGGATGATATCTAAAAAATAAAATTAAGAGATGATCATGGAATATATTGGGATGATAAATGGAGAAATAGAATAGGGTAAATTATCTTAAATAAAAGATCATTTCTGTACTGCTTCAAAGTTTTCAAAGTGTTTTACAAATATTCTCTCATTTTAGCCTCACAATAAGCCTTGAAGTTATGTTATAATTATCCTTATTTCATAAATGAAGAAATTTCAATTTATATAGGTTAAATGATTTGTCCAGGTTCACACATTTAGTGAATGACTCAGGCTGGATTTTAACTCAAATGTTCTTGACTCAAAATTTACCCATTGTAAAATCATAAATAAAAATGTATTAAAATATGAAATACTAATTAATGTCTAGACTTCACAATTTATTCTCAAAAATTGAGACTGAAAATACCAAACTCTTTGTATAAGACAAATATACTTATAATTTCTAGAAGAGAGAATGAGAAAGCAAAGAAAGAAAACTATCATGTAATACCATAAACTATAATTAATTTTAATTTTTAAATTAAAGCCTTCCTGCATATAATAACACATTAAAACATATCACATATCAAGAGATAAAAAAGGCTTTTGTCAAAGTATGTTACTCATGTAGGTACAAAAAACAACCTATAAAATACAACATAATTTTTTAAAAAATATTTAAGAATTATATATTTAAAATCTCCAACAAGCAGAATATAATGAAGAAACATTAAAATATCTTAATAAATATAACAGTGAATTATGGATGTCCCTACTTTTTCTATTGACATAATAGTAAAAATGCTAGTAACAGTAAGCTAAACTTTTAAAAAATGCTGACTAGGAAAAAAAGGAGACATATTTGGTGGTAAGGGTTATTTAAGTAATCATGGAGAATATTTTTTTAATGATACAATTAACTTCTTCAGTAAATCAGTAGCATACAAAATAAACCCACAAAATTAAATTTTATTTCTATACAGGAAAACAAAGTCTAGTAGCAAATATTATCAATTAAAACCCCATGCAATATAGCTATAAAATATGTGGGTATCAAATTAATAAGATATATTCAAGACCTCTTTATATAAATATAAAGCATTATTTAAAGAAATAAAAGACTTAATAACAAGAAAGATATTCATTGTCCAACCTAGGCTGTACCAGTACAATGAAAATCTGATTATACTTCCTAAATTACTTTGTGGATTTAGTAGTATAACAAACAAAATATGCAAAGATACTCAATTGAGATAGCTAAAATAACAATAAATTTGATATAAAAGATGAGCTTAGATAAACAATGAAAAAGTGATAGTCAAGGGACAATAGCATTTAGAGAAGTCACATTATAGTAATGAGGTAATAATTATCCAAATTATTTTGTGTTGGTTAAAAAAAATGTAGTTTGGTAGAACACTGTAGATGAGGAAAAATCAGATACAATTAACCTCAGTATATCAATGTTCAATAAACCCGAGAACCAAACTTATTTCAGGAATAATTCCCTATTTTAACAAAAAGTGTAGAGAGAACTGGAAATAAATTTGACAAAAATTAGGTCTAGAACAGTATCTTGTAAATATACAACCATAAGCTCACATGAATTCGCTAACCAAGTATTGAAAATATAAAAGAGAAATATACTAGCTATGTATTATAGCTGTCAGGGGAGGGAGGAAAGAGAATGCAGATTCCTAATAAAGCAAACAATAGAGGTGATCAGAAAAGATAAAATGTTCATTTTGATTATTCAAAAATTAAAAAAAAACTTTGCACTAACCATAATAATGTAACTAGGATTTTTTTTTTTAAATGATGCAGTCAATGGTGGAGGGGAAATATATTTCCTTCTAATACCCCTGATGAATTTTTGATATCCAAGATACATAGAAAATTAATGCAAATATATAAGACCAAAAGTCATTCTACAATAGAAAGGTGATCAAAGGATATGAACAAATAATCTTCAAAGAAGAATTGCAAATTATAGTACCATATGAAAAATTGCTCCTAATAACTATGAACAGAAATGTAATTCAAAACAACTCTTAACAGATGAGTACTGTTGCCTAAGGTTGTTTAATGATTTTACATAATTATCACAATTTAAAAGCCTAGACGGTATGTTAGCCAGCAATTAATTGGTCTCCTTATTAACAAGAAAGACATAGAAGCAAGGTACAACATTGGTTTAGAAAATGAATAAATGTCCAGACTTCTAAACATGATGATTATACATATAAGCTGTATCTCTTTATAAGTAAGCAGAAGTGGTAGGTAACAGGAAGAATTTACTGAAACCATGAAGAGAGATGCAATTTAGCTGGTAATCCTAAGATCATTTATGGATGAAACTAGAAGAAAGACAACAGCTTAGGAGACAATATGGAAGAGATGTCAAAATTTATGAAAGTATTTCTTTCCAATCAAGGACATGGAACTACTACATTTGAATTCTACCATCATAGTTCCCTATATACTGAATGAGGAAATAGAAATGGCACTAAAGAAAACATCTGGAATGCACAGCAGGTCTTACACAATTATCCACAGAGGAAGTCAGTGCTGGAAGCAATGCAATTTTAAGGACATTGGAGTTTCCATTCTCAAGATAACTGAAAGAAGAAAGATTGGCAAATTCCTGGGGAAAACATGGACTTTTTATGACAGGAAAAAGTAGATCAGAAAAATATTGGAAAACTGCTGAACCATATATTTATTTTCTATTTCTGCAAAGTCATTACAAGAATAATATGCACATACATTGAGGGCATCTTTGATGAAGGCTTGCTAAAGAAACAAGTAGTATTTGGCAAAAATTATAAAGCAGACTATAATTTCCCAGTATTATAACTAAATAAAATGAGGAAGAGGAATGAAAAGCAATGATTTAGTAGAAAAAAATGAAAAGCTAAAGTCTTTCCTCCAAAAAGTGTTTCTTGTGTATATATTAAAATTATAAAAGACTCCTTGAACAAATCAAAAAAGGTAACTGTTCAGTTACACTCTAATTATTCATAGAAATGAAGCATAACATGTAGAGTTTTATGATGACCAAAAGTGTTGTCTGCTGCTATGGAAGATGCCCAACATAGGATTCAAATATAAGCAGGATTCCCCCAGAGATGAAAGCCTCTAGCTGGTCTTCTTTGTGGATGTCATAATAAAAATTGAAACAAGAACTAAAATATTCCAGAGTCATGTTAAAGATCATAATCACTCAAAACACTTAACCTACCTATCCACACTAGGGGATGGGATGGAGGATATGGACAAAAGACACCTAATATGCAGGGAATTGTGCAGGTCAAAAGAGTCTCCAAAACTCACTCATCTGTTGACTTCAGCTATACAGTGAACTGATCCCAGAAACGGAAAAACAAAGGAGTGCTGGTAATGGTGCATTTATAAAACTGCATATTTTTCTCAGAAAATATGACTTCTCCTCAAATAAAAGTCTCTTTTGGGTGGCAGACAATTTTAAAATAAATGTTTTTATTGATCCTTTTTAAAGTGTCACTGTCACTTTACCATTATACCACCTACTTTACCCAATGGAACCCTCTTTTGTAAAAATCAAGTTAAGTAGAGCAAGCCAATACATTGGCCATGTCCAACAGCATGTTTCTTATTCAGCACCTCACTTCTAAGAAAAGAAATTCTGTTTCACTGTCTGTTCTCTCAACTTGATTTATCTTAGTATTGACCAGAGTTCTAAGGCCTTTTCATATAATTTTCCTGTATATTATGGTCATTATATAAGTCGTTGCTTTACTTTTCTATATTTGGTTCTATATCCTTTTTAAACAAGTCTTCTCAAGTGTTACTGAAATCCTTACACTTATTGTTTTTTGTGAAATAATAAAATTCCACTCCATTCATATATCAATTTTTCAACCATTGGCCAAGTAGTGGGTGCCTATTATATTTCCATATATATTATGCCACAACATAGATAGATAGATAGATAGATTAATAGATAGATAGATGGATGGATGGATAGATGGAAGAATAGTGTCTCCCCCTTCTTTGAGCACCTGTGTTACCCTGTCCTAGTCATTTAATCTCTCTAAGCCTCCATTTCCTCATCTATGAAATGAGCATAATGATATCATCTCCTAGGGTTATTATGAAAACAAGTGAGATATTTGAAAAGCACATTCCAAGACTCAAACCACTAGCTAGCTAAAATTATTAGGAAGATTCTCCTGGATGTGAATTATCTCTTCTGTAGTCCTTATCCTGGCTTGTTTTCAATCCTTGGATGTTACACCCAGCAGAAGTCCTAGTCAAGTCTTGCTTTTCAACTACCCTTGTTCTTATTCAGAGCAATAGCATACTGCTGTGGTACACAGAGCAAATAACATGAAATGTGCATGTTTTCTGGTAAGCTTTGTAGTTAAATATTTTTTAAAAATTACAAACTTTAAGGAATTGAAGGCAAGACTTCATGGGAGAAGAGAGCCCTGGATACTGCCTGATGCAGGACAGAAGTGGATCTTGTCACATTTTGAGACTACTGCTAGTAAAGGCTGCCATCTGGAAGGTACATGGAGTTCCTAGGCAAGAAAACATTCATTTGGAGTATATAGGAGAGCAGGGAGAGGTGTTAGATAAACATATATAGACAAATGATAAATAGGCAGAGAGACATAAACAGTGAGAAATAAAGCACCTATTCAATGCAACTATGTGTCAAGAATGGTAGGGGAAATCCAAATACATGAAAACAAGATGGGATCTCCTCTCAAAGTACTTAAATTATAATAGGGTAAGAAAACATTTAGAGATCTGGAAAGCAGGAGGAGAGAGTGGCAAAGTTTGGGTATCCACATGGGAGTAAGCCTGGTGAAGAGATAGAGTAGTCTAGAGAGTGTCTACCTAGGAATGAAGCAAATATGGCTGAGTAACCTTGATATTAGGCAAGCCTGGACAGCAACTTATAAGTTAAGAGAAAATATCTGAAGTGGGGTTTTCCCAGGAGTTTAGATATTCTGGAATGTGTTGAAATGGGAATGGGAGAGAGTTGGCAATGTATTAAGAATTGAGTATCTATCTAGGACCTTCCCATTTTTATTTATTCTTGCTAATAAAGTGAATTCACTTATTTCTTCACTGCTAAAAGAGTATTTTTAATCTTAAAATTACACATCTTTTCAAGCCATTATTCAAGTGTATATTCTCTGGATTTCAGCACCTGGGACAAAGGTTCAATTGTCACACTCTAGTTGTAGAATCTCATAATTTGCCACTCTTCTGCCCAAGGTAAAGGTAACCCTCCCCTCCTAAAAATTTTTCTTTATTATTCACATTCTCTAGCACTGCTTCAGGAGGAACAAGATAGAAATTACAGATCTTGGAAATTTTAAGTAAAATAATATTAACATGCTATTAGCACCAAATTTTTATTTGAAGCAGTTAAAAATAAACTGTAAGAGAAAAACAAAATCAAGTTACCATAGTTAAGCAGGAGAAATAATAGAATCAAAGAATTTTAGTCTGGAAAGAACCTTAGAAGTCATCAACTATCATTTTAATGCATTCTCTCTTGTTCTTCCAGAAACTCAAGGCATGTATTTCATCTTCCCAACAACAGTATAAGCTCTTTGTGGTCAGAATCCCAGAACACACCTAGTATAATGAGATATCATATTTTATGCAATAAACAGATACTTATTTGTTTTTCCATTCCTTTATTGTTGAGTGGAAAGGAAAATAAGGATCCAAGACAAGGATCAAAGGAAAAAAACTCATAAGACCAAGTGATGTGATAGAGAAGCTTGAAGCGGGTGAAAAATGAAAGATGACTCAAAGGCTTAAAATTTGGAAAAGTGAGAGAATGGTTTCATAGTAAATATGCATTTGAACTAAAGGGGATGTCAAGCATGCAAAAATTAAGGGAAAAAAATAACCAATTGCTCTGAAAGCATGATTGACTGAAGCTTAACACATAGTCTTTGCCTAGGAAATCTTCATCTTCCAAGCCCAGGAACAGAGTACATTGTGAGAATTTATTAAAGAAGAAATGTCATTGTTTTTAGCTGTTTCGGTTATGACAAAAACTTAATTTTTCCAATAAATCTATGATTTACAAAGTTTTTTATTTAATTATGTCAACAATAGTGGGTGACTTCATTTGGTAAAGATAGTTTATTTTACTGTATTATTTCCAGAAGAGAATGACAGTAAGCCTATTTATCGCCTTTGCATTTATGTCAGCTTTTGGATGGGATTTGTAAAAATAGACAATATTGAATCATAAAAGTGACATAAATCTTGCCTCTGAGTCAGTTAAACATTCCAGTGAAATTAGCAAAGCAATGTAACTTTTTCTTTTAAATTTATCATATTACTTTAATGCCTTTTCCTCTTTCAGGGTCTGAAATGAATCTGCCTTGTGTCACCATGTGGGTAGAAGGAAGAAAAGTTTCCTTGCGCATTCTTTCCCAGTTGTCCATTTGAGAAGCCTGTAATCAATCTGAGGCTGAAGCAGGAAGTTCCCTAGCCAAAGCCCGTTATCTACACAAAGCTGCTGATGGGGACATTTGCCAATCCTGCCACCCTCTGCCAAAACAGCCTGTTTCTTCAATATGAACTCTTCCCTTCTACCTCCATCCCATCCTATTCTCCATTCTTTCCACTTATCCAAGTCATAGCCATTCTTCAAGGTCCAGCTCAAGTCTCATCATCTCCAAGAAACTTTGTCTGATACACAATGTTCTCTCTTTCTTTTGAACTCCTCTTATGTATATAGTCTCTATCACAGTTTGATTTTATTTTTTAATTTATATTGAATTTAATTATATAATGATATCATAGCTCATTAGCTCATTCATAATATTTTTTTTCTCCTCAGAAAAATTATGAATTATTTTCTGGATAAAGACTATAATACATATGTACATAGTATATGTATATTTTATTTATGTGCATGTATAATTCTATGTATAAACAAATGTATAGTACATGTATATATGAATGTGTTTATATGTACATTTATATGTATGCAAAATATGTTTCCTTTTCTCCAAGCACCAAAGTTTAGTGTTAAGCATAAAATAGATACTGAATAAACACTTTTTAAACTGAATTAAATTTCTCTAAGAAACAAACAACAAGTGGTGGTGGCTGGTTGCCTGATTTTGGAAGTATGAAGACCTAGATTCAATTCCTGTCTCAGATGCATCCAAGTTATTATATGAACATGCACAAATCACTTAACAATTTTTGTGCCCCAGAAGACAGAGAAACATACACACACACACACACACTCACAGAGAGAGACAGAGACAAAGAGAGACATAGAAAGAGGAAAGAGAGAGAGAGAGAGACAGAGAGAGGGGGGGAAGGGCATGATAAGGCCTAGAAGTCCTTATTTCTGGGGGCTGAGACAAGATGGCAGAGTAGAAACAGGACCTCTGTACAGTTCCAGCTCCCACAAACTCCAATAGACTAAACAAATTTTAGAGCTACAGAACCCACAAAGTGACAGAGAGAAACAAATCTCCTGAAGAAGGCAGACTTGCAGTCTGGCAGGAAGGGTCTATTGCACCAGCCTGGAAGCCTAGTGCAATCCCATGTGAGCCATGGGGATTGGCCCCATGGGTGGCCCCAGACAGCAGCAGCCAGAGCAGACTTCAGGAGAGGGAATTACCAGCAGCTGTGGCTGTTTCAAGATGTCTCAACCCATAAAAATCAAAGACAAAGAAAAAGGTCAGTTGGGAACTCTGTTGGAAGAGTGGTCAGAAGAGCATGGTCTGGCCCCTGCCCCCAGGGTGAGAAGTGGCAGAGGTGTGGTGGTTGCAGCTACTGCAACATGGCTGCTTCCAGAGCTCCTGGCCTACAGATCTTAGGGGGACAAAGCAACCATTCTGAGGATAATCACTCTTGCTCTGACTTGCTTGGATCTGGATCACTGTCTTGGGTGGTGGTCCTGGGGTATGTGGCCAGTGTGCTATAGCTTGTGGGTACTGCAGGGAGGGGATGCTCCTAATAGCTCTGGCAGCTGCAAAAACCGTAGTAATTTGGGACAAAGCTGTCTCCATTCTGAAAGCAGAGTAATTGACTGGCAACATGAGCAAGCAGAAGAAAAACAATCTTACCATAGATTCCTTTTTTGGGGAATAAAAAGTATCAAAGCATGGAATGGGAGGAAGACAAAAAAGTCAGAACTCTGGCATCAAAAGCTCCCAAGTAAAATATAAACTGATTACAGGCCATGGAGGAGCTCAAGAAGGATTTTGAAAATCAAGTAAGAGAAGTAGAGGAAAAATTGGGAAGAGAAATGAGAATGATGCAAGAAAACCATGAAAAGCGAGTCAACAATCTGACTGAAGAAAATAACACCTTAAAAACAGACTGACTCAAATGTCAAAAGAGGCCCAAAAAGCCAATGAGGAGAAGAATGCCTTAAAAAGCCAAATTTGCCAGATGGAAAAGTAATTTCAAAAACTCACTGAAGAGAATAATTCCTTCAAAATTAGTTTGGAGCAAATGGAAGCTAATGATTTTATGAGAAACCAAGAAACTATAAAACAGATCCAAACAAATGAAAAAAAAATAGAAGATAATGTGAAAAATCTTATTGGAAAAAACACTGACCTGCAAAATAGAACCAGGAAATATAATTTAAAAATTATTGGACTACCTGAAAATCATGATCAAAAAAAAAAATCCTAGCCACCATCTATCAAGAAATTATCAAGCAAAATTGCCCTGATATTCTAGAACTAGAGGGCAAAATAGAAATGGAAATAATTCACCAATAACCTCTTTAAAAAGATCCCAAAAAGAAATATCTTAGGAATATTATAGTCAGGTTCCAGAGTTCCCAGATCAAGGAGAAAATATTACAAGCAGCCAAGATGAAACAATTTGAATGTTGTGGAAACACAATCAGGATAACACAAGATCTAGCAGCTTTTACGTTAAGGGACTGAAGGGCTTGGAATATGATATTCCAGAGGTCAAAGGACTTAGGATTAAAACCAAAAATCACCTATCCAGCAAAACTGAGTATAAAGCTTCAGGGAAAAATATGGTAATTCAGTGAAATAGAGGATTTTCATGCATCCTTGATGAAAAAACCAGAGCTGAACAGAAAATTTGACTTTCAAATACAAGAAGTAAGAGAAGAATGAGAAGGTAAACAGGAAAAAAAAATCATAAGGAACTTATCAAAGTCAAACTATTTACATTCCTACATGGAAAAATGATCATTGTAACTCATAAGACTTTTCTCAGTATTGGGATAATTGAAGGGAATATACATGTGTATATGTGTGTACACATATATATGTATGTATAGGAGGGTATATGTGTGTATAAATATATATGTGAGTGTGTGCATATGTATATACATGTATACATGTGGTCACAGGATGAGATGAATATGAAGGGATGATATCTAAAAAAAATTGAGGTGAGAGAGGAATATATTGGGAGGAGAAAGGGAGAGATAGAATAGGGTAAATTATCTCATATAAAAGAGGCAAGAGGACACTGTTACAATAAAGCGGAAGAACAGGAAGGTGAAAGGGAATGGATCAACCTTATTCCCAATGAATTTGGTTTAAGGAAGGAATAACATATACACTCAATTTGGTATCTTACCATACAGGAAAATAGGGGGGAAGCAAATAAGAAGGGGTATGATAGAAGGGAGGACAGATTGGGGGAAAGGGTAGTGAGAAGAAAACACTTTTGTTAAGGGACAGGGTCAAAGGAGAAAATAGAATAAGCGGGGGGCAGGATAGGATGGGGGAAATTATAGTTAGTCTTTCACAATATAACTACTTTGAAAATGTTTTATGTAACTACACATGTACAACGTATATTGAACTGCTTGTCTTCCCAGTAGGGGTGGGGGGTAAGGAAGGAAGAAGGGAAAAAATCTAGACCTCAAAGTTTTAAAAACAAATGTTTAAAATTTTTTTTTGTTTTTTTTACATGCTACTGGGAAATAAGATATATAGGCACTGGGGTATAGAATCAATCTTGCCCTACTAGAAATTTAGGGGGGAGGAGGGAGGATATAAGAAAGAACAGATTGGGGGAAGGGGTATTCAGTAGGCTTGCTATCTTGGGGTGAGGGGTAAGGGAAAATGGGGAGAAAAATTTGTAACTCAAAATCTTGTGGAAATGAATGATTAAAACTAAAAAAAAAAAATAAATTGGAGAAAAAAAGAAATTCTTATTTCTAAGATGAATAGTTCTTGCCTGTAGCTATGGTGAAGGGAGTACAGCATCCACACAGATATTTGCTCTGTTCCCAGGGTCCAGTAAAGATATAATTTTAGACAGATAGATAGATGATAGATAGATAGATAGATAGATAGATAGATAGATAGATAGATAGATAGATGTAGATACATATTCTCTTCACTACCAATAAATCCACAAGTCACTACGTAAAGAACTAAGTAGATGCAAGTCTAATATTTATTCTGAAACTTTTTTGCACCTAGAGGTATATTTTATAACACTAATAGAGAGTCATAAGGTGAACAAAATTCATAAAGGGCAAGGTGAAAATTACCAATCATAAATAAGAAATAGTAACAGAGACCCTTGCATATAAATACAGAGAATATTTGTTATAAGTAGCATTAGAAATGTTCTCTTTGAAAGCTTATTTGACAGTATAATGTCACAGTAGGTGTCAAAGGTCACCCTCAGCCATTTCTAATGTAGGTATTCATTAACATGTGGGGGTTAAATTAAAATAACTTTTGGTCCTGTTTAAGAAATAGATTGGCCCAAAAGGAATAATTTATACACCATAGTATATAATAATTCCTTCTTAACAAACCTCTGGGTTGATGACTAGAGAACTTAGTCACTAAATTGCTTTAACACCATGTGTAGACCTGGAACTTACTAGAAGCTGGGGAGATTGTGAAGGATCCCACCTGATTCCATTTCTGGCTTCATATTCTTAAAGTTCAGAATACTTCAAAATGACCCCTATTTCCCCTTTAATATTTAAAGCATTAGAAATCAAAGTTCCTACAAAGTTACTACAAGAACCTCATCAGATATATATGGGTAGATGAACTCTAGTTCTTCTGTGTAAAGTATTTATGTTTTGCCCTTGTTAGGGGTAGTGTAGCGGCAAGCACCCCAAGCGTCCTCAGGGTGCCTGCTCACACAGGTTCTTGGATCTGCTTTGATAAAGGAAAGCAACTCAAAATGGGTTAACAAGCTTACTTTAATCAGTCAGACATATATCGTTTACCTTGTTCAGGGGAAAAAGGTCAGCACCCCGAACTTCAAAGCATACAGGCAGAATTATCAAGACAGAAACAGATCAAGTAGACAGATTTCCAAACTGTCCAACCATTACATCCATACCCAGTCAACATCTGGGTTTCCACATCTGGGTTTTTCAAAGCCGGGGGACTCTCAACAACGGCTTCCCAGAATTCAGATCAAATCACAGAACACTTCTCAAAGTGAGTCCCAAAACAAAGCTACACATCAGGGCTTATATAGCCTTCTCCTGGCTCAGAGAATGTAACAACCTTTTGGACCCACTGGCCAATCAAAAAGTATCAACTGAAAAACAAGCCTCCCACCCCAGGCTTCAGGTGCACTTTAGCCTAGGGGCAGGGAAGATCTTCCAAATTTGCATTCCCATTACAGGTAGCAAGAAAAGTGTGTAACAGAGGGTTGATTATGGCAGTAGAGAAGAGGCAGTTCAGTGGAAACAATACTGGGACTAGAAGCATAAATACCTGAGTTCAAATCCACTCTCAGATACTTGCTAGGTCTTTGACCCTGGGCAAGTTGCTTAACTTTTGTCTACCTCAGTATTCTCAACTGTAAAATGGGAATGATAATAATAATATTTACCTCCCAGGGTTGTAGTGAACAGCAGATGAGATAATATTTGTAAAGTACTTGGCACAATACTGAGCACATAGTAGGCATTTAAGACTTTCTTCCTTTCTTCTTTTTTTCTTTCCTTCTTTCCTTTCCCTTTCTCTCCATCTCACTCTCCTCTACTTACTTCTTTATTCCTTCCATTTCTTCCTTCCTCACTTAAGAGTAAAAATCTCAAGGTCAGAGAAAAAAGAGGTACATAAGGGTAAAAGGGTGTCACAATTACCCATTCTGTGGCCAGTCAATGAAACTTCTCTTTCTCTAAAGTGAGTTGATATTGAAGAGAAGTAATCAGAAGCCCAAGTAGATGTAGAAAATCAAATGGGAAAAAACAGACCAGAAGTTCCAGTTTGCACTTCATCCTAAGATCTTGTTCCATGCTGTTAGAAGTCTTAGGTCCCAGGATATTACATTTTCATCTAAAGCCGGTGATATTAAACTGTGTGTGTGTGTGTGTGTGTGTGTGTGTTCAGCTCATTGAGCCCTCTGGCAGTCTAACTCTATGGTGAAATGTGCAGGCCCCTTTTCAAAATGTGTGTATGTATGTGTGTACATGTATATACATGTATGTGTGTCTATGTAGACATGTGTGTATTTAAATAGTGGCAAGAAAAGTGAGCTTCCAGTTAGAGGCTAGTGGAAATAAGGACATTCTTTGTTTCTGATCCAACTTTTCAGAATTCTCTGTATTCTGTTGATCCTGAGATTAAGAACTACCTAAAGAATAGTCCCTACTTGACATATAAGAAAATATTGTTTGCATATTATGTTGTAATATCTACTCTCTTCTGCCTAATGACAGGAAGAATTTCTAGGAAACTAAAAAAAACCTACTAAATGTATAATACTTTACTTATTATCTTAGAATTTCCTAGGTCAGGAAAGACTCCTAGAAGGATTGGAGAAGTCAAATGTTTGTTACTTTTAGTGACTGTGTCAATAGTAAAATAACTACACGTAGTTAAGCATAGTCTACACAAAAAGATCCATTATACTAAAGTCACATTATGGGAGCTTAGAGAAATACTACAAATTTAGTGGAGAAGGAAAGTTTGCCAGAAATGAAGGCACCAAATCTGATCCAGATTGAATAAATTCACCATGATAAATTCCCAACCTAGATAAATAGTAGCAAGTAAACACAACCACCAACAGCAGTAAAGCCTGTGGGGAGGTCATCCATTCAGTAAGAACTACAAAGGGCTTGGCACTTTTCTTGTACCTCCACTTAGTGGGTTGGAGTAATATGACCACCAAGATTAGTGTGGGACTCCAAGAGGCAAGTTTTTTTTTTTCTACTTCTAGACAGGATCAGGTTAGTGGCTAGCCGTCCAAACTTATTATTAAATACTGTTGGAATCAGAATCATATCTAGAAGAGAGCAATTATGGCTTTGCCCAGCTTCTAGTTATCTCATGCTTACTTCTTCAGTATCATAGAATCAACAAAGTACAGCATCTGGTTAGTTAGAATAATTAGCTAAAATAGGAAGCTACCAGATGGCAGGCTTGGGTGAGCTTCTCCCTCCCCATCCCCATGCTTTGGGTACAGTTTGTGATATTCGACCCAGGTGCAGAAATTCCTAGTTATAGCTTTGGTTTTGTGGTAGGAGAAACTGGGGGCTGCAGTCTTTTGGTGTTGAATATGTTGTTGAGCTAGTCATTGGGTTTACATAGTCTTGAAGACAGTCAGTTCCTGTGGTGAGATGGAAACATCAGGTTGTAGGTCAAAGAAATGATCCTATTTAATGTTTACTTTTTCAAAAAGATTTCCTAAAATAACATATTATATCACAGCTAATTTGAATATAAACAGACAAATAGGCAGCAGGGCAGATTGGATAAAGCCCTACCTCTGAATACAGAACACTTGGTTCAAATACTTATACTTGGTTCAAATACTTGGTCTCTTATACTTATTACCTGTGTGATCTTGAACTTTTTATTTAAGTTTAAATGGCTAGTTTCTTTATATAAAAATTTTAAAAAATGAGTAGGTTTAAACCAGTTGGGCTTTGTGTTTCTTTCCCCCTTCAGATTTATAATTCTATCACTCAGCTGAGGTCATGTTAATGAATGGGAATCAAAGGACCTATCAATAAACAACCATTTATTAAGTACCTACTATATGCCAAGAACTTAAATTCCAATAAAGGAGAGAACATGTACATATTAAAGCATATACATTACATATATCTATATATAACTATATCTATAAGATAGATATATGTGTGTGTGTATATACACACACACACACACACACACACACACACACATATATATATAATAGGTAGTATGGAGCAGTAATGTACTTACAGATTGGATGAGAGTCAGAATCTGGGGAAACCTTTCATTATAATGTAGTGTTTTAGTTGACTATTAAAGGAATAATATTTTTATTGTACTATATATATGAAAATGCTTATTTTAGTAAATAAATTATTTTTAAAAAGAAAACTAGAAATCAGGATTCTGAGAGGCAGAAGTATAAAAGGAACATATACTATGTAAAGGGGATAGCCAATAAAGGCATTGATATGGGGGATGCAGCACTGCATTTGAAGAAACAGTCTTGTATAGCTATATTGCAGAACGCTTCAGAAAAAAAGAAAGAATAAGAAAGTTAGAAAGGAGCCAGGTTATTAAAGAATTTAAATTTCAAGTAGGGAAAGATATATTTGATCCTGGGTATACTAGAGAGACACTGGAGTCAAATGGGGATTTGGGCTTGTAAAACCAATCATGAGCTGCTCTCCTGAGAACTTCTGTTGTCAATAACTTTAAGGATCTAATTGCATAGTATAGTGAACTATCTATTTATTTAGCAACAAACTAAAGCAAAACATCCAAAAAACCTAAGCCCAACATTCACAACAATATAATGTAATTTGCCACTATAGTCTTAAACAAAACATATCATTCAGTAAGTCACAATCTCATCAATCAATACAGAGTACCCAAGTCAAGTCTTCTTTCATCTTCACTCCAGGCTGGCTTCCAATCCTCCTTAACTCAATCATCCTTATGGGGTAGCAGAAAGTACAAATACCATCCACCCCTAGGTCACAGTAAGTTACAATATCATCATTCAGCCCTGAGTATCCAAGTAAAGTGTTCTTGAATCTTAACTGGAGGCTGACTTCCAAACCCCAAGCTCCTCTTTCATGCTCCCATCTCTTGCCCGGATTTACATGCAAGCAGGTTCTATATGTCAGTCCACAGGAACTATTCCAATCCAAGCCCTTCACAATTTCTGATTTCAGGAAGACAAAGCTTAGCAGAGCTACAACATCACACACGTTAGGCTTAACAGAGTTACAACAGTGTTTACACACATTGCCAGCACTTATCATCTCATTTACTTTCTGTCTGACAAAGTAACACAAACTAACAGACAAAGCTTCTGTCTGAGAAATCATACACAAATCAACAGTAAAGTCCAGGACTTCTGTAAATAGTAATAAAACCCTCTTTCAGGACTTCTGTAAACAGCAGTAAAGTCCTCTTTCAGCACTTCTGTTAAAATCCTCTTTCAAAAGACATAATGCTTCGTTCTGACAAAAGTAACATCAACACAGACAAAACAGACAGACAGAGTTCCAGACACCACAAATATTCTCCCTCTCAGTTCTGCTTGGTTCCAGCTCATGCTAGGGCTTTTATCTGCTCTGCTCCTTCTTGTTCCAGCCTTCTTCTTCTGCCTTTCCTGTTCTGTTCTTTCAGCAAGCTCCATCCACCATGGGCTCCATGTGATGACATTAGGTCTATTAAGGGCAGGGAAGGTCTCCAAACCCCTTAGGCCTATTAAGGGAAACATAATGTATATGGTTTCCAAAAAAGACTTGACACAATCAAAGGCAAGGTTCAAAGGCACTTAAATAGCTGAAACAAGCAGCAAAGTACTACTACGTTACTTGCGATTAGAAAGCTATGGGAAATTTGTTTGAAGGATGCATTAGTGAGGGCAGACATAAGAAAAAGACCCCAATTAGAAAGCCATTATAATGGTCTAAATAAGAAATGATACTATGAACTAAGGTAGGGGGTCTCTGAGTGGTAAGGAGGGAGAAATAGAAGACTTATGCAAGGGACGTTGTGAAGGCAAGAACAGGATTTGGTGACTGATTAGATAGATATGTAGAATGAGATAGGAAGTGATAAAACGAAAGTTGTTAAGTATAGATTACTGGAACGATGGTGATGGCCTCGGCAGTTTAGGAAAAGGAGTGTTTGGGGGGGAAATATGAGTTTGTTTTGAAGATTTTTTTTATATACCTACACAATATCCCATTGCAAATGTACAATAAGCAAATTTTATGTAGACCTGGAACTCTGGAAGCAGAATAGGACTAGATATTTTGAACTGACTGGCATAGAGATGGTAATCAAAATAATGAGATTTACAATGGTCAGCAAATGAGAGACAATAGATAGGAAAAACAAGAAGGGATCAGGGCAGATCCATGCAGCAAAATCATACAAACATACATCATTTTATGATGCTTCACTTTATTGCTCTTCACAGATATCATGTTATTGTTGTTGTTTTTTTCAAATTTCAAGTTTGTGGCAATGTCAAGTAAGTCTATTGGCAACATTTTTCCAAGAGTATGTGCTCACATTATTTCTCTGTGTAACATTTTGGTAATTCTCACAATATTTAAAACATTTTCATTATTATTATATCTGTTATGATGATTTGAGATGAGTGATATCTGATGCTACTCTTACAATTGTTTGGGGACTGTTAACCAATCCCATATGAGACAGTGAACTTAACAGATAAATGTTGTATGTGTTCTGTCTGCTCCATTAACCAGCAATCCCCATACCTATCTCTGTCTCCTCAGGCTCCCTTATTACCTGAGACACAGCAATGTTGATATTAGGCCAATTAATAACCTACAATGGCCTCTAAGTGTTCCAGCAAGAGGAAGAGTCCATCCACGAGGCACACTTCATTGTTGTCTTATTTTAAGAAATTCTCACCAAAACCCCAACCTTCAGCAACCACCACCCTGATGAGTCAGCAGTCATCCACACTGACACAAGACTTTTGACCAGCAAAGAGATTGTGACTCACTGAAGGCTCAGATGATGTTTAGCATTTTTAGCAGTAAACTATTTTTAATTAAAGAATGTGCATTTTTTAGACATAATACTACTGCATACTTACTATGCTACAGTATAGTATAAACATGATTTTCATATGCATTGGGGAACCAAAAAAATTGTGTGCTTTGCTTTATTGTGATAGTCTAGAAGTGAACCCTCAATATCTCCAAGGTATACCTGTACTTAATGGCTAGGAATTGATGATGAATGAGCCAATGAAACTTTGAAGTAGAGCAGTATCACAAAAATCCAGAGGGTACAGAGTATCTAGGAAGAGAGTCATCAAAAGTGTCAAATGCAGAGATTGAGAAGAATGAGGATTAAGAAAAGGTCATACATTTGGCAATTGAGAAATGATAGGTAACTTTAGAGAGGGCAGTTAAAGTTTAATTCAGGACAGAAGCTTGATAGCAGAGGGCTTAGGAGAGAGGGAAAGAAATGTTCCCACTGAGTATAACCCACATTTTTAGGAAATCAGAATAATAAAAGAGAGAGATGGGATGGTAACAATGATCCTGAGATCTAGAGAAAGATTTTTTTTTATAAGGAAGCGAGAGACTTGGCCATTCTTGTAAACAGCTGGGAAGGGGCAAGTAGATAGGGAGAGATTGAAGATTAAAGGGGATGATTGGAGGAGAGAAGTTTAATCTGCTGAAGAAGACTAGATCTAATGGGATTAAAGGTTTATGTAGAGAGTTTGGCCTTGAGGAGGTAAAAATTTCTGTCCTGAGAAGCTCTAAAAAATTATCAGAGAGTAGAAAACCCATCCTACTCTATGGCCTTGGGATTAGTGAAATTACTTTAATATCAAACAGTGAATCCCATGTAGAGCAAGCAGATGGAAGAGCAGGAGGGACCACATGTTTCCCTGAACCTTACTCTATTTGGTATGGAAATTCTGGAACATTTTAGTTGCTGCATTGTAGAAAAAAAGAATCAGCAAATGATGAATAAGTGAGACTCCACATAAACACACATCTAGTCTGTATGTATTTTAATGCCTATCTGTGTGAGTTAGGAAATGAGACTCAGATTCATAAGTTCTACATATAGTACATCTAAAAACTCTATGTTGATTATGGCACTAATAACCTATTTTAAGTGTCAGCCATACAGATGGCACTGATCTATTTTTATCTGGATCTTCTCTCTGGATCACCCATTCCTATTTGTGAAATTTTCAACTTGGTGCTTTATTCTGACTGTCTTATCACTGTTTTTTTAAATGATTTACAATTCATTTTTATTCAGTTTAATAAATTATATTTGAAGTTGTCATGTATAAATATTCTAGACATGTTTAAGAAATATTTAAAAGTTTCCCTGTTATTTCTCTAAGGTGAAAAGTAATTATGATTTATTTTTATAGATGAGGTTTGAAAAACTAATTGAAGTTGAAAGTAAAAAACTTAGAATATTCTTTAAAAAAATAAACATCTGGAATTCTAGCCTATGATGACTAACAATGTCATTAAGATCATATATCTAGAGCTGGAAGCAACTTGAGAGGTCAAACACTCCAAGCCCTATTTACAGATGAGGAAACAGAGGTTCAAGAAAGTTGACTTGCCCAATATTGGGTTAGAGAGAGGATTTGAACCTGAGTCATTTGAACCAAGTCTACTTTCTACTTTTTCTCATTTCAATAGTAGTAGCAATTGAAACAGTAGGAATGATTAGGAGGAGGAGAAGGAGAAGTAGGAATAAGTGTAGGAGTTATTTTTTCATAGCATTTTAAGGTTTACAAAGAGCTTTACAAATATCTCATTTTTTCTCACAACAACTTTCAGAGGTAAGTGCTATTACTATCCCCCATTTTACAGTTGACAAAACTAACGCAAACAAAGGTTAAGCCCAGAGTCATAAAGCTAATAATTAAGAGACCAGATTTGAATTCAGATCTTCCTAACGCTAGGTCCTATGCAACACCTACCTGTGTCTAGCAATTTGTTTGTCCCTCCAACTTGCCCTGGTTAAATTGCCTTAAAGCTCTCATTTGACCTCTCAATGATTTTGACCCACACTACTTTCACATCCAGTCTTGCTTTATCTCCCTCCCACTCAGCTATGTGGTTTGCTGTAAATATCCTGAGGGTTGCCTCTACTAGACATGCCTGGTTTATTTGTTTCCTCATTTGTCCATTTTCCTTTGCACATAGCAAGTCCTACAGGTAGTCATAATGTCTATGAAACAGGGCTTTAAGAGAGTTTCAATGCCAAGAGGGCAAGAGTTAGGGTTCACTGCCCTTCTGGCTCAACTAAGATCATAGGATCAAAGACAGAGCTTGAAGAGACCTAATTTCTGTGGCAGCTGCTATTCAGTTAAGTCCTTGTCTCCCTCAGCCCCCTTGCCTCACTCAAACATCACCAAAGAAAAAATCAGTACTTTTTAGAATAAATGACCTGCAAAAAGTGCAGAAATTGTCACCTTCACATGTATCCCCTGCCAACTGTGCCCGCTAGCTGTGTTTCTCCATTTCTTCTTCTTTCAAATGGTGATGTCTGATCAACTTCACAGCAATTATATTTGGGAAACTGACTAATAATATAACACAATGATGATTTTCTCTTAAATTTGCTATTTACCAAAAGGGAGAAAAAAAAAACAGTGTGGGCTCTTTCAATTAATAAGAAATATTACTAACCCCTTTATAATACCCTGCTACTGTTAAAAGATTACAAAATAAGAAGAGATTAATGTATAGCTCTATCTTGAAAGGGTGTGACTGGATCAGGGTTAGGGAGAGCTAAGATTTGTAGAGACATTTCAAGATTTAGCACCTGCAACACATTCTGACATCCTAGAACAGATTTAGGCTGAAGCTGAAATGGAGGCTTGTGGGATCATTTTCTGCATTATAATTTCCTACAAAATTCGGAGTGATTTACAGTGCTGTGATCTATGGTCTATGAATAGGATGGTGGCAAAAGCTTTGTAGATACCAAAATAGTTTTGCTGAAGCAATGAGATGTAATATCACTATCAGATCGGAAGCTGCTTATGTTTTGCATTTGTTAAAAAGACACTAAGAAAGAACTTGCCTCTGAATACTGCAAATGGCTGTGGTCCCCTTTTCTCTACATTCCTTCCCTCAATATAGCTCTTCTTTTCCTCCTTTGTATGAATATCTCCCCCTCCTGAGGAAAGCAGGTCATTGAATTAAAATTCTTACAATTAAAAGAAGCCTGCATAAATAGAAACAACTCATATAAATGTTTACTAAGTTAGGATATGAAAACTTGTCATTTCTGTTATTTTATGGATTTCTTTTATATAAATATATCTATATGTTAAAATTATAGAAAATAAAAATGGAGACCCCACAGTTTAGCATATGGAATATTTAACTGGATGAATAAGGAAGCATATTTTCATAAGAGCTTAATTCATTACCCAAGAAATAGATTTATTGCAGGAAAGTATTTTTGTGTCATTTAATCAAATCAGACTGTATTTATGTTGCCCTAGGTTGAGAGTACAGAACTTCTTGCCACTGTTAAGCCCTTCCTTTGCACACAATTTCCCTGGATGAGAAGGTGGACCACCTCTGCATAAGGTGGGAAGCCTTGTGATATATCAACATCCCTTTTTATTCCCACAGAACTGTGTCTAAGGGTGCCTTTTAAACATTACTCTGGCAGGTTGCATATGCCTATTTTTTTGTGTATCGAAAGTCCTTAGAGATGTCCCTTAATACCTTAGAACTTGCTCTTTGGGATTTACAATTGTATAAATACTGAAAAAAAAACCCATGACATCTCAGAACATGCACCTCAATGGCCTTACAGGCTTGTGATATTTGCTTTAAGTGCAAAACTTTCTAATTATGACTCTGACAGGTGGTACAGAAAAAGACAAGTAGAAGTTCAAAGAAAATCACACACATAAACGTTTAACTGATAGTAATGATTCTATCTCAATGGGCAGGGAACTGCTTCTGCAAAATGAAAACAAGGAGAGACAAATCACAGTCCTGAAATGCATGAGTTAGAACATCTGGACAACCATTTGCTGTAAAAGCATTAATGAAGCCAAGGGAAAGGTCCAAAAAGAGAAACTTTGATTTAAGGTAAGGCTCAGCAAGAGAGAGAAAGTGTATAGCTAAATGCAGTTGGATCTGGCTGATTTTATTATGTAAAGGCAGTAGACTTTATGATTCTACTTTCTGGTAGGATCTTACCATTGACCCAGAGATTCCCTGTAATGTAAAATAAATGAAAAATCCTGTCTCTAGCTTGATTATGTCAAACACTTTAAAGCTTTATGTTCTGTATGCAAAATTACGGTTACCCTGAACTCCACTATCATGAATTATCATAGACACTGTTTCTGTTTGACTCAGTTTCAATACCCAGTGCTTCTTTTTCTTTTTTTTCCCCTTGACCACATACCTGGACTAGGGGTGCTTTCCCTCAAAGTTTTCCATGGACAGATTTGAGGGATTTTATGAATTAGTCTGGAGAAAAATTACATCTTTAACCTAACATTGGGTTTCCTTTGTAATAATCTTCTGTGATTAATTTTATTAAGTAAAAATAAACCCTTCTGAAAAGGGGTCCATAGGCTTCAGAATACTGACAAAGAGGATTATGACACACAAAAAGTTAACCTTTTTGAAACCCTGCTCTAGACCAGAGGTTTCAAACTCAAATAGAAATGTAGGCCAGTAAACCATAAATAAGGCTCCTTGCCAGCCACATATTGACTTAAAAAAACCACATATTAATATTATCTATTTTATTAAATATTTTCCACTCATATGTTAACTTAATCTGGACTCACTAGACCATGTTATTAAAGGAAAACACATTCATTGTCTTCCTTTACATTAGATCTTAGTTTTTTGTTAAATCTCCCATTCTTGTGGAAAAGAAAAAGGGCAATTTAAATAAAATAATCATACATTTATGTAGATTCGGAATTGTATGAATCACCTGAGTGAAAAAATGTTCTATCTTTTTAAAAGTTTTATTGATGTGTTTTGTTTTTACATTACAAGTATTTCCAGATTACCCCCACCCTGTGAGAATTTTTCTTGTGACAAAGTAAAACAATTAAGCACAGCTAATGGTAACCTCACAAAAAATTAAAAAAAAAAAACATTTCACAACTGTAGTCCCTCAACCATTGTTTATTTTTTTTTAATATAGAAATGTATTTTATCTCCCTTCTACCCCTATCTCTATTGAAAAAAGGGGAAAAATCATAACAAATATGCATCATCAGGCAAAAGCAATATTCAGAGATCTATCTATATAACTACACAGAGTTAGAGATGGAAAGATGATAGACAGATTGACAGACAGATAGATAGATAAACAGATATACAAACAAACATATACATATATTTTTACATATTGTGTATATGTATACATATATAAATAAATACATATTCATATGTACAAATATGTTTCATTTTTGCAACCTACATCTGTCACCTCTCTGTCAAATGGAAGATACTATGGTTCATCTTCAATACTGGGGAATCATAGATAGCTGTTTTATTGATCATATTTCTCACAGTTTTCAGAGCTGTTTTTAGTTATGTTGTTTTTGAATAAACTATTCTTAATTCTGCTCATTTCTTTCGTCATCAACTTATTAAAGTCTTCAAAATTCTCCATTTTAATAGTATTGATGCTATAGTACAAATTCTTCTGATTATGCTAACTTACTCTTAATCAAGTCTTTCCACTGATTTCCTTGAAATTCCATTTCCTCTTTTCTTATGGCAAATACCACAACTTTTTCAGCCATGCATATAAGCTTAGAGTTAAATGAGTGATTCCATGATGACACTAAAGCCTGTTGATGTCTCCATATTTCTTCCTTGCTTCAGTCTTTACTCACTGTCATGCATGCAAAGTTTGTTGTGTCAATCTTATAAATTTCATGAGGACAATAAAAGTGAGACTATCACAAAGGACATAAGAGTTGACAAGGTGTGATCAATTCCATTCTATCTACAGATTTGAAGGCTATTGAAGATATAAACAGCATAAGATCTGTAGCTGAATATGATTAGAATAAGGTTTGAGGATGGAGATGTTCAACATAAGAGTGTTTAAGACAGATTTGCCCAAGTTGCCTTCGAGTACATTCATATTCATTGCTTTGATTGGACTTTCATCTCTTGCTTAGAATTGAACTTTTAGTTTTCAACCCAGAATTTATTTCTCATCAACTTCCACTTGGCATCAGCATGGTCAAGTGGAAAGGACACTGGAATTGAGTCAGAAGACTGGGTTTTATTTATGGATTCTAGCATTTACTATGAGTTTGACCTTGGGAAAGTCACTTATTCTCAGTCTGTTTTCTTATTTACAAAATTAGGGGATTGGACTAAATAATCTATCTGGGCTCAACATATTTAAATTCTGTTCTGTCTGTGATACTTCCTCCTTCCTCAGGGTCTTTTCACTAATTTACATGCCTGATTCCCAATCTCATCATATTGATGATGCCCACCTTCACCTGTAGCTACATTGGCATGTTACCTTTTCTAACAAGGCAAGCACTATTTTTAAAAGACCTACTCTGTGCAAGAAACAAAGCTAAGCATCACAATCATATACCACAACTACAGAGATACAAAGATTAGAAAGCAATTCCTGTCTTCAGGCAATGTGTGTGCTTGTTTGGACATGTTGAATGGGAGATGTCTATATGAAATCTTGTCAGAAAAGCCCAATAAGTAGATTGTGATAAAATAATAAGCATAGAAGAGACACTAGGTGTGGGGAAAAAATAAATTCAGGTGTCGCTAGCATAGGGATGATAATTAAATCTATGTGAGCTAATGAAACCACCAAGACAAGGTACAGAAAACAATGAGATGAAGGCTCAGGATAGAGCCCTGGGGAACTTTATTATTTATGAGCATATTGGATAATATCAAGCAAAGAAGATTGAGAAAGTAGTCAAATAGACAGGAGCAGAACTAAAAGAGTATAATGTCAAAAAAACACAGGGAGAAGCAGTATCCAGGATGAGAGGATGATCAGCAAAAGAAGATATTGCAGAAAAGTGAAGAAGCTCAAGGATGGAGAAAAAATCATAATATTTGTTAATGACAAGAACCTAGGTGGATTTAGAATGGGCAGCTTCAGTTGAGTGATAAACTTAGAAGCCATATTATTAATAAAATGTTTAGAAGAGAATGAGAGAAGAGGGAGTGAAGGCATTTTAATGTATTTTGTCCCTGAAAGTGAGAGGAGATAAAGTTTAATAACTTTGTTGATAAAGAGTCTACTGTATGTTTTTTAAGCTTAACATGGGCTATGGGTTGTCTCTACCATTCTGCACCCATACTGGCATATGGTGTACCCAAAGGGTATTTGACTATTTCTCCCTGCAGGAATCTAGAAGTTTCCAAAAGGGCCTATGAATATCCAATAATATTACTCATGAGCCCCTATCAATTGTAATCCAATGTCCATTAACTAGCTAACATGTCCTCAATATCTCTTAATCAATTAACTTCAATTAGCTTTTACAAAGCTATATTAATTGAGAAAATATAGTGGGGACTAGAGTATAATAATATACTCTCACAAGTATGAGACATATTCTTCATTGTGTATATACAGAGTCAAGATGCAAGTAGGTTTAAACTTAGAAAACACGTATGGCAAAGGGTTATTTCACATCAGATGGAAGTCCTTTTCTCCTTCTGTGCAGATTTCATGAAGCTCCAATTAAATGTGTATAGCTCCTTATTGTACCCTAAAGGGAGAGGCCTTGTAGAGTCCATAAGCTGCATTCTTCTCCTCTTTCTAGTTTGGATTCCCTCAGCCCCAAAGCTAAATACATCTTTCTTGGCCCAGTCTTTCTGTTGACAGCCAGTGGGAAACTGGAGTGTGACACTACCTCCAAGCTCCCTAGAATCAATATTGTTCTACCATACAGGCACAAGGGGTTTGTCTCTCCAACTCAAAAAAGCGTGACTCCAGAAACAATTGATGGAATATTTCTGTTGGATTCTTTTTCTCTTATATATCTAGCCTCAGATAAATGTCTAATTATTTCAACCATTGTCAATGTATTTCCTAGGTTCCTTTATTTTACATAATGCCTAGAAGCATTTCATTCTTGCCAAATTGACTATGGGCGTTTTCCTCACCTAGTTTATGTTATTGAGTGACAATTGATTCAATAGTGGGATTTAGGAATTTCCCAAAGCCATTTCACACTGCCCTGGCTTCCTTTATGTCCCAACTAAAATCCCACCTTCTACAGGATACCTTCCTCAACCCCTCTTTATTCTAGAGCTTTTCCTATAAATTATTTCCCTCACTTTGTTTATGTTCGTATATATGTGTGTGTGTATGTATGTATATGAATGTATATATATATATATATATGTGTGTATACATATATACATATTGTGAATACAGATATATTTGCATACATACAAATGGTGTGTGGTTGGCATGTTTTCTTGTTCATTAAATTGTAAGTTCCTGGTCCTAGGAACTGTCTTTTGTCAGTTGTTTTCCATCCACAGTTTCTGGCACATAGTAGGGGCTTAATAAATATTTACTGATTGAATCAAAGTGTTATTCTCATCTGATAAAGGTGCTAAGGTAAAAATGTTTTAAGATAAATTAATTGGCATTGATAAAGGGGGCATATATATCTTACATAAGGATAGGGGAAGACGGGCATGTTTGTAGGCACTAAAGAATATGGAAAGGCTAGTTGCAGAAGGTAACAACTGAACTATAGTATGAATGAAGCTTGCAATTCAACATGGCAGATATGAGAAGCATGCACATTTCACAAACAGGAAGTGATCCTGTTCAAAGACATAATATGGAAATGAGATGTGAATTGAAACTATTAATAGACTAGTTTGACCATAATGGAGAGTTTGTGCAAGGGTTGGGGAAATTGGTTAAGAGGAATTAACACTGCAAAGGCAGGTGGGAGACAGATTTGGAAAATTTTAAATGACAGATTGAAGAGACTGCACTTTATCCTAGGGACAGTGGGAAGTCACCGAACATTTTTGAGTAGGACTGGGATATGGTCAGATCTATGCTTTAGGAATATCAATTTAGCAACTGTGTAGGGGATAGATTATAGAGAAGAGAAACTGGAAGTATGAGGCATCTATGAGACACAATGAATAGAGAGCCCTGTATGTGGAATCAGGAAAACCTGAGTTCAAATTTAGCCTCAGACACTAGTTGTGGGACCTTGGACAAGTCACTTGACTTTTATCTGCCTATTTTCTTGTCTCTAAAATAGGATATTAGTGGCACTTACTTCTCAGGATTATTGTAAGGATGAAGTGAGCTAATACTTAGAAAATGCTTAACACAATGTCTAGAACATAGTAGGTGTTTAATAAAAACTTATTGTTGCTTTTAATTTAGAAGTACAGAAACCAATTAGAAGCTTAAAGCCATAGACTAGGGCAGCTAGGTGATACAGTGGATAGTGCACTGGGCTTGGAATCAAGAAGACTCATCTTCATGAGTTAAAAGTTGGCCTCAGGGGCGGCCAGGTGGCTCAGAGAGTAAGAGCACCGGCTCCAGTGTCGGGATGACCTGGGGATCAAATCTGGGCTCCAATACTCAGCACCACACCCAGAAATAACTGGCCGTGTAATCTTGAGCAAGTTACTTAACCCCGATTGCTTAAAATAAAAAAAAAATTAAAAAAAAATAAAAGTTGGCCTCAGACATTACCTGTGTGATCCTGCGCAAGTCACTTAACCTTGTTGTTCAGTTCCTCATCAGTAAAATGAGCTGGAGAGGGAAATGCAAACCACTCTGACATCTTTGACGAGAAAACCCCAAAATGTGGTGATGATGAATCAGACAAAACTGAAATGACGGAATGGTGAAAACAAGAGCAATAGACAAGAGGGCAGAGAATGAGGTCCTGAACTAATGAGAGAAGGGGATGGGTATAATGGTTATGGCGGTACACTCAAAAAGGCATGGCAACTAGACCTTCATAGGTATTGAATAAAAGGGAAGGGTGAAGAATTCAAAAGAGTGAATTTCTCAACAGGAAAAAAAAAAGGTCACAGGTTTAGAGAAAAGATAGGTTTGGGGAAAAATATGACTTCCTTTTGCATCATTAAAAGTTTGAGGAGGTTATAGAATCTTCCAGTGGAGATGCCAGTACACAGCTTTTCGGGCAGAATCATCTTTTCATTGTTTCTCTTCTGGGTGGTATGGTCCCATTTGTCTCTCTACTTTGGAGAGGCCTCAAGATGCACTATGACAAAGCACGTAGCACCCCAGGGCCAGAGTCCAGAAGACTTGGGCTCAGTTCCTGCCTCTGACACACTGGTCACATGTTGGCTATGTGACCTTAGGTAAGTTTCAGTGCTCTAGGAATCTCTCAGTGTTCTAGGCAACTCTGTAAGACTAAACAAAAAAAGGTGCTAACCAGGGATGGTAGAGAGTTTCATCATACAGGGTTTCCTTGTATACCTATAAAATCCCCAGTCCACTCCTTGTGCCTGTGTTGTGGAGACAGGTAAGTCATTTATTGTTACTACATTATTGTGTTACCAGAACACCAATGATTGAGGACAGACCTATTCCTGCAGGCTAGCAACTAAGATGCCAGTAATTCTGAAAGGTCACTTGCCCTAAGTGCTGCATGCTGACCCCACCAAGTCATGAACATGAATGACTGAAAGCAAGTCAATTACTCATCTGACTTTCTTTATCTACCAAAGAGAGAAAAGCTCACCTGCCTATTAGTGACCTTGAAGTCCCATAGACAATTTCTTTCAAATCGTTTAGTGTCTTTGGGAAAAAGTGCTACCAAGTATAACTATATCATATTATTATTAATTAAGGAAATTAATGAAAATTTAATTACTGAATGGAGTAGGGCAAGACTCCTGAGGTTTTAGAACAGAAAGAAGTCCTTGAGGCCTCTGCCTTCTATTTTTACATTGATTCAAGCTGCTGGGTTTTCCTCACAGCTTACCATACAATCAAAACCTTAGTCATAATAACTACAGTCTTCTGTGAAAAAAGCACAAGAAATACATAGGTCAATAGGTCTCTTTGGGCCTTTATAAAGCATAATGCATTACTGCACTTGCTAGCACAGCCTTCCTAATTGAAATTTTAGTGTTCTATTGTGAAGTTAGAGGCAGAATAGGTTAGTGGATAGACTGGTGGATATTGAGACAAGAAAACCCAAATTCAATGAATTGCCCCCTCACCTCAGTCTCTTAGAATTCCTAGCTTCCTTCAAAGTTCAGTTCAGGCACTACTTTTTAACAAGAAGCCTTTCTTGAATTCCCTAGCTGCCAGTGCCTTCCACCAAAAAAATTGTCTTGTATTTGTTTTTATATAATTATTTATGTCTCTGTTTCCCTCCTAAAGAAATGTGAGAAGTTCCAGGGTAAGAATTGTTTGATTTTTTCCCCCTTACATTCCTAGTAGCTGGCACAATGCTTTAACATAATAGGTACTTATTAAATGCCTGTTGATTTGTTGATTTAAACCCTGCTTTGAACACTTAGACAATCAGCATTAGGAGCTTGATAATTCATGAGCCTTAAAGTTTTTATATATTTCTACTATTCTAATATGTAAAAGGAGAGGGGATTATACTTCCACCTCACTTAATATAATCACAGAAGGCCTCAATTTGAATTAATCAATGAATGGACATGATTAGGATTCATTAAGTATACAAGAAGTACCTATTGCCTGATAGCTTCATTGAGTTTGGCGTCTGTGATTAAGTCATAGAATTAATCAATAAATCAGCCAGGAGTAGGTAGGGGATAAGAATTTTTTTTCTTGCAAATGTGCAAATACTGCCTTGATCAATTAAAGAGGATTATAAGGCTTTGGCTACAGCAGACATGCCACACAAGAATATATCTTGTGATTGAATGAATAAAAAAATCAGCTATACCCCAGAGTCAACATGTAAATAAATCAGTTGATTGATAGAGTACTCCAAATTTGGAAATCAAGGATTCTGGTTTGAGAACTGGGGCTAGGCACTAGAAAGGGAATTATTCTGGGAGGGGGACTTTCTTTCCTCCCCACCCATCCTGACATGATCAAGTAAATGGAGAAGATAGATCTATGGAAGCCATTGCATCCAACAGAGATCAGAAAGAGTAAGGAAGTATGAGATAAGGCCTCTAGTTGGTAGTGGGGAGGAATACTAAGAACAAATAGATAGGGAGAGTTATACCTAAGTGAAACTTCAGGAAGACTCCACAATTGTGGATGATAAGGGAGGAAGGAAAATAAAGAAAAATAATTTCAAATAGTTGGAGAAACAAATTACGCTTTAGCCACAAATATTCTCTAAACACGTGTCTCATTATGATTGTACTAATTTTTAACTCCACAAATGCTATGGATTTTAGTGCTTTCATTGAGGAGTATACCCAAAGTTTGGGGAAACTTTTTATACCAAATGTTTGTCTTTAAATATCCCATCTTTAAAAAATGCTTTTTCTAAAAAACAATTCAACCTACTGACTGATTTGAAAAAGAAGCACCCTGGTAGGGACTTATAAGAGATAGTGTTAGCATTTCAGCTCCCCAGGATTATCTCTATGCAAACAGAGAAGTATCAATCTGCTTTCTTAGGGACCTGATACACAAGCCCAAGTATTAACTGGGGAGTGAGCACAGAGGAGGTTTTACATTAGAAGTACTGAAAAATGTGGGATGAGGGAAGAATGGAAACACAAGCCTCTCAGTCACATTAAGATCTAATCCAAAAGTAACAAATTTAAGAATCAGCATGCAGTTTTCAATTTCTAACTCAATTAATATTAGCTACCTCAGCTAAGACTTTCAGTCAGGCATGGACTCAGATTTGATATTAGAGACACCTTGTCCACTAGAAACTCAATTGAAGCCACTAACATATTTTACAGCACTCTAGGTTACTGAGTGGCCACAAGATGGTAATAATAATACTTGCTCACTGCCATTCAGTACTGGATTCAAATGGCCAACTTAGAGGTGAAAGGCTACATATCCCATTATGAGTTTTCTCAGCCGCAAAATTGAGGCTTGCTAAGAATTGAAATCCAGAGGTTTAGAGCTTATTGAAGGGGCCAAAGGGTAACAGTCCAGTGAAAATTGACCAATTTAGAGGGGGGAAAAAGGTCTTCTCTTTATAAATGGTAATGGCTTAAAATGTAAAACCTCTTTTAACTTTATGAACACCAAAAATTCTTCTAAGGGCCCAATAGTAAGAAATTACAAGGCTGAACTTAGCCTTGCACTTTGAATGGCAGATAAAGGGGCCCTTTCTGATGTGTGAGGCAGGTGGTAGCTGTGGTAGGCTTATGGAGAGGGGAGATGAGAGGTTGCAAATGTTTAATTATTTTATAGCTTAGGAGGCTGCATGTTTTTCTTGGAATTGCCTGGGCAATGCAAGGTTTTAATAATTTGGCAGTTACTTTAGCTCTTCTATTTCCTGCCAAACTTCATGTTGCTCAGAACAGGCAAAAATACATCTATTTTGACTGTAATGATGCCAGACATTTTTAACAGCCTATACACGAGACTGGAGGAAAAAGTGAACAGAAGATGGAAGCTTACTTAATTCAGATGAGGACTTAATTAGGAGCTCAATTCTATCAGACTTTTAATATTGCATTCTGTTCTCATTTGTTCCTTTTCTAATAGGAAATAATGGCATGCCAATTGTATATGATTATGGATCTCTATTTATGGAACTGGGTCTTGCCTCTACACTTAATTACATTTTGTTTGTGAGGTTAACATTATATTGCAACTGTAGCACTTAATTGAATCTATTCTTATGTTTCTCCTCTTTCATTAGGACTTAGATTGCTAGCTCTTATCGTAACGTGTTTGGGTTTTTTGTTCCACTTCCTTTTTCTATTTCTAGGCCTATTCTCAAGTGCTCCATTATTCTTATTTGATGACTTTAAAGGCATTTGAGGATAGAGGCATAGAAATATTTTTTTCAAGGCTTGATGCTTTGGTAAACAATACATTTAAAAGCTAAATAAAAACACCATTGTGGTAGATTTTCAACTATGCTCCAGGATCCTCAAATGGTCTTGCAAGAGCTCTGGAGAATTTCTGCATGGAAAACATAACGGTAACAACTTCCTATCAAAGACTCTGTGGTCCTAACTCTAGAGACCTAATATCGTTCCATCAACCTGTGTCTTACTAGCCTAAAAAGGAAAAAAAAAGCTACTATTTACATAGAATCTTAAGGTTTGCAAATTACTTTGCATGCATTTTTCTATTCTAGCTTTATAAAAACACTAGGATATTGGTTCTACGGGTTATTTTTATATTAATTTACAGATAAAAAAAAAACAACACTGAGATTCAGAGATGGCAGGGTAATAATCTACATTCAAATAAGTAGTAAATGTTGTAGGGAAGCCTTGAACACAATTCTTCCTGACTCTAGTTTTGATGTTCTATCCACCATACAATTTCAGGTCTCTTTTAACTAATATCTCTGAGCTAAACATGAAAATCAGAAACCCAACTAGATTTATTCAGTGGGTCATAATTTCAATATCTATTAACATTCCTACTTGACATCAAGACTAATTATTAGCTTAATGTACTTTATTGTTTGATGAATGTAGAGAAAATTTGAATTTCCATAGAAGAGTATATACAGATTAATAAAATAATAGCCCATATTTTATGGTAATTATTGAGTACTGCCCCCCAAAATATAAATAACCAATTGAGTAAATTGAAACCATGCCTCTGTCTTTGTTCTGATATGCCAACCAACAAAGAGTTTCTTATTTTTATTCATAGGAATCCATCCCCAATAAATGGCTGATAAAGAATATGTCCTAAACAATCAAGTCTTCAACACGCAGCCTGTGGAAAGATAAGAACAGTCACTAGCTATCCCTTAAAAAAAACTGTACTTTTCATCAATTGATAGAAGCTATTTCCTTATGAGACTGTTAAATAACTCCTCATTTGTGTGCATTTGGTGAAGCAGCCAAATAATTAGTTAAAGATCATTAATAAACAAGGTGTATGTTTCATAACAATTTTAAGAAAAATGTAGGCTATCATGAAATTCATAATTAATCATCACAATTCAATTATAATATGAATATTATTAGGAATTATTTTTAAAAATTTTTCCCATATCATTCAAATTATTTAGATTGCCCAAGAATCTGGACAATGCCTCTGAATCATCTTTTTTTTTTAAGAAACACACTTATGTGGAGGTTGGGGATATAATTGTATAAATATACACACATATCTACATATGCACATACATGCATATGTAGATATGTATAAATATAAAAGATATTTTATTTTTTTAAATGCAGACTTGTGTATATGTGGATCAACATATTTATGTGTTTTTATAACAATGTTGGTTGAATAGTAAACAATATGAAATTTCATTTTTAATTTTATGTGTCTATATATACACACATATATGTACATATGTGTTTATGTGTATGTATTTCTAAATTATTAGATTCATTGTGTCTGAAATACCACTGCAACCATATTTCAGTAAGAGTAGCAGAAATCTAGATAAGTAATACTTGCACAAGAACCTTTGTACCTACATGCATCTTTGACACACCTGGTCCTGCCACTCTGCACTTAGAATCACACTCTGCCAATATACTACAAAACTCTTAATTTCTTCCCTGAATAAGGCCACAGAAGATAAACACTGACAATTGGATGGAACAGTATGTCACTAACATTTTCATGATTTACCATCCCATCAAGGACAGCCTTTATATCTTAAGTGCTTTTACAGAGTAGCCACATTTGTTTCAACAGTTATCTGAGTTCAAGGCTACTGATGGTAAGTATCATGTGATAGACAGAGAATGAAATGGAATCCCTTTCCACATAACCCAAATCATTGTGAGGAACTAGTTGGAGAATATGTCTACTACATCAGAGAACTGCTGAGCAAAGTGCTCTGACCTAGACTCTCTTTTCTCTATATATTCTCTTTCTTGGTGATCTTATTAGCTATAATAGGTTCAACAATGTCAGATGTTTTTAACCTTTTATTGTGTCATAGACCTCTTTGAAAATCTGGTGAAGTCTGTGGATACTTTCTCAGAATAATTTTATTAAAATACAGTTATCAGATTACATTTTTTAAAAATTCATGAGTCCCAGGTTAAGAAGCATTGCATAGAGAGATTTAGAATCTCACAATATAGAAAATGAAAGATTTATGAATGAATGAATAAATGAAAAACACTTATTAAGTGCCTGCTATATCTCAAGCACTATTCCAAGTGTAAGTACTTGTATGTAAATATAAAAAGTGAAGATGATCCTAAGAGATTCACATGACAATTGGGGAAGATATCACATATATGAGAGTGGTTGACTAAAACAGAAGGATTTTTTAGTTTGGAAAGGTACAGGGATCATGAGTGGAATGATAGGGACATAGATCAGTATATCTTTCTCAGGAAAAGGGACAGAACTGATTTGATTATGATTATAAAACTTGAAGGGAGATAAAAGGAGTAGGGGAAGCCTCAGTTTCTGAATTAGGAGGCATGGTTAAATGGGATACAAGTAGAATAGAAAGAAGTTTTTGGTAAAAACAATAACAACAACAACAAAAAAAAAAAACTCTAGGAGGAGAGTCATCCTAATTCAATCCCAATGACTGACTTAAAAGGAGGAACTTTGACCAGTGACTAGATAAACACAGAGCATCTTACTTGCTGAATAAGGAGAAATGAGTAGAGAATTGAATCTGTTGTTTGTGGAAGATGATCTCATTGGTGTAGGAACACAATGGAGCAGAGCCATATGTGGGAAGGAGTTTCTGTGGTTAAAATGTGGATTTCAGAAAATTGATAAATAATGCCTTTATACATCATATTAAGACAATTTAGGGAGGAAATATCAGCATTATCTATGCTTTGTAATGTGGCTTGGCTTCAACTTCTGCTGCAAACCAGAGAGGAGTCTGATGATCACTGGGGCTGATACAGAGGTAACAGAGAAAGAATTCTATTAATATATAATTACATTATATTATAATATATTATACAATATATATTATATATTATGTAATATATTACAATTATATTAATAGTATGTTAATAATCAAGTCTAGTATTTGGTAGTACCATAGGTAAAATTAAGTTCCAGATTTTGAAAACAGCAACGAACCAATATCTTGCAGAAATGCAGCAACTATTTCATTTTTGTCATTAAATAATCAATACCTAGTCAATACCTTGCAAATAGTGGTTGCCTAATAGATGTGTGTTGAATTGAATTAAACCTTATTCATTTCAACCTAATAAAGTCAGAAGCTGTGATGATGTGGATAGAGTCTGAATCAAAGTTTACCTTTACTCTATCTATGCAAAAAAATGCTGAGTAAATCAACAGAGCAAACAAGATTTCTAGGCAAGAGAAGGAATGTTTAATTTACTTAAAAATAAGCTGTTTTTAAAGCACTTATCATCACTTATTTAAAAAAAAAATGCTAGGTGCTAAATACAAATGCACAAGGTCTGGAAAGATCTCTCCTTACTGGTATGCTGTTAGTAATCAGTGGACTTTGCTGAATGCAGTGAAAAAATAATAAGGATAAACTTTGTTTCACTCTTTATGTATTTCACTATGGAAGGGCCTAATTTTAATTAGCTCAAATTAATAAAGCTTTTCTACATATCAAGATTATAGAATATATATAAAGTGTTCGAACACATAAATGTTAACAATTTTTAAAAATCCAGGGAGGAAAATATGAAAAATAAACTATCCATGATCTTCAAATCATTTTGGGGGGGTTGTTATTACAAAAAAAGTTATTTTTCAAGGCTCACAACCTCATACTAAAAACAGCATCTGACAAACATCCTGAATTTAAAACTAAAAACACTCCATCATTATGAGTTTCAGCACAAGTTAATTGCACCCATATCATGCATCTGTTCTGGACTTAATCTAAAACTTCAGTTGGCATAATAGAAACACCCAACTGACTGTTTTTGCAAATCTAAATTAATCACATGTTGAGGATGGTGCCTCTGGGTAGTGCAAGTTTTTTTGAGGTTGTTTCTAAATTTTATATATTGTTATTTTGAGCATTCATTAACAATAACAATAATGTGGTATCATCTAAGTATGCAAACATGGTCAATGAACAACATTCCCAAGTTAAATATTTGAAAGTTATCGTTTATATTGTTTTTCAGGCTAAAAAAATGTATTTCAATATTGTATACTGATGGCTTTTGTGGTGATTGTTTTATTTTGTTTTCTACCAAGTTTTGATGCCAACATTGATTGGCTTTACTTCAATGTGTACTTGGAGATTTTTCTACTTGCCTTTGGAATTACCCTCCTTGAGTCTAGAGCATAATTCTTAGTTCCATATCTTGTCATTCTTCATTCAGTTCTTAAAATGAATATTAGTTATGAGTAAACCAGATATAGCAAGCAATTCTAAGAATTCAGAGTGCAGAATTCATGACCAAATAAGCTTTATCCACCTCTAATTTTTACAATTGGAAGAAAGCATGAAATGGAGTACTTTGTTTTTCTAAAGTGAATAAATCATTTTGAGAGAGATTTCCTACAGACACATACAAGACTAGCTATTAGATATAATGAGATAGTTTAGCATAGAGAATAAAGACCTGACCTCATAATGAAGTCTATAAAAATATAGGTTTGTGACCCTAAGCAAGTCAGATAATCTTTCAGTGGTCAAGGGAACTCTGAAGACCACACATTGAAGAAAACGTGCCTACTTGAGTTGATAGAGATGGTTCCTTCACTCAGGAATTCCCTGTACCAATGAAATCACAGGTCTGGTTCCTACACCTAACCCCCATGTACAAAAATAAATTTCTGTGTCACCTGACTCAGCTACTTTTCTCCCAGTTTTCTAGGATCACACAGGTCTGATTCTGATAGTAGGGACTGGATATTTGCCACCCCATTGGATAGTCAATATCTCTTTGCTTGAAACATTATGCATCCACACACACTCAGATTTCTCAAAGAAAATTCCTTTTAAAAAAAGTATTAACTAGATCACATTTAGATCTCCTCAAATGGTAACTTCTTCCAAAGGTACATAATATACAATATGAGTATGAGGTATGGGACAATTTTTATTTCATTCAACACAGAAAATGCCTAAGATGCAAAGGGCTTGCAGATGGCCATTAATAAATATGAAGACATAAAATACTCAAATCATTCATTACACATTAGATTCCCCCAGAAGTTAAAGTTCATTGTGGGGACTGCTGAACAAATACCACCTATTCACTTTAGATTAGCCCTGTCTGAGAAACTCAAGGAGAATTGTCAAGGTACAAATTAGAAATGGTGAATATGAAGAATTTAGAGAAGTATGTGAATTTTGTTTAATTTTTTTTCAAATCAATTGAAGTAAGGAGAACCATCACAACATTATACATAGTGATTATAATAATGTAAATGTAAAACACAAAAAACCTGAATGCTATATAATCATAATGGTCAAGCTTGGACCTAGAAAAGAGTTGAGAAAATGTACTTCCTGTCATATCCATGGGAGGGGGAAAAGTTCATGAATAAATGAGGGATAGAAGGAATCACAGAAGATACAATAAATAATTTTGAATATATAAAATTAAAATAGTTTTTGCACACGGATAAAAAAAAGCTAAGATGAAAAGGGAAGCAATTAACTAGGGGGAATATTTTCAATAATTTCCTCTGATAAAGGTCTCATTTACAAGATATATAAAAAACTGTTTCAAATTTATAAGAATAAGAGCTATTAACTTCCAGGAGCCAAGATGACTGAATAAGCAATAAATCACTGTTAACTCTCCTATATTCATGCCTAAACAATTATAAAATAGACCCATAAAACAAATATGGGAACAGCAGAACCAGCAAAAAGGCAAGGTGTAACAATATTTTAGGCCAATAAACTTGAAAGATCAGCAGGAAAGGTCTGTCTCACTCGTGTAAAAAGAGAATACAGTTCAGGACAGGAAATGTCCCAGCAAGTCAGCAGTTAGTCCCACTCCAGCAAACAAGCAGGAGATCCTAAGCCCTAGTACAATGGAGCAGTCAAAGGTCAACACTAGCCCCCCCCCCCCCCAATATGCCTCAAAATAGCTAATAGCTAGGGGAATGGGCAGACTCCAGCTCTGAGAACTCTTATGGCCTTAAACACAGCCCCAGGCAAACAGGCAACCTCCAGCAGGCAGACATGTTTCAACATAGCCCCAGGGCAAATAGGCAGCTGCCCTCAGACAGACCACCACATGCTTCAGTGTAGCCTGAAGGAAATGGAGAAACACACCACCTGCCTCAGCACATGTCAGACAGCAACACTAGAACTTCAGCTCAGTACCAGGTAAGCTGCTATACCCCTATGGCCAGCAGCACAAGTTACCCCTTCAGCACAGCACCAGGCAGATGGATCCCCCATGGGCCCCAGGACAACATCAGTGCAGCACCAGGTAAATAGCCAGGACCTATAACCACTTGTACAAGAAGCCTGAGGCAAAGCCCCTCCTACCGTGGGAGCAGAATTCAAATTTTAACAAAAGCAAAAAAGTCAAAAAGGTTGAACAAAAAAGAACAGAAAAAGAATCTCACCATAGAAACCTATTATGATGACAGGGGAAGATTAAGACATAAACTCAGAAGAGGACAATAATGTCAAAACACCTATGGGAAAAACACCAAAGATAAATGGGAAGCTATCTGAAACCCAGAAAGAATTCATTGAAGAGCTCAAAAATCATATAATAGAGATAGAAGAAAAATTAGGAAAAGAAATGAGAGTGATACAAGAGAATTATGAAAAAAAAAAGAGTCAATATCTTGGAAAAAGAAATCAATTTCTTCATAAGTACAACTGGTCAACGAAAAAGGAAATACAAAAACTAATTAAGTTTAATTAATTTAACTCTTTAAAAGTTAGAATTAGGGGGCGGCCAGGTAGCACAGCGAGTAAGAGCTTTGGCTCCAGTGTCGGAATGACCTGGAGATCGAATCCCGGGCTCAGACAACTCAGCACCACACCCAGAAATAACTGGCCGTGTAACCTTGAGCAAGTTACTTAACCCTGATTGCTTAAAAAAAAAGTTAGAATTAGTCAAATGGAAGCTAAGGACTCTAGGAGATATCAAGAATGGAAAAAATAGTAGAAAATGTGAAAAAAATTTAACGGGAAAAACGACTGACCTAGAAAATAGATCCAGGAGAAATAATGTCAAAATCATTAGACTATCTTAAAGCCATAATCAAAAAGAAGGCAGCATCTTTCAACAAATTCTCTAGAAAGATTGATCTAATATCCTGGAACCAGAAAACAAAACAGGTTATTGAAAGAATCCACCAATGACCTCAGGAAAGGGATCACAAAATAAAAAATCCAAGGAAGATTATAGTCAAATAAAAGGACTATCAAGATCAAGAAAAAAAATACTACAAATGGCCAGAAAGAAACAAGTCAAATATCAGTGAGCCATAATCAGGATTACAAAGAATTTATGAGGGGCAGCCATGTAGCACAGCGAGTAAGAGCACCGGTTCCAGTGTTGGGATGACCTGGATGGAGATCGAATCCCGGGCTCAGACCCTTAGCACCCACCCAGAAACACCTGGCCGTGTAACCTTGAGCAAGTTACTTAACCCCAATTGCTTAGGGTTGGCCAGGTAGCACAGCGAGTAAGAGCACCGGTTCCAGTGTTGGGATGACCTGGATGGAGATCGAATCCCGGGCTCAGATACTCAGCACCACACCCAGAAATAACTGGCTGTTTAACCTTGAGCAAGTTACTTAACCCCGATTGCTTTAAAAAATTAAATTAAATTAAAAATAAAAAAACAAAGAATTTATGAGCTACAACATTAAATTACTAGAGCTCATGGAAATGGAACATGATATTACAGAAGGCATAAGAGCTAGGACTATTACCAAGTATCACTTACTTAGTGAAATTAAGCATAATAGTTCAATGGGAGAAAAAAGGGTCATTCAATGAAATAGAAGCATTTCAAACTTTCATAAGGAGAAGGCCAGAACTGAAGAAAAATCTTTATCTCTAATATCAAGACCCAAGAGAAGTTGAAAAAGGGAAACAGGGAAAAGAAAAGATAAGGGATTCAATGAAGTCAAACTATTCACATATCTACAGAAGAAAATAATATTTTTAATTCTTAAAAAACTGTACCACTAATAGCACACCTAGAAGGATTATACATAGACACAGGCTACAAGAATAAGGTGATTTTGAGGGAATGACATTAAAAAAAATAAAGGAGGAGAAAGGGGAGTACACTGAATGCAGAAGGAAGGGAGAAGTAGAATGGAGTAAAAAAAAAATTACCTATTTATATCCATACACTATCAATTGAGGAATAGTTCTTATTCTTTTTTTTTAAGTTAGCAACTTCTCTTTATTGTTGATTTTAATAGTGTTTTTCCTCAATTACATGTCAGGAAGATTTTCAGCACTCATTTTTACAAGATTTTGAATTCCAAATTTTTTCTATCTTCCTCCAACTTCTCCTCTTTCCTAAAATGGAAAGCAATTTGATATTGATTATACATGGGCTATAACATAAAACATTCCCATATTAGTCACAGGTGTGAAAGAAGAAACAGATCAAAAGGAAAAAAGAAACATGAAAAAGAATAAAGTAAAAGAAGCATGCTTTGATCTGTATTCAGAGTCCATCACTTCTTTATCTGCATAGGGATGGCATTTTCCTTCATTATTCCTTTGTATTTGTCTTGGATTATTATGTTGCTAAGAAGAACTGAGTCATTTATAGTTGATCATCTCACAATGGTACTGGTACTGTGCACAATGCTTTCTTGGTTCTACTCATTTCACCTTGCATCAGTTCATTCAACTCCCGCTGGATTTTTCTGAAATCTGCCTGTTCATTTCTTATAGCACAATAGCATTCCATTACAGTCATATATCATAGCTTGTTCAGCCATTCCCCCATTAATGGGCATTCCCTCAATTTCTAATATTTTGCCACTGTGAAAAGGACCACTGTAAATACTTTTGCACATATAGGACCTTTTCCCATTTTTTTTATGATGTCTTTGGGATACAGACCTAGTAATGTTATTAATGGATCAAAGGGTATGCACAATTTGATTGCCCTTTGGATGTAACAACTATGATCAATAAAATGACTCTCTATGGTTCTGATAATGGATTGATGATGAAACATATTCACTTCTTGACACAGAAGTGATGGATTGAGGGCACAGGATAAAACAAATATATTTTTGTAACAGTCAGTGAGGGAATTTGTTTTGCTTCGCTATACATAAGCATATTTGTTACAAGGAATTTTCTCCTCCTCAATTAAAGTAGAGTAGTTGTATTTTGGAGTGCTAAGGATGTGAAATGCCACTTGTTAATTCATATGAGGTCATTGTTAATTTTCCTTTTTTTCTTTAAACTTTATTACAAGAGAACTCTTAAAAAAGAATAATGATCTGTAAATGTTTATAATGCAAAAACAAAATAAATCCAAGTCTGTTTGTTTTCTAATTAAAGTGATATAAGGAAAACAGTTATAAATAATAATTTCAAAAATAAAAGTTATTTTTAAAATCTCACTTTAGGGGCATCTAGTACCTGTCTCTCCATCTCAGGAACTCAATGAGTCAAGACTATCCCCATGAGGCAATCCTCAAGAGCTGGATACTTTCATTATTATGATTCTTAGTCTGACCTATTCTAGAAAAGGAAACAGACATAAGAAAGCATTCATAGGAACTGGAGGTCCAAAAAGTCCTAAAATCTTCTGAGAAGCAAAGGTTACCTTTTCTGCTTTGGTGTTGGTTAAGGAGTTGGGACAAGAAGTTAGAAATCCACGTCTTTACTGGCAAAGTCTTTCTTGAAAGTCTAAAGAAGTGAAAACTCATAAAAAGAAAATGGGCAAAAGGGTGAAAGGAGTAAAACTGACAAGCCACTCTGTATTATAAATCACAAAATAGGTGTGATCTTAGTAATTAAAATACATCCATCTGAAATTCAGTCAACCAATTATCAGTAACATGCCCTCATCTGTGTAGTCCAACCAATTAAAGTGTCTTTGTACATATGCATCTCCCTGGGAGCTGTGCTTCTGATTTCTAATGCCTACAGCAAGCTCCCCACCCTGTAATCTTATCAAGTGGATTGGGAGATAATCCATAAAATTGATGTGGAGAGTAGGATGAAGGGCTTTCCTGACTTTTCCAGAATAGTGTTCAAGGTCTTTCTAATTTTATGATTCTATAAAACTAACTACTTTAAAAAAAAGTCATTAATCTGCATTTTAAGTATTCTTATAACAACTAATATTATGAGTCATAATGTGGCTAATACTACATCAAAGACAATTTCTATAGTTCATAAAGAGTCTCAGATATTGAAACATTTTCAGATAGGTTGAAAGACGTACTTTCTCCTGGTTCTTGGAGAACTCCTAGTTAGTGATGAAAATCCAACCCTCAGCTTAACTTCATTTCACAAATGAAAAGAAGATAATGATCCCCCTGTGATGATTTTGCTTTCCTGGAGATTCCTCAGAGAAGAGACTGTCTACATTTCCTCTGGGTAGTTACTTGGGGAGGCTAACTTCTGAACTATTGATAGCAAAGAACTAGAATTTCAAAGGACAAATGGAATGGGTGTATTATTTGAAAGCCCCTAGTACAAAAAAAGAGCAGAGTCTGAAAAGAGTTGTTTTCTTCCCTCTTTTAGTGATTTTTTCTAATCTACTCTGCAATAGCTTGCTTACTGTATATTTATTTGCATCTTCTCTCCCTCATTAGACTATAAACTTCTTGAGGACACAAACAGTCTTTTTGCCTCTTTTTGTGTCTCTATAGCTTAACACAGTACCTAGCACATAGCAGACACTTAATATTTGTTGACTTATTATTTTGTGTTTCTCTACTCTACTAAAAATGTGTCAACTTGAAGTATATATTATTGTGTCTATATATGATTGTTGCAAATAACATATAGTCTATGGACCTCAGTTTATGTAAAATGAGGGAGGATGAAAGGAAACTAGATGGCCTCCAAGGACCCCTTCCAATCCCATAATTTGGGATTTTCTGATCCTGTTCTTTCTGACTCTGTCAGCCTTGGTGTCTCTCTCCTTTGTCTTTATGCCTATGTCTCTCTATCTTTCCTCTCTGTCTTTGCCTCTTTGTCTCTGTCTCTCTCCCACCAACCAGCTTAACACTGTGTCATTACATCAGGTCTATCTTCTTTCAAGTCAATCTGTTTTCTGACACCTAAATTTATCTTTCAATGATTTCTTTTTACCTAGATCTTCTTCCTCATAGTACTCGGTCTCTATATGTCCTTTTCTTTTATCCTTTCCATCATTGGTACTTTCTCTTAGGGCAACATAATTTTGAGCTCATGAGTTTTTATTTATTTGTTTTGCTTTTTAAAAGCATTTTGTTGCATTTCTTTAACAAATATCTATTCTTCCACTTCTTATTTTTAACATAACTCTCTCTCAAAAGTAAAAAAGCAAAACTCAATCTAATTTAAGTGGATTTTTTCTTCCATTCAGGCCTCACACTCAGACAGAGAGCAGATAATGAGCTGGCCTTGATGCCAGCAAGGAAAAAAAAGTAAGATGTGGATTCAAATACTTCCTGGAACAATACTGGCTATGTGACAGAGCAAATCAGCTCTTACTGAATTGGTTCCAAAATATTAGCTAATATTATGCTTATTTATTTGCCTGTTGCATTCAGTCCCCCGGTCAATCACTATTTTTAAGTACCTACTATGTACCAAATAGTATACTGAGTACTGGAGATAAAAAGAAAAGAAAAAAAAAAACATCCCTGCTCTCAAACAGCTTCTAGTGTAATGGGGGAAGCACCATGAAAACAGATATACAAGATTTGTACTGGAAAGATTAGGGACTAAAAGGAAGGTTCTGAAGGGGATAAGATGGAGAGGAATAGAAGACAAAAGCAGAAAGACATAAACTTCAGAAGAGAAGGAGAAAAAGGGTCCCATTCCACTTCAGGCAATTCACCAAAACTTGGAATTGTGTACCAGGTGTCCTCCTACCACGGTGGGAATTCCCTACTTCAATGAAATCACAGAACTAGCTTCATATTGATCTCATTTGATTTTCCCCTCTTCTGTATCATATGTTCTTCATAGGAAGGGAAAAGTTTTGTCTTATAGTGCTTTTTTATGGGGTGGATTTTAAGCATGGTATTTATACCATTCATTCATCCAATCACTGAGGGGTCAAGCTGGTATTGCTATATGATTGCTCAAACCCATTTAAAATATATAAAATGTTGACAGAGTCAAGATGGTAGAGTAGAAACAGGACTTCCGCAGGGCTCTGGCTCTCACCTCCTCCAATTTATGTAAAACGTGACTCTGAACAAACTTTGGAGCTACAGAACCCACAAAATGACACAGAGAAGTTAACCTTCCACTGAGGACAGCTCAGGAGGCCAGCAGCAAGTGGCCAGCATAGAGCTCTGGGAGCCAAGCCCAGCCCTAGATGAGCCTGAGGTTTACCCAAGGTTTTAGGCTCAGGGTGAGCCTAACCAGTTGCCGGCTGGAGAGACTTCAGATCACCAGCAGCTGTGGCAGTTTCCAGAATTATCAACCCATAGATACTAAGGACAAAGTGAGAGGTCAGTGCAGTATGGACTTTGGGATCCAGTAGTTTGGGAGTGAGGTCGAACTTTGCACCCAGGGAGAGAAGCTGCTAAAGTGCCGCAGTCGTGCAACTGTTGCCACATGGCAGCTTCAGCTCCTGGCCTACAGATTATAGGAGGACGAAGTGACCACTCTGAGGGGTAATTGCTCTTGCTTTAACCTGCATGGATCTGGCTTTTGATCTAGGGTGGACATCCTGGGGTGTGAGACCAGTTTGCCAGAGCATGTGGAGGCTTCAGAGAGGGCAGCCAACTAATACCTTCAGCAGCTGAGAAAACTCCAGCATTTAGGATGAAGCTTCCCTTTCTGGTGGCAGAGTTCTACTGTGGCAAAAAGCCCAAAAGTCAAGTAACTGAGGGGCAACATGACCAGGCAAAGGAAGCAAAGCAAACAGAGCAACCCAACATTACACTCCTATTTTGGGGACAAAATGGATCAAAGCATGGAACAGGAGGAAGACAGAAAAGTCAGAACTCCTGCACCAAAAGCTTCCAAGAAAACTATGAGCTAGTTACAGGCCATAGAGGACCTGAAGAAGGATTTTGAAAACCAAATAAGAGAAGTGGAGGAAATATTGGGAAGAGAAATGAGAATGATGCAAGAAAATGGTGCAAAAAAAATTTCGATCATTTGAAATGAGAGTCAACAAACTGACTGAAGAAAATAACACCTTAAAAAATAGACTAACCCAGATGGCAAGAGGCTCAAAAAGGCAATGAGGAGAAGAATGCCTTAAAAAGCCAAATTTGCCTGATGGAAAAAGAATCTCAAAAGCTCACTGAAAACAATCATTCCTTCTGAATTAGATTGGAGCAAATGGAACCTAGTGACTTTATGAGAAATAAAGATACTAGTAAACAGATCCAAACAAATGAAAAATAGAAGGCAATAAGAAATATCTCATTGGAAAAATCACTGACATGGAAAATAGAGAGATAATTCAAAAATTATTGGACTACCTGAAAGCCATGATCAAAAAAAGAACCTAGAAATCATCCTTCAAGAAATTCTCAAGGAAAATTTTCTGATGTTTTAGAAAAAGAGGGCAAAAGAGGTTGAAAGAATCCAGCTATCACCTCCTGAAAAAGATCCCAAAAAGAAAACCCCTAGGAATATTATAGCCAGGTTCTACAATTCCCAGATCAAGGAGAAAATATTACAAGCACCCAGGAAGAAACAATTTGAATATTGTGGAAACACAATCAGGGTAACACAGGATCTGGCAGCTTCTGCACTGAGGGATCGAAGGGCTTGGAATATATTCTAGACGGCAAAGGAGCTAGGATTAAAAGCAAGAATCACCTACCCAGAAAAACTCAGCATCATGTTTCAGGGGAAAATATGGTTATTCAGTGGAATAGAGGCCTTTCAAGCATTCTTGATGAAAAAACAAGAGTTGAATAGAAAATTTGACATTCAGATAAAAGAAGCAAGAGAAGCATGAGAAGGTAAACAGGGAAAAGAAATCATAAGGAATTTATCAAAGTTGAACTATTTACATCCCAACATTGAAAAACCATAATTATATACCTGATGAAACTTTTCTCAGTATGAGAATAGTTGAAGGCAATAGAAAAGTGTGTGTGTGTGTGTGTATAGGAAGGTATATGTGTATATGAATACATATGTGAGTGTGTGTATATATGTTTACAAGTATACATAGATAGAGGGCACAGTACCAATTTAGTAAGAAGGGAGGATACTTAAAAGGTGAAATTAAGAGGTGAGAGAAGAATATAATGAAAGAAGATGGGGAGAGACAGAATGGGGTAAATTATCTAATATAGAAGAGGCAAGGGAAAGTGCTTACAATGGAGGGGAAGAACAGGAAGGCAAAAATTAATGGGACAACCTTATTCTCATTGAATTTGACTTAGGGAGGGAATGACATAAACACTAAATAGGGTACCACACTCTACGGGAGAGTAGGGGGGAAGAGATGAGAGGGGATATGATGGAAAGAGGGCAGGCTGTGGGGGAGGGAAGTTGGAAGCACCCACTTTTGAAGAGGGACAGGATCAAAGTTGAGAATAGAACAAGTAGGAGGTGGGAGAGGAGGGAGGAAATATAGTCATCTTTTACAATATATCTACAATGGAAATGTTTTGCATAGCTATACTGAATTGTACAATCTATACTGAATTGCTTATCTTCCCAGTAAGGGTGGGTGACAAGGGAGGAAGGAAGGAATCTAGAATTCAAATTTTAAAATCAAATGTTTAAATATATATATATACATACTATTATTAATATTATTTTTATGTAACTGGGAAATAAGATATACAGGCACTGGGGCAAAGAGATCCACCATGCCCTACTGGAAAGTTGGAGAGGGTATGGGAGAAGATATGGGAGAGAGCAGAGTGGAGGAGGGGATATCCAGTCGGATAGCTGATTTGGTGTTATAGGTAGGGGAAAAACAGGGAGAAAATTTGTAACTCAAAATCTTGTGGAAATTAATGATGTAAACTAGAAGTTAATAAAGCATTTGATAAATAATTTTTAAAAATATATAAGATGTCTTTATTCTGCCAGAGTTTCTTTGGAAAATGAAGCAGTTTGGGCTAGTGAATGGAGCTCTGTATTTGAAGTCAAGAGGACAAAAATTAGAGTTCTGCCTCTGCCATGAGCAAGGAAAGGGACTTAGCATCTTTGAAACTCATTTTTTTTTCAATTCAATTCAATCAACAAACTTTTATGGAGTATCAACTATGTGGAAAAGTACATATGGTATTATGAAAAGAATTTTTTTTTACTCATACAAAGAACTTACACACTTCTGGAGCATAGGATACAATGTGTATACACATAGGTATAATACAAGAAATTTGAGGAGGAGAAATCAGAGAAAATGTGACTGTGGAGGTGATAATTGAGTTGAGTCTTGAAGGAAGGCCAGAATTCTGAAAGTAGAAATGGAAAGGAAGTGAACTTTTGCCACCAGTGATGGCTTATGCAGAGAGTTTGGAGATTCAATTCCCAATTTGAGAAAGAACTAGTAGTTCAGTATATGTGGAATATAAAGTCCATGAAAAATTATAACGTGAACAATTGTTGAAAAGTTATGTTTAAGCTAAAATGTTGAAGAAGGGCCTGAAAAAAAAGCAGACTAAGAAGTTGGTTTTTCATCCTACAGGCAACAGGGATACCTTGAAGATTGTAAGTAGGAAGGTGTATGTTGTCATATTGTAAGGGCTATGGGATTTCAAGATCTTACATGCCCCATTGGACTTCCTGACTTAGCAGGAAGGGGCAGAGCAAGAGGAAGTGGAAGCCAAGCTAGAGTTCCTGCAGTGGCTAGCAGTGGTGGCGACGGTGGCAGCAGAAGCAGAGGCAGCAGCAGTGGCAGCGTGAAGCCCTTTTTGAGTCAGCCACAATTTCTGCTAAGGACTCCTGCTGAGGACTGCCAGGGGCCAGAGCTGCTGGGAGTATGATTCCTGGATGCTGGGTGGTTGCTGTGAGTGGGGAGAGGAGGACCTTTGCCTGAGGTAGCCTGTTATGTTTTAAAGGCTTGAGAATGTGGGTGCTTTCTACTTTATCTACCTGTGCCAATTTCATAACTACTCTGATGGCTTTCACTTTCTGGTTTTGGGACTCAGTCTTTTGGTATTTTAATAAATTTTCTAGCTTATTCACCCATATAGCAAGCCTGATGTATTTTGTGATGGATAATTATATCAGCACATCTGTAATTTCCATAGGCATTGTGAATATGGCATTGCTGATACACATATGTGTCGAAGAAAGATCATTTTGTTATCAATGTAAAGCATAGTTTAGCAAGGGAAGAGACAGGGAGCAGAAATATAAATTGTTACAAAAGTCTAAGCAAAAATCAATTAGGTCCAGAATATTTTACTTTTAATATTTTATTTTATTATTCTTATTATTATTGGAGAGCATTTGGGGTTAAGCAACTTGCCCAATGTCACACGAAAAGTTGTGTGTGTGTGTGTGTGTGTGTATGTGTTGTGTCTGAGGCCGCATTTGAACTCAGGTCCTCCTGACTCCAGGCCTAGTGCTATATTCCCTGAATCACCTAGCTGCCCCTAGAACTTATATTTTATTAATGTAAATGGAAAAAAGGACAATGGATGAAAATGTGGAGATAGAATTAATAGAATCTTGCAATTAATTGAATATGAAGGGTGACAGAAAGTGAAAAATCAATGATGATTCCAAGTTTATGGACACAGGAAGAGAGAAATTTGGAAGAGGGCTGGGTTTAATGGGGAAAATGTTTGAGTTCCATTTTGGATATGTTGAGTTTGAGAGAAAAAGATTAAGTGTGAGGAAATGATCAAGGGAGCAAGGTCTTGAAGAAGATTGGAAGGAAGAAATCAAAGGTAGATATAAAGGGATATTATATCAGGAGTGAGAATAAAAGGACATTAAATCATGAGCTCCTCATGGTCAGGGACTGTCTTTTGACATACCTGGTAATTAGCAGAGTGCCTGGTACATAATAGATGCTTAGCAACTGATTGACTGGCCCTATTATCTTCAGAGAATAAACCAAAGTAGTACTATATAGATAAAGATATAAATTTGATATAGTCTATTCAATAGTAATTTTCCCACTACCTATTTCTTTGTTTTTCAGTCATTTGCATTTGTGTTTGACTCTTTGTGAACCTATTTGAGGTTTTATTGGCAGACACTAGAATGGTTTGCCATTTCCTTCTCCAGCTCATATTACAGATGAGAAAACTGAGGCAAATAGGATAACTTTCCCAAGGTCACCCAGCTAGTAAGTGTCTGAGGCCAGATTTGAACTCAGAAAGATTAATCTTCCTGACTCCGGGCCTGGCACTCCATCTACAATGCCACCTAGCAGCCCTGCCTGCCTACCTCTAGGATTGTTGCTGGTTAGTTGTTGGTTGTTGTGCTTTGTTCTTAAAGAGGACCAAAATGACCACACTGTGTTAGAGTGAAGTTACAGTGTGTCCAACTGTGGCTGATCAGACCTATAGGAGCTCAGAATGCTCTACCACAGATGGGGCAAAAATAGTCTATGTGAACATATGGGGTGTATTCTCTAAATTTGCACATATCACATTTCTTTTGAGCTACTTTAATTCTGCTTTCCTAATGCAGCACAGCACCTTCTCCAATGAGGGCATGCCATGATGGGAAACCTGTGCCAATGTCTCCCATGCTATATAATCAATTTCAAAGAATTAAGGGAGACCTTAAGGGTATTCTTATATTGCATTTTCTGACCATGTGATCACTTGACCTCTGTGAGCTGTCCAAAATAGTCTTTTTGGCAAGTATATGTTTGAAATTAAAACATGGTCAACCCATCAGAGCTCTACTCTCTGCAGCAGAGTTTGAATGCTTTGCAGTTTAGTTCAAGAAAGGACCTCAGTGTCTGGTATCTTAACCTGCCAGGTGATCTTCAGAATATGAGACAATTCAAATGGAAACCATCCTGTTTCCAGGCATGGCACTTGTATACTGCCCAGGTTTCACAGGCATACAACAAGGTCAGCACAATTCTGTTTGGTAGTCAGTATAATTCCTCTTCTCTCACACACTTTCCTTCAGTCTTCCAAATGCTGAGCTACCTCTGGCAATGTGTGTGTCAACCTCATCATCAATGTGTACATCCCCAAAAGTATACTGCCAAAGTAAATGAACTTATCCATAGTATTCAAAACTTCTCCATTTGCTATAACCAATGGTTCCACATATACATGGCATGGTGCTAGCTGATGGAGCACCTGTGTTTTCTTGGTGTTAATTGTTAGGCCAAAATTAGCACAAGCAACAGATAATCAATTCATATTTTTTGGCATTTCAGCTTCAGAAGTATTGTACAAATGAAAAATTATACACCAACACTCCCTTTACTTTAGTCTTAGCTTGTAGCCTTTTCAAGTTTAAGAATTTACCATCAATGTGGTAGCTGACCTTGATGCTCTGTTTGTCCTCATTGACGGCATTAGACAACATGGCTAAAACATCATGTTAAAAAAGCTTGGGAGCAAGCACACAGGCTTGTTTTTCTCCATTGGTGACTGGGAAAGTATGAGAGTAATATCTATTATCCAGAATCCGGACAAGCATGCCATCATGAAACTGACATACAATGCTGACAAACTTCTCCAGGCAACCAAATTTTGATATATCTCTAGGATTGTTGCAATGATAACACTAATGATAATGACTAGAATTGATGAATTGATGTTTTTGAACAAAGTTTGAATGAGGATGTTGTAAAGGTGATTCTTAGCTAAATATGAGTTGGGGTAGATGGCTTCTCAAGTGACTTTCAACTCACAAATTTTATGATTCTCTGACACATTTGACCTTGATGTGTTGATTGTATAACTCTAGTTCCAAAATCCATTAGTATGGGACTATGCCTTTAGTGATGAAGATCAGTGCTACATGCCTGTGTTAGGAAGAGGGTAGAGTTAGAAAAAGCAAAATTCTGCAATCACTGTGGGTACCTCTGACTTCACCTTTGAGAGAGAAGAAAGAAGATTCTAGCCCTACGTCAGATTGCTGAAATAAAAGGACACTTGGAAGAAGCAAGCGTGAAAGAAACTGGCAGTCTCCATCATGACCCCATTCTCATCTTGCTACACCAGAGACTCTGGGGAACTTCTCCTTGGGAGAGTCCTAGGACTATCTTTTGATTGAGATGATTTTTTTTTTACTTTGAATGGGAGTGTTCCTTTATTCTATATTTTCCGTTATATATTCACCTATGTATACTTTCTATGATTTCTGTTTTGTTTTCAATTTAGATGAATGGATTTCTTGGCTACTTTCTACATATATTAATTGTGGAATTAATATTTGGTCAGAAGGAATTCAAGCCTTAGACACAAAGTTTGGTGTCTTTCTTTCCCTAATTAATGAGAAACAATCAGAAGTTAGCTTAAACATGAAAAACATACCCCCCCCCAAGACTAATAATATTCAAAGAAACACCTAGAAATAATTGTAGCCTGGTATCCCCTCTCTCTGAAGAGAGTACAGTCACCAAGCTTCTGGCCCTAACCTCCTAGTTCTCCTCCTAGAAAGAATTAAAGTCTTACTTGCAGAGGATTTGTGAACTGGGGGCGGGGAGGGGGAGAGAGAGAGAAGATGTCTATTCAGGTTCCTACCAGATTCTTTATATTAATTTTCCATGAGAACATGCCTATCCTTTTAGGGATCCAGTTAATCATTTGTCACAAGGACAGTTCCCCAGATGTAGCATGAAGGTATAGTTGTGTGACTTGATGGGACACATACTTGCATGTCTTACTTCTATTGACTCTGTGACAGGATACACAGGGAAGGTGTTGGAGTCTACAAACGGGGAAGAAAGGTATCAGAGTAGTTTTATAACCCGTATCTAGGATGAGAGACTAAATCCTATCTTCTAGAATTAAAAGGGACCTTAGAATCTAGCTAATTACCTCATTATACAAATGAGAAAACTGAAGTCTAAGAAAGGAAAGGGACTGTTTCAGGATCAGTTAGTAAAAGTCAGAAGTGGGATTTGAACTTTGATTAGAATACTAAGAGCTAGAGCTCTTCTGTTATACCATATTCCCTTCAGTTGATGGGAAGGTACTGAAGCAAAAAAAGTTTGTCAAGATGTCCTGTACACTGCAATACAAGAGTAGTTCATTTTTCTGAGGAGCAAACTTGGTCTTGCTAATTAGGGAACAAAAACAAACAGTTTGGGAAACATTTTTCTGACTCTTCCCAGGCTTATAAAGGATTGTGGATAGGCTACATAATGAAATTAATGACATAGTAGAGGGTTTTGTAATGGTGCACATCAGAGTAGATGGATAAAATAATCCAACAATAATTCTATCTTGTGTTTATATACTATGTGAGAATTTATATAGCACTAGTGATTGAAAGATAGAAGGTAGCACAGTGGATAGAATGCTAGAATTCGAGTTAGGAAGACCTAAATTCAGATGCTACCTCAGACACTTACCTCACTAACTCTGTGGTCCTGGCAATGTGAATTCCCTTCTGTATGACCCAGTTTTCCCATCTATAAAATGGGGATAATAGTAGAAAATTATTTCCAGATTGTTTTGAGATTTAAGTAAGACAATATATGTAAAAGACATTGCAAACTTTGAAGTTTTATATAAATTTTACACAGGCTTCTATCAGATTCTTCATATCAGTTTTCCATGAGAGCATGCCTATCCTTTTAGGGATCCAGTTAATCATTTGTCACAAGGACAATACATATTTGAATTTGTGCTAGATTCTTTGTGATATAAATTCTAGTCATTATCATTAGTGTTATCATTGCAACAATCCTAGAGATATATCAAAATTTGGTTGCCTGGAGAAGTTTGTCAGCATTGTATGTCAGTTTCATGATGGCATGCTTGTCTGGATTCTGGATAATAGATATTACTCTCATACTTTCCCAGTCACCAATGGAGAAAAACAAGCCTGTGTGCTTGCTCCCAAGCTTTTTTAACATGATGTTTTAGCCATGTTGTCTAATGCCGTCAATGAGGACAAACAGAGCATCAAGGTCAGCTACCACATTGATGGTAAATTCTTAAACTTGAAAAGGCTACAAGCTAAGACTTCTGAGGCATTCTATTTCACTTTTGGATGGATCTAATTAGGAAAATGTATTTATCTTTATTTCAAATTTGTTGTTCTTTAATCTCTACTATTTTTTCTTACTTCTACCCCTTCAAATCTAATAGAAAAAATCCTTCTAAAGTCTGGTTTTTATGTTTCTCAATGTTCAGATACAAATCCCTGTTTTAGGATAAATATACTCATTTATTCCATAATGATCTTCATATGGAATGTTCTATGCTCCTGTAATTATCTTGTTCAACCTCTCCTGAATATGTTCTAATTTTTCAAAGATTTTGCTAAAATAAGCTCCCCAGAAGTGAACACAATACTCTAAATATAGTATGACCTTAGCATCGTCAGTGAAATGACACCTCCATTTCTCTGATCATTATCATTGTCACTATTAAAAGACAGGTTAACATCAGTTTTAATAAAACAAATTTCTATAACATATTGTTGAATTATATTAAGCTTGTAAGCTTGTCATGCACTAAAATCCATAGTACTTTTCAACTATTTATCTACCCATGTCTCCCCCATCATGTGCCAGTGAAATTGATTTCTTTTTCTTTATAAGTATACAACTTAATAGTGACTCCTAAAATTTTTCATTGACCTAGTTTCAACCAAATGGTTTAAACTGTTGAGATTTTTGTGAATCCAAATTGTCATATGTTATTATACAGGGAGGACATGTACTAGAACACAACATCCAGATTAACAAAAAAAAAAAAAACTTGAAAAGAGAATAAAAACAAGAAAATCTATTCTGAAATTAAAACAACTCAAATATGACCATGTTAAGAAAATTATTAATACTCCAAAATTGGAAATAGATGGAGGAAATGATGGCCATACCAATTATATCAGTTTCACATTTGTATCACTTTAACACACATAAATCAATTGCTATAATCGAAAGACCATAAAAGCCCGAATACCATTGCAGGCAGTTATCAGGTTTCTGGGTAGTGTAGCAGGTGGTACAGTGTGGTAAAGTACAGTTCTGGGCTTGTAGTCAGGAAGACCTAAATTCAAACCTTAATTCAGTCACTTACTAGCTGTGTGACCCTAGTATAATTATTTATCCTTTCTCTGTCCCAGTTCTCTCAACTGCAAAATGGGAATAATAACAGCATCTATTTGCAGGATTTTTGTGAGGCTCAAATGACGTAATATCTTTAAAGTGCTTGGAAAAGTTCCTTCCATATCGTAGAAGCTATATAAAGGCTTATCCCCTTCCCTAGTTTGTAAGTTTGGCCTTTCTCGTTCATTACTCCTGATATTGATTTTTCAACATTTTATTGCAAAGGAATCATTGGGAATCAGAGTATATGTTGATTTACTTTGCAGGATATCTTATTAAGTTCTTCATATAATTTTGCTACCTCTTCTTTTTTTTTCTGTGCCAGATGTTGGTACATATGTTACAATTATTTTTAAAGACTAATTATGATCAATCCTTGTGATAGTAATGGAATATAAAGATTCCCCTGTATTGGCTTGGTTTTCAAATTGATGACCTTCCATTCATTCAATCAATTACAAAGTCCCTGTTCTAAATACTACTCCACCCCTAGGCTGTACCTTCATTTAGTCCACCACAAAGCCCCTCTTCTCAAATGGAGATTAGTTTCCAATCATAAGTAAAGTACCTTCATTTGTTCAACCATAGAACACAAAAAGGTCAAAAGTTCCCCACCCCTAGATCACAATTGAATCTACCCCAAAGTTACAACAAGTTTAAGCACAGCACTTAATACCCAAATGGAGGTCTTTTCTTCATCTTGACAGGAGGCAAGTTCTCAGCAATCTTAGTTCCTGGGGAGACAAGGCTTAGCAAGGCCACAAGATACATTGCCAGTCTCTTCATTAATTCATCCTCTGTCTGCAGAACAGTCCTAGAACCCCTGAAAATATTAGCAAAACCCTCTCCCAGGATTTCTGTTCAGGGCTTCTGAACCAACAGAAAGGTTCCCAGACCCCTGCAACAACAGTACTGTCCTTCACCAGTGGACAATATTCACTCTCTGTCTGCAGGACAGCCTCAGTAGCTCTGAACCAACAGAAAGGTTCCAGGACTTCTTCAACAGGACTGTCTTTCTCCAGTGGACAAATCTGGCAAAACAACATCAAAACAGACAGACAAAGTACCAGCAAAACAGCCATGTCTCCTCAGTCCTTGGCAGCTCCGGGGGCAGGTCTCAAAAGTCCAGGGCAATTCAAAGTGGCCCTCAGCAATCCTCTTAGTCTCTCTCTGCCTCCACGAGGGTGCTGCTTCCAAAATGTTCTTCTGCCTCTCTCTTGTGTCTCTCCAAATCTATGGTCACCAGCTCCTCCCAGTTCAGGACTCTCTTTTCACATCAACAAGTCCATCCCACAGGTGGGATTAACAAGCTCTGGGTTTTAACACAATCAATTTGAAAACCAAGCCAATACAGGGGAATTTTTATATTCCATTACTATCACAATCCTGTACAAGATAACCAAATGTTTCAAATTGAAATGATATAAGCCCAGTATAACAATGGTTGAGAATACATGCTTATTTATAAAACCTTAAGGAGATATATAAGGAAGATTATCAGTGGCATTACATAAATCAGATAAAAGTAATGGGGAATAATGTGAATTTAAGGAATATTCTCAAAAAAAGTCATCCCCAAGGGCTAAAACTGGAAGGAGAAGAAACAAAGAAACAAAAAAAGTGGAAAAGATCTGAAAAGAGTTTTAAAATAAACTACCATCAGCAACATTCAAACTACCATCAGAACAACATCTGGCACAGAAAAAAAAAGAAGAGGTAACAAAATTTTATGAAGAACTTAATAACATGAAATTCCTGCCTATGTAGGAGAAACAGGAATAGCACTAAAGATAACAAAATTTGATAAGTCATCTAGAATAGACCAAGTATAAACAGAGAAAGCACTTGATGAAGGTAGCACAGTTTAGAGGACATTAAAGGATGAATATACAAGGTTTCTGAAGGAGAGGAACATACAAGAGACATGGAAACACATCATATATTACCATCACTTTAAAAAATGTACCTAAGAGAAAATAAACAACTGAACCACATATCTACTTTTTCATCTCATAAATTTTATGTGAATAATGCACACATGCATTAAGAGAATCCTTGATAAAATCATTAGTAGGCTAACAGGGATGCTTTTGCATGCTTGGTTTCATGAACTATCATATAATTACTATTACATACTTGATGAAAAAAATTTAGAGGATCCCACTGTGCTTTTTGGGGACAATAAAAGAGATTTTTGGTTGGGTAGAGCAAAATAGTATCTTAAAGGTTTTCCTCTAATAAAATATCTCCCATGTGAAAATTTTATTAGCTAGTACTATTCTATTTTTTTTTACTTAACTTCAGAGTTCAATATCTACACACACCTGTGTATACCTTTACAAATTTCTGACGTTGCTGCCTCAGGTGGTATGCAAACAGAGCAGTCTACTATAAGAACCTCTACTGTAAGACAGCTCTACTATACGATAACATTCAAGTGAATGGACAAACAAGCCCTCCTGCCATCTTGCAAATCTATAGAGCTACCAGAGCCTCCCTTTGAGCAAATTCTGTTACTGCCTCTCACCGTAGATCATCCATCCATGCCATCAAGTCAGATGCTGTTGTTCTTCATAAACCCACAGAGGAACAACAAACAAAAAAAAATCCTTCTCCTCTCCCTATCATGATTTCTGACCATCTGATCTTGAACAGTTACATAATAAGGACCAGCAAACTAGTGGAGCAGTGTAAATTCTGCTCATATTCTCCTTTTTGTCCAACATCTCTCATAGAAATTGAAATGGATTTTTGGACAATTCCTTAATAATAGGATGGGATACAACACCTGTTAGTTAAGGTTTTTTTGTTTGTTTGTGTTTGTTTTGTTTTATCAAGGAATCAGACAGTTAATATAGTCAAAATAAATTAGACAAGTTAACTGCCTGACTAAATTGACCACCAGGGTGGGGTTAGGGGGAACTTGATCTGACCAGTCAATTTAAACAAATTTGCATGACTGAGTGCATGTATTGATATAACCTGGGGCATGAGGCAACATGGCTTACTAAAATGAACATAGGTAAATGAATTCAGAAGATCTGGGTTCAAATCCAAACCATGCTTTTTATTATCTCCTTGGATAATCCTGGGTAAGCTACTCTATTTCTCTGTACCCCAAATATCTCACCTCTAAAATAGTGGGTTTGAACTAGATGGTATTTAAAATCACTTTCAGCTCTAAATCTATAATCAAAAACTAAATTATAACAAATCTGAGCTCAGAAGAAACAAAATAATTCACCATCAAACATTAACAGTCAATTTTTATTTGGATATGTTTCTCTCCCTCTAAACAATTTAGCATTTTCACATTATTGCCTCTTATCCTCTGTATATATTGCCTCTAATAGACTCTATATAGAAAATAAATTGGATTCCCTGATGTTCTTCATACATGAAATTCTATTTCCCACCTCCATGCTTTTGTACAAGCTGCCATCATGTCTAGATGTTCTTTCTCTTCACTTTCACTTCTTTTAATCCTTTGTTCCCACCAAGGCTCAATTCAATTGCCCTTTTTTATTGTAGACCTTCCCTAATTGCTCTAGTTGTTAGTGTTCTCCCCAAATTACCTTGTATTTATTCTGTATTTATTTATATATGTGTGAATTCCCTCCAGTAAAGTATAAGCTTCCTGGGGATGGATACTGTTCAATTTTTGCCTTTATATCTCTGTAACCTAAAACAATGTGTAGTACATAATAAGCTATTGATAAATGCTTAATTATTTGAATTAAATCAGGATACAAAACTCTCTCTGGTTCTTGCATGACATCTATCTCTCAAGAACTTGACTTGCTATTTACCAGCCCAGTAGAAAGAGTCCCTGAAGTGGGTAGCACATGTTCTAAGTTTTAATTGACATATTATAATACAATTATCAAAGCAAAAGTCTGGTTCCTGGGCTCTGCCAACTCTTTTAATGGCTAAATGGGGACCATTTAGGTCACCAAAACAGATTGCTTACCTGCGTGTGTAATAATAAACAGTGGAACAATCTGTTCTGGCAGCCTAAAAATCAAAGGAATTATTTTGCAGAAAGCAGGATGACATAACTTTTTGATTATCTTAAAAAGATAATAAAACAAAAAATTCATCCAGAGAGAGTTTCCACCTTGGTTTTCAATTAACTTAATCAAACAGAGAAAACACGATTAGTCACAATGGCTTTCAAAATCTTGATCATCATCTGTCAAACTTTATGGCTGGGATAAGTAAATATGGCATAAAACCATGCAGTTCATTCTGTCTCCAACTAGTGGAAAGCAGAAGCATTCTGTAGGGGAATCCAAAGTTGAAGTTGTAGTCTGTCTCCTAAGTGCAGTTCATTAATCAAGCTCTAAGGGAGTTCTGGTGTCTTTGGCCTGATTTTTGGAGATGGATGACAAATGTTCAACAATAAAACACAGGAAGGTAGAATGAGGAGACAGTTATGATCACATTTCCTAGAAACCAGAGACATATCAAACATGCATTTAGAAACACACCTGTTTTGCTTTACTGCTTCTAGCATCTTTCCAGGACTCTCACTGAAGATACTTAACACTGATTGGCTACGAGTCCCCAAAGAGCATTCCTCACTCTGAAGCAATAAAAACACAGTTTCTGGGGATACAATTTCTTGCAGCAGGAAAATGCATAAATATCAGGTCTAATTTTGTTTTCTTCTTATCCATTCATAACTTTAACCCAACAGCTCTTTTATCAGTAGGTTGATAAATTATGGGGAAAGTACAATAAAGAAAAATACATAACCTATACATACATGAATAAAAGAAATCTCTGAGGCTTTGGCCTCATCCGTTCAATCTTAAACTACTTTCAGCACTAATCAATTAAATATGTAGTAAACATATCTACAGAGTTTCCACTTTCTGATCATTGACAATTTCTATAAATGGAAGAAAACTAGTAATATTTTTGCCACCCTTACCTCAACATCAATAAACTTAAAACTGAGTTAATTAACTTTGCCCCCAACACAACTTTACATTTATTTTTTTCCAATTTCCGTTAAACATATAATCATTTTTCAGTCACTCAGACCATATTTAATAGCTGCCTTTCTCTCACATTCTCTAGTCACAAAGTTCAATCTTTTTTTTTTCCTTTTGAATTTCTGTCAAATTAATTCTTTCCAAGTCCATTGATGTCACACAGGTATAGGCCCTTATTCAATTTAACTCAACAAGCATCTATTAAGTGCCTACTCTGTGCAAGGAATTTTGAAAGGTGCCAGTGATACAAAGAAAAAGAAAAACTAGTCCTTGCCCTCAAGAAACATCTTCTGGTGGGGTGAAGCAAAGATGGCAGTGCAAAAGCAGGGACTTGCTCAAGCTCCCACTCCAACCACCTCCAATACCTGTAAAATATAACTCGAAACAAATTTTAGAGCTATAGAACCCACAAAGTGACAGAAACAAATCTCCCTCTGAAGGCAGCCTGACAGGCCTACAGGAAGGGTCTATCTCACTGGGTGGGAGCCAAGCACAATGCCGTATAAGCCATGTGGGCCTAAACCAGCGGTCCCAACTGACTTGAGCAGACTTCAGGAGAGTGCTGTGGTGGTTTCCAGACTGCTCAACCCAAAAATGCCAAAGAGAAAGTAAAAGGTTAGTGAAGAGCCCTGTTGATCCTGGGTGAAAGAGCACAGCCCAGTCCAGCTCCTGGCCCTGGGGCAATGGTAGTGATGGTGGCTGCAACTGCTGCTGCTGCTTCTGGATCCTGTCCTACAGATTGTAGGGGGACCAAGTGACTGTCCAGAGGACATTTGCTGGAAATCTCTCTTCTGGAACTGAAGCAGGATTTTCTTGCTTTACCCTGCTGGGATCTGGGTCACAGTCTTGGGTGGCAGTCCAGGGGTAAGAAATGCTGATGTGGCAGAATTTGTTGAGGCTGTGGAGAGGAAGTCTTCCTCACAGTGCTGAGGCAGGCACTTGGAAAAACTCTGACAACAGCTGTGCAAAACCCTAGAAATTTGGAACACCACATTCTCCACTCTGGAAGCAGAGTTCTAATGTGGCAAAGACCTCAAAAGTCAAGTAATTTCCTGGTAAGATAAGCAACCAGACTATAGAATCCTTTTGTGGGGACAAAGAGGATCAAATCACAGAACCAGAAGACAACAAAGATAAAACTCCTGCATCAAAAGCCTCCAAAAATATGAACTGGTCAAAGGCCATGAGGAGCTCAAGAAAGATTTTGAAGATAAAGTAAGAGAAGTGGAGGAAAAATTGGAAAGAGAAATGAGAATGATGCAAGAAAACCAAGAAAAGTAAATCAACAGTCAGACTGAAGAAAATAACACCTTAAAATATAGACTAACTCAAATGGCAAAAGAGGTCCAAAAAGCCAATGAGGAGAAGAATGCCTTAAAAAGCCGAATTTGCCAGATGGAAAAGGAATTTCAAAAACTCACTGAAGATAATAATTCCTTCAAAATTAGATTGGATCAAATGGAAGCTAATGACTTTATGGGAAAAGAAGATATTAAAAAACAGATCAAAACAAATGGAAAAATAGAAGGTAATGTGAAATATCTCATTGGAAAAACCACTGACTTGGAAAATAGATTCAGGAGAGATAATTAAAAAATTTTTGAACTACCTGAAAGCCATGATCAAAAAAAGAACCTATGGGTGGCTAGGTGGTACAGTGAATAGAGCACTAGCCCTGGAGTCAGGAGGACCTGAGTTCAAATCCGGCCTCAGACACTTAACACATAAACTAGCCATGTGACCTTGGGAAAGTCACTTAACCTCAACTGTGCTCCAGAAAGCAAAAAAAAAAATTAAAAAGGGGCAGCCAGGTGGCACAGTGAGTAAGAGAGCAGGCTCCAGAGTTGGGATGACCTGGGATCGAATCCAAGCTCAGATACTTAGCACCACACCCAGAAATAACTGGCCATGTAACCTTGAGCAAGTCACTTAACCCCAATTGCTTATTAAAAAAAAAAAAAGAACCTAGGCATCATCTTTCAAGAAATACTCAAGGAAAATTGCCCTGATATTCTATAACCAGAGGGCAACATAGAAATGGAAAGAATTAACCAATCACCTCTTGAAAAAGATCCTAAAAAGAAAACTCCTAGGAATATTATAGCCAAATTCCAGAGTTCCCAGGTCAAGGAGAAAATATTACAAGCATTCAAGAAGAAGCAGTTTCATTATTTTGGAAACACAATCAGGATAACACAATACCTAGCGGCTTCTACATTAAGGGATTGAAGGGATTTGGATATGATATTCCAAAGGTCAAAAGAGCTAGGATTAAAACCAAGAATCACCTATCCAACAAAACTGAGTATAATGCTTCAGAGATAAATATGGTCATTTAATGAAATAGAGAAATTCCAAGCATTCTTGATGAAAAGACCAGAGCTGAACAGAAAATCTGACTTTCAAATAAAGAAGCAAGAGATGCATGAGAAGGTAAACAGGAAAAAGAAATCATAAGGAACTTATTAAAAATGAACTATTTACATTTCTACATGGAAAAAATGATCATTTTAACTCATGAGACTTTTCTCAGTATGAAGATAGTTGACAAGAATATGTTTGTATACATATATATGTATATATATATACACATACCTATACATGCATGTATAGGAGGGTGTGTGTGTTTATGAGTGTGTATGTGTATGTATGTACATGTATACATAGACAAAGGTAATAAAATGAGTTGAATATTAAGGGATGATATTTACAAAATAAAATTAATAGGTGAGAGAGAAATATATTAGGAGGAGAAAGTGGGAGATAGAATAGGACAAATTATCTCATATAAAAGAGGCAAGAGAAAACTGTTACAATGGAGGGGAAGAGCAGAAAGATGAAAAGGAATGAATCAACTGTATTCTCATTGGATTTGGTTTAAGGAGGGAGTAATATACACACTCAATTGGGTATTTTCCCTTACAGGAAAGTAGGAGGGAAGGGGATAAGAGGGTGGATAATAGAAGGGAGGGCAGATTGGGGGAGAGGGAAGTTAGAAGCAAACACTTTCAAGAAATAACAGGGTCAAAGGAGAAAACAGAATAAATGGGGGGAGGCAGGATAGGATGGAGGGAAATATAGCTTGTCTTTTACAATATAACTACTATGGAAATGTTTTGCATAACTACACATATACAACCTAAATTGAATTTCTTGTCTTCCCAGTGGGAGTGGGTGAGGAGGGAAGAAGGGAAAGAATTTGAAAAACAAAGTTTTTAAAACAAATGTTAAAAATTGCTTCTTACATGCAATCATGAAATAAGATATACAGGCAATAGGGTATAGAAATCCATTTTGTCCTACAACAAAGTAAAGTGGTGGGGGAGGATCAGGGGGCACATAAGACAGAACAGCCTGGTGGAAGGGGTATTCAGTATGTTTATTATCTTGGGGTGGGGGGTAGGGGAGAGACAGGGAGAAAATTTGTAACTCAAATAAAAATCTTATGGAAATGAATGTTGAAAACTAAAAAATAAATTTATAATTTTTTTTAAAAAAGCAACATCTTCCATTGCAGAGAAATAACACATACACAAAAGAAAATAAGTGAGTAAAAATTTCTAGTGTACATGTATATCCACACATTTAACTCAGCATTCCTAAAATGTGTACCAAAATAGTCAGAGCAATCAAGGAATAAGCACTGATAGCTGAAGGAATCGGAAAAGTTTTCTTATAAAAGATACCATGTCTAGGGGCAGACATGAGAAGGGAGACCATTGAAGGCATGAGGGATAACCTACACTAAGTGATGAAATAGGGAATCTTATGTGCAGAGAATATCAATCATCCAGTTTGGCTTATCACCACATATCTGGGTTATTGAGATTGCTTCATATCTTCATATCTTGTTCATTGCTTCGTATCTTGTTCATTGCTTCATATCTTGTTCATTGCTTCATATCTTGTTTGTTTTTTTAACCCCCTTTCTCTCCATATTCCAAACGAGTTTGTTGCATACTACAGCCAGATTCTTTCCAAAATGAATACATTAAACGCTTATGATTTCACTGAGATGGACCTTCCCTTTATGGGTAAAGCATGAACTAGTACTACTATGATTTGGCATGTAGTATTGGAGAATTAGTGTCCATGGATCAAAAAAATTTCACCTTGTAGCCAGTTTGGTAATCATGACCTTTATAAACTTGGAGTGACTATTCCTCAGGTGGTAGCATCAGTCTGAAAGCATTTATTAAGTTCTAACAATGTGGCAGAACCTGTACTAGAGTTAGGAATAAAGGCAAATACAATTCCCTGATCTCAAGAAACTCGTACTTTAACTTCAGAGGGAATATACTATATTATCTGAATATAGTTATATATCCATATTATACGCTAAGGCTATATGCATATATACATATATGTGTGTATCTCTATGTATATGTATATATGTATGTATGTATATGTGTGTGTGTGTGTAAGAAGACTATCTCAGAGGGAAGGCATTAACACTGGAATGGGGGAAGGGCAGGAGAGGCCCCATAGGGAAGTTAGGATTTGAGCTAAGACTTGAGGGAGGCCAACGAACCCAGAGGGATGTAGCAGCAAGCACCCCAAGCACGTCCTAAGGGTTTGCTGCCCATACAGGTTCTTGGATCTGCTTTGTTAAAGGAAAGCAACTCAAAATGGGTTAACAAGCTTACTTTAATCAGCCAAACATATATCGTTTACCTTGTTCAGGGGAAAAGGTCAGCACCCCGAACTTCAAAGTATACAGGCAGAATTATCAAGACAGAAACAGATCAAGTAGACAGATTTCCAAACTGTCCAACCATTACATCCATACCCAGTCAACATCTGGGTTTCCACATCTGGGTTTTTCAAAGCCAGGGGGGGCCCTGGACAACGGCTTCCCAGAATACAGATCAAATCACAGAACACTTCTCAAAGTGAGCCCCCAAAACAAAGCCTCACATCAGGGCTTATATAGCCTTCTCCTGGCTCAGAGAATGTAACAACCTTCTGGACCCACTGGCCAATCAAGAAGTATCTACTGAAAAACAAGCCTCCCACTCTGGACTCCAGGTGCACTTTAGCCTAGGGGCAGGGAAGATCTTTAAATTTGCATTTCCATTACAAGGGAGAGTTTGTTAGGTATGGGAATCAAGTAGTACAAAATCAGGAAACAGAGAGGTTTACAAAGAATAGTAAGGTCAATGTACCTACATAGTAGAATTGCATAAATGAAGTAAAGTATCACAAGATTGTTAAAAAGGGATGTTTGTAAAGGGATTTGAATACCAAAAAGCTGTTTTCTATCTGATCCTGGAGGTAATAAGGAGCCATCGGAGTTTACTCAGTAGGGAATGGTGACATGCTCAGAGCTGTACTTCAGGAAAATCACTGTCACCTGAGTGGAGGCTGTGTTGCAGGAGGGAGAGAGATCAACTAGGGCTTGAGCCATAGCATTCGCTATATGAATGCAGAGAAAAGGGCATAGATTTTCTAGAGATATTAAGGTTGAATACCAAGATTTGACTGTAAGGGAGCACTCAAGAATGGTAATTAGGCTACAAATTAAGTTAAAGCAGAAAAGAATGGAATCATCAAAGGTTTTAGGAAAGTTGGGAAAAGGAGGTTTGGTGGAAAGATTATTAGTTCTGTTTTGTACAGGTTAAGTTTGAGATGCTTAAAGGATATCTAACTTCAGATATACAAAAGGTAGTTGGAAATGCTGGACTGGAGGTCAGGAGAGAGATACAGAGAAGTCAAGAAGGATGAAGAATGAGAAAAAGATGTTAAAATGGCAATTAATTTGTCATCCATCTTCAAAAATCACACCAAAGACACCAGAACCCCCTTTGGAGCTTGATTAATGAACTGCACTTAGGAGACAGACTACAACTTCAATGTGAAATGAAACCTCTAGTCCTTGAACCAATTGCAAATGCATATTAGACACATTATATACAAGGCATATTTCTTGGCATTGTAGGGAATCTGAAAGGATTATATGAAATACATTAGTCATTGTCCTCATAGTGTGTATAGAGGCTAGCACAGAGTAAGTTCTTAACAAATGCTTATTTGATTTATTTATTTATCTTGATCTGTTTTGACATAATGGATCTAGTGAGTGAAGCACTGTGATTTTCTTCAACTCCATCCAGTGACATGTGAATAGGAGTGAATGATGGGAATAATCCAAAAAAAGCAGTTTGACAAGATGTAAATTGTGTTAGGGAAAATAGGAAAGGGGGGCAGGTAGTGGATTCAAACATATCAGACAGGCAGAGAGAGAGAAAGACAGCGACAATGAGACAGATAGGGAAAGAGTAGATAGAGAGAGAGGAGGGGAGAAGGGAGAGAGAAAGAGAGTTATTAAGCAGTTACTATGTCCCAGGTACTGTTGTAAGTGATAAGGGCTGGGAATTCAAATATACAAGCAAGCAAGACAGTTCCTTCTATCAAGGTGTTCTCATTCTAAAGGAGAAAGACAGTGCATGAAGGGGGAAAGGTGGAAGTGAAAAGAAGAGGGAAAAGAGAGGAAGGACATTCTCCAGAATGGAGATTCAGCAAGTTTAGGAAGTAGATTCAGAACAAGTCTAAGCATGAGGGATGTGAGGCATAGATAGAGGTGTTCATAAACTGGTGGTCCTAGGAATCTGTAACCAATAAGGAGATCAGGCCTCGGGAAAGAAGGAAGTACAGAATCGAACTTATTTACCAAGGGGACAAAACAGGAAAGAGAAGACAGTGCAGGGAGTACAAGAGTGATTTCTTGGGGAAAAGCACAACTAGAGTGAAGGTAGGTGACAGAAATTACTTTAAAAAACCCCAACGTACAGGTTTGTGGCATAGAGGAAAATATGAAATGATAAAATATGATCAAATAAAGGCACTTCAGTTCATAAATATATAAAAATGGAAATAGAGCACTTCTTGGTAATGGAAAGATTATGATTATGACTATCTCTGTATCTAAAGTGGAGAAGAGAAATAGCTCATTGAGCAAGTTGGCAGTTAGGGTATTGAGGGAGTACCAATGTGTATGTTGAAGTCCCCTAGTATGAGGGCAGGAGTTGTAGTAGAAAGAAAGATTTTGCAGTCATGAAGTCCATCACTGAGTCCAAGCTCAAACTCTCTAATATGGCAGGAAAACCAGAGTTTACCATCCCTGGTAACAGTCTTTATGAACAGAGACATATATTCATGCCACAATAAAGCAGTAGAGAATAACTTAAGGAATGCTATTTATATTCCTTCACACCTTGGTCAGAATCTTTTTAAGGTTTCCTAATACCTATAGCTCAAACACCAAGTTAAAAATTCTCCCATATGTTTCCCATCAATTTCTCTAATATTATATCTAATTCCTACAATGCTGGAAACCTAAACTTCATTAAGTCAGATATACTCATTTTCTTGTTCTCAGCCTTTCACATATAGAACATAGATGACAAATGCCAAGTGAATGAATGAACATGGTGCTATGCAGTTAGTAGGTACCAGCACAGTGGTGTATGCATAGTAGGTCCTTAATTCAGGTTTGTAGAAGTGAAATGCTGATGTTTGTTAAATTAATTAATGTTATCTGTGTTGATGGAAAGAAGCATGGGCTCAGAATAAAAAGAACTGGACTTTGACCCTTGTCACCTGTCAGGCATAAGGATAATAATAGCTAAACCTATGATTTCATTGTTATAGAAAACTTCCAGTTAAGAAAACTCTCTCTGTCACTGTAGGTCAGTTACTTCTGTACATACAAATTTTAATCAAAGAGTTTCCTGGATTACTGAAAGTTTGAGACGCCGAATGTGGCAGAATTATGACTTGAATATAGGTCTTCTTGGTCTCAACTAATTCTCTCTCCACTGACACACTGTCTCTCACAGTTTGAGAGATAGCTAGTGTTGTTATTTGTCCTTTGTTTTCAAAGAAGAACAATGACATCACAAGCAAATGATGTCTTCACTCGTGCATGGATTGGATTTGTGAGATGGAGTTGCAATTTTGTCAGCATCACTCCCTTTTCCAGAGTCATCTAAGTACAGTGGCAAGACAAAAGTCAACATGATTGATGATAGCCCTAGATACAGTGGGAGACCTTGGTGTCTTTTGTGTCTTACCTCAGCATACCCACAGTGGCTGCCAACACAGGTTCTTAGATCTGCTTTTCTAAAGGAAAGCAGCTCAAAAAGGGTTAACAATCTTACTTCAATCAAAGATATATCATTTACCTAGTTCAGGGGGAAAAGTCAGCACCCTGAACTTCAGAGAAAATACAAACAGAAGTTATAAGCAGACAAAAAAATACAGACAGAGAAAATAACACAATTAAACAGACAGGGTTTCTAGCTGTCTGACCATCACATCCAAACATTTATGAGAGAGGGAAGCACCAATATCTGGGTTTTCAAAGCCAGGGGATTCAACGACTACCCAGAGTCTCATCTGACCAAATTACACAACTCTTCCCAAAGTGAGCCCCAAAGCAAAACCTCACCTCAGAGGTATATATAACCTTCTCCAGAGTCAGAGAACATCACAAGCCCCATGACCCACTTGACTACAAAATAACAAAAGTGCCTTCCTGAAAAACAGGCCTATCTCAGGCAAGCTTCTCCTTTAGACCTTCTCCAGAGTCAGAGAACATCACAAGCCCCATGACCCACTTGACTACAAAATAACAAAAGTGCCTTCCTGAAAAACAGGCCTACCTCAGGCAAGCTTCTCCTTTAGACCTTCTCCAGAGTCAGAGAATATCACAAGCCCCATGACCCACTTGACTACAAAATAACAAAAGTTGTGCCTTCCTAAAAAACAGGCCTACCTCAGGCAAGCTTCTCCTTTGGACTCTGCTCTACCCTTCAGCAAACTCCTTCCACCACAGGTTCCATGTGACCACATTCAGCCTATTAGGGGTGGAGTATATTTTCAAATCAGGGAAGGTCCTCAGATTCACTTAGGCTTATTAAGGGGCAGGGAAGATCTTCAAATTCCTGTTACCATTACACAAGCCCTCTTGGCAGAGGTGCTGGTCCTCCTGGAACACACCATGCAGACCAATAGCTAATGATAATAATAATAAGCAGCTAATTGGAGTAATGGAGAAAGCTCTGGGTCCGAAGTTAAGAAGTCCTGAGTGCAAATACAGCATCAGACACTTGCTAGTAGTGTGACCCTGGACAAGTTAAGTCTTTTAACCTACTTGCCTCATTTTTTGGAACTGTAACATTTAGATAATAATAACACCTACATCCCAGGGTTGTTGTGAGAATCAAAAGAGATAATATTTGTAAAGTGCTTAGCACAGTGTCTGACACCTAGTAGTCACAATGTAAATCATCATCATCTTCTTCTTCTCCTTCTTTGAGAGAGAAGGGATGAAAAAGAAAAAGTATAGAAGTGGTATGGTACAGTAGAAACCACACCTTAAAATGTTAATGTTTTTCAAAACAATTTCATATCTTTTATTTCATTAGATCCTAAAAACCCCATGAGTCAGGTATTAACATTTTCATTCAATGAGGGGGAAAACTGAGGGCCATGGAAGTTAAATGATTTCTGTTCAAATTATCTTTTTACTATGCTGCAACTGACACCTGAATAGTACTTGAAAGCCTTGCAAATTTAACTTTATAACTTTCTGAAAATATTCATCTACTTCATATGTAATTACAAACCAAATCCCCCAAAACATGTCAACACATTTTTTTTTATTCAATTATTTCAATATGAAGGTATACACAAGGGAAGATAGTGAAAACACGTTGGAAAACTTGTTTCAAGTTTAAGAAATGAGAGGCCAAAAGTGTAAAACTATTCTGAAGACTCAAGTATACAACTCATAGATTCCTACTTAAAACAACACCACAAAATATAAAAGTAGGTATATCCAAATGGACAAGAAACAGCAGGTTTTGGTGATAAATTCTTTAACAAAATAATGCCTGAATGACAGCCCAAGTACAAAGAGAGGATTATCATCAGCTCATCACCTTAAAGCAAATCAAATGCTCCTCTAAATTTCTCTCCTACAACTTTTTGTGGAATGTGGTTAATCTTGGGTCTTTGAAAAATATGCAAAACCCAACCAAAGAGGACCTTGATTTATGTGCAAGGGGACCTGAGTTCAAATCCTAATTTTGACAATTACACTACATGTGACTTTAGGCAAGTCACAATCTCTTTGGGCCTCATGTATAAAATGTAGGCGGTTGGACTAGATTCATTTAAGGATCTCTAAGGTCTCTTCCAGGTCCAAAATTATGACCCCATGAACTTGTAAACCTTATTTATAGATCCAGCAATAATTGCTTATGTTCCTATCATTAGCAAACCAATCTGGCTAAATGCAGAGAATTTCATCACCCAAGAATTGCCCACCAGAGGATGATGTTTCTACTCAGGTATGAAAGGGTTGCTATGGGAAGTCAGGAAATAATTAATTTAGAATAAATGTACCTTTTTAACTCGCGTTTTCCTGGCACTTGAGTTTAAAATATTTGGTTATTAAATTAAGTAAATTGTCCTACTCTTCCTGTTATTTTTTTCCTGACTTACTCTTTTATTATAGAATTACCCTCTTTCTCTCAAAGTCTTTATGGAAGACCTATTTGTACCTTGTTTTAGTGGATTTTCTTTATGCTAATAAAGTATTCTCTGTGTAGAAATACTAAGTTAAAATACAAACAATCAAATGGATCCAGATTCCCAAAGATTTTGGAGTTCCTTTTTTGTAATGCTGATTGTGGCCCATCAAATCTTGCCCATTCTTTGTCACTCTTATACATGATCCTACAAGCATGTGCCACCAAAGGACCCCTGAAATGCTAGAGGCCTTCCTTATTTTATCTTAATGTCTCCAGGGTTAAAGGGGAGCACTCCAGCTGTTTATATATCAACAATACTCTTGCCATGTGATTGGTCCAAGTATAACAGCCCTTCCTGTCATAAAATTCCTTAGTAATATAAATTTATTACTGTTCTTCAGAATTCTTTATTGGGTATATATGTCGCAACCTGCTTATTCCTTACATAGACCTCTCAATTTTCTTCTATATAATACTCACTTTGGTTTTTCTAAGGTTTTTGCTGTCATTGTTTAGTCATTTCACTCTTAACCAACTCTTTGTGACTCCATTTGGTGTTTTTTTGGCAAAAATACCAGATACTGGTTTGCCATTTCCTTCTTCAGTTCATTTTGCTCAAGAGGAAACTGAAGTAAACAAGGTTAAGTGATTTGCCCAGGATCACACAACTAGTAAGTGTTTGAGGTCAAATTTGAACTCAATAAAATTAGTCTTCCTGATTCTAGGTTTACCACTCTATCCAATGTACCACCTAACTGCCCTTTTCAAGTATAGGACTATCTTATATCTCAGTACCATTTAGCAGCATCAGTAAACACATTACTATTGAAGAAAAAGGTCTTTCTTTCAAGGGAGGATTAAGGCAAGAAAAAGAGCTTTACAATTTCCCAAGAATAATCTAGCTTGTCTTCCTGCTTTTCAACTGTTGACTTAACCATATCATTGACCATCAGTAGTGTCTGTTCAAATAGCCCTTTGATAATGAATATCAGTTGAAGCATAAAATAGAGAGATGGAGGAGAACCAGAAAAGAATACAGATTGAGAATACATACATCTATGAATGGTGATGTCGTGCTAGTGCTACTGTTTATGGATAGCATTATCCTGGTTGCATCAAGCTCTAAGGAACTTCAGAGCCTTCTGGGCAAGATATTTAAGCAAACAACCAAGTTTGTCCTTTCCACATTCACACAAAAAAGACCAAGTGAATGAAGAATGTCTATTGGACAGATTTCATACTACATTTGGATGGACAATATATAGAACTTTATCTAATGCTGTCTAACAGTATTAAAATGAAAACAAGATAACTGGAATAAAAAAATGAACTTAATAAAAATAACAAACATTTAACATTTTCTCAATGAAAATTATTAGGATAGGCCTAGAAAATGTCAGCAGACTTTCATGGTGAAATGATGAAATGTCCATAAGACTAACAGTTAAATTAGATGATCACTGAGATACCTATCAATAATTAAATTTGATAACTCTATGATAGTTTGATATTCTTTCTTTCTATCTATCTCATTACAAGATCTTCATAAGTAAGAAGGATCATTATAGAAAAGGATCTTATTGTAGTTTCTCATCACCACCAGATGTATTTCATGAATACGTTGCACTGATATAAAAGGAAAAACAAAACTTTTATGTTTTAAGTGCCATTAAATATAAATTTTATTGAAGTCTATTTTATCTGTAAGACAAGTTGTTCGTTTCTGTCAAAACAATGGAGTTTTTAAGATGGTGACCTAATACAATGTCTCAAGCTGTGTATACACACAAAATTCTTTAAAACAATAAGAAACTAGTGTAATTGAGTCAAAATGCCATTTAAGTTGGGGGGAAAATAGTAGTTGGATCAAACTCAAATGTTCGTCTTCAAAATAATTGTCTAACAATTCATTGAGTGGTAACTTGGGTTTTTGTGTTTTATTTTATTTGTTTTGTGTTCTTTATCTCCAAACTCTTTCTCTCAGAAACTTTATAAATCTGCAAAGTGTGAACTGTTCTCTTGGAAACATCAAAGACTGTGTCTGAACACACACACACACACACAAAAGGGAAATTAAGAGCTGATAATTAATGTGTCTTAAAAATATCTATTTAATTTATTTTAGAAAATCAAAATCAAGTATTTAGGGAGAAAATTCCATAACTAGGTTGTATAAGCATATATATTCAGTGAGATATTAGGGCAATTTTCTGGCTCATTGCGCTAATTTGGTCATGTTATCTACATAGGGATAGCATCAGAAACTATACTGTGATTCCACTGAATTAGGGAACTTTCAGTTTTGGAAACTTCCTCTATACTGCAATTTAAAGTCTTAGAGGACTACCTAGGGCTCTAAAAGCTTAAGTAGTGTATTCAGGTTCTGACAGCCATTATTTGTGAGAGGCAGGCCTTGAACCCATATCTTTCAGACTTATAAATTAGATCTTGATCCACTATACCATTTTGGGAATTTATTTTTTTTTTATTCTAAACTATCCAATGAAATTACCTAAATTCTATAAAGACATTGAGAAAATACAAGGGCCTTTTCTTTGAATAGATGCCTGGAGCAATATAATATTACAGTGACATATTAAAAAAAATTAGTTCCAGCATTTAGCAGAGTGCCTGGCATTAGACATAAGGAATAAAGTACATTGCAGTTATATAAGATTAATGTTGAACCAGTGTGTTTGAAGGCATAAGGTTATGGGATGGAGAGAGGTAAGAGAGTCTGTTGTTATTAATTACATAGCACTTTTTTTTTCAAAATTATTATTTGTGCTAATATATTGAAAACTTACAGTGAGGTTATGCTTGTATAAATCTAACAAAACTAGCCATAAAGTAAAATATTAAAACTATTACTTAAAAACAAAACATTATATGCCTTTTTCACTGGTTTTATCAGTTTTCTTTCCCAATCAAATGACTTTTTTTGAACCAAGTTGACCAAAATAACCAGATGTTTGTGACTGCTCAAATGCCAAGTTTGAGATTTTTTCAAATAGAGTATCCTTAGTCAATACAACATAAAAATGCTTTTGAAGCAAGAAATAGGCAAGTTTTCTTCCATTTTTTTCACCCCACGGCCAGGTTTAGTTTGATCCAACATATGAAAGTTCTGTGATTAGGCCCCAAAGCACAAAAATACCAATTAATTATGATGATTAGATATGTCTTCATTAGTAGGCTATAAATAAATCATGTGCTGCATTATGCAGCCAGCCACACTGGGAAAAAAATGTTCTTCAAGTAGGCTGTGGAAACAGCTTAATTAATTATAAATGCTCTGAAACTCATCACTTGTATTATATTCTGAAATGCTAAATCATACATATACGTACATATGTTATATATGTGTGGAGATGTGTCTCGAACTACTTTAAATGATTCTTTCACTTAACACTAAAAAGCTTTCCAAAGTCAAGATGGATGATCATGTGCTGTATTTATTGATACATAATTTGAATTAGAGCATTCATATTTTCTCCATTTATTTTATGTTTATAGATGAAGAAGTGATCCTTTTGGTTTTTTACTTTTCTGTTTTCAGGAATGATCTGTGAAACAAATTTGAGTACATTAATAGATTGGAGGCTTACAAAATATGAACATGCTTTAAAAGCAATTCATTTGAAATGCAGTTTTTCTTTCTTCAGAATTATTTCTTCCAGATAATAATACTCAATAAGTCAAGTAACTAATATTTTTTGTCAACTAGTTGCATTCCACAGGGCTCTGACCATTGTATCTTGAGTATTCAAAATTCAGATTAGGGAAGGCATGAGGTAATTTATTTTTTAATCCTCTAAGCATGCAGTAACACACTAATAGCTAAAGAGTAATGTTAAACTCTCTAGTGAAAAACAATCACAATGGTGTCTCCAGAGATCAACATATCTGGATATTATTCAATGAAAATAATAGATTTAGAGTCAGAAGATCTAACTATGTGACCTTGGTTGAGTCCCTTAAATTAATCATAAATCATTTAGTTAGCACTTACAATGTTGCAGGCACTGTGCAAAGCCTTGGTAATACAAAGACATAAAGTTTTAGAAACAACTGTTGACCTCAAGGAGCTTACATTCTAATGGGGGAGAGAATAAATACAGATTTTAGTCAAATTAAATGGCACCCAAATTCTTCCAATGAGATATCTTTGATCTATACATCAAAGTCATTTGAGATATATTGAAAGATATAACAATACAAATAATGCCATTCAATGACCCTTTGATCACAAATATCAAATGAGGTCTAAAATAGGGAAATTTATGCTCTCTAAAGATAATTATCTCTATGATGGAGGAAAACTAACACAGAGTCCAAGTTCCATGATGGGTGATAACATCCTCCAGATGCTTCTATTCATGAATGACATCATGATCTTTGCATCAAGCTCTAGAACATCACAAAATCTCTTAGCAGAGATCTATTCATATTTAAAATAGCTTGACCTGTTGTCATTTTTAAGTCATTCAGCTATGTCCAGCTCTTCATGACTCCATGGACCATAGCATGCCACTACTATCCATGGGGTTTTCTTGGCAAAGATATTGGAGTGGTTTACCATTTCCTTCTCCAGAAGATTAAGGCAAACAGAGGTTAAGTGACTTGCCTAACAGATAGTAAGTGTGGCAGGCTGGATTTAAACTCAGTTCTTCCTGATTCCAAGATCAATGTTCTATTCACTTATTCTTGAAGATACCCCTGGTTTGTCCTGGCCACCTGTCTGTTGCCCAAATTATGGAACACCTTTGGATGGACAACCTATACAACTTCTCTGTTAGGATGTATACCTGGGACAAAGATAATAAATGAGCAATAAGTTTATTTTAGAATTAAGACTGTAAGATTCTCCCAGAAACAAAGGCCCATTTTTAGTACCAAATATTTAATTTACCAATATTATATGACTGCAAAACATGGAACACAGGAGTCTTTGAAAGTTTGAAGAAAAAAATTATCGCACAGAAGGAAATGAAGAGACTCGAGGAGTATGCAGACAGACTGAAACATATAATCAGTGAAGAACTTCAAAAAGAACAGAAGTAAGACAATACCCGTTAAATGTATGGGATGAAGAAAAAGGACTAGTAACATGAAGTGCGTAAGCAATGGCAGATGGGCGATCTAAGCACTCCACTGACATCCCTACAATATCTAATGCAGAAAGGAAACTATCTAGCATGTTGAGGACATAAACTGAAGTCACACAGGATGGACTGAGATATGTATTATTAGAACATCTAAACCAATGAAATCATAGATTCATTTGGACACTTGAATATCACTAGTTTCATATTTAACATATCTGTATTCACAGGGTACTCTATTTTAGGGTCCATGTAAATAAATGTCAAGAAATAAATTAACTTGAAAATACACAAAATTAACACAAAAATTCCGAGCTATCATCGTGGAATCATAGGTTGCTATTGGGAAGATCAGGACATAAAGAGGGGAGACTGGGAAGGAAATTACCTTGTAGGTGTGGCCATTCACAAAGCAGCTCATAGGCAGCGTCATGATAATAAAATCAGGTATGCAGGAAAGGTCATTCTAAATCTGGAATGAAAGTTCAATGTCATGCAGCTGGGAGGGACAATCAGAAAACAGATTCCAAGTAATCAGACCAGATTGAACATTCAATAATTCAGAATAAGCAGAGGGGTTTGGGTAGGAAATATGCTTCTTCTTGTAGGTGGCAAAGGCTGGCAGGTATATGATGGCAGCAAGGGAAATCTGAGAGCCTTATTTCATAGCCCATTTCATGTATATAGTAGTTCATTCTGACAGAGAATTGGGTCATACAAGTAGTAGCATAGAGGTGAAATAAATGATATGATGAGAATACTAAGATAGGCTAATATACTTATTACATATACATTTTACTTATTCATAATTGGGAGATCAATATCATTGTCTCTTCAGGGATGAAGCTTATAATGTATATAACCATCACTAAATCTCCTTTGGAGATCTTTCAAGAAGTAGTCTTCAGGTCATTTAAATAAGCCAGTCCAGCTTCCCCATAGGATGATAGGAAATAAAAAGACAAATAGCAAAGTATGAGGTATGCCTCTCTGAATTCCAAGATTAAGGTAGGAAATTCTAATGTAAATGTGAGACACACTGCTTGGACTATTGGATGAGGGAAAAGGGAAATGAGATTGACTCACTATGAGCTAACCAAGAGCATAAAACAGGCTTATTTAACCTCTCCCACAAGGAGGCTTTTACAGAGCTCCTAGGGTGTGAAGCTTTTACACAGGTCCTTTGTGTGTGAAGGTAAGTCTATGGCATTGCTTCAATTCAGCAATAACCAGAGGTTCCATTGTAACCTCTCCACCTAGGCCAATGCTAGAGAATAAGTAAGTAGGACTCCAGTGGAAGGTGACAAGTTCTCTCTGATGGATTGTACCAGACTGTAGACTGAGCTAAAAGAATTGGAGCTATAACAGTAGTGAGGGATTAGCTGCAGGAGACATAGCTGAGAAGGACAGAGGGACTGGGCACTAAGCTACAGAAGGCAGTACTAAAGAAAAAAAAAGCTGTGAGGGCATGGAGCAACAAATAACAGGTTGCAGGAGTGGGCAGAAACCAGAAGTAAAAATTGCTTAAAGAATTTTTTTAAAAAAATGAGTAGGAGGATCTTTGACCCTGCTCTCAGAAGCCCTACCTAGGATGAAAATGTAGCAGTTTCTAGAAATAAGTTTACCCCACTCCCTCCAGTTCCTTCGTTCTCCCTAGAAACTTGAATGTGGGTCCTTTCTGATTACATTCATGTGTAAACAAAACTATTATATTTTGAACCTTGTGACTTTGACTGTTCAAAAACTACTGGCTACCCTTGAGGAAGTCAGGACCCTCATAGGTGAGATTAATTAACCAGAAAGTAGAATTTCCCAAAGGATACCTAGGCTCATTATGGAAGGAGTACAAACCTGACAATGGATTGCTTACAGTATCATGGATAATGGGATGCTTTTGTCATTGTTGATAAATCGGTCCTATACTTACAAAATGTTATGGATTAACATTGTTCATCAAAAATTAACATCTATAGTAATATGGCATGCCCCTTTGAAGGAGATTGCTAAATCACTGTTAATCCCTCAGCCTGCTTCTACTAAAAAGAAACAGCTGGAGGAGGTAGAAACATTGCATGCCATCACTCTGAAAAGCAGAGAATTATATAGTGGGGGTTGTTCCTTCAAACAGAGCAAAATGAGAATTGGAGAAATACTGAGTTTAAGAGTTCTTAGGGACCTCTGAGGAGTCCCTAATCTAGTGCATTGCCTAACAGGAATCTCTATCTATAGCCTCCCTGAAAAGTGTTCAAAAGTGGCTGACTTCTCTAATGAAAAGAAAGATTCTCAGACAAGGTGAGTTTAAGAAAGCTAACCATCATAGTAATACATTACAGACTTGACTTTTGAACTCTTCCCTCCTTGACAATGTACTTAAAAATGCACAGCCAAGCAGTACTTTTAAGGGAAGCTTCAAGCCTTCACTATAACACATACATCATAAATCACCACCAAAGAGCAGTTTTCTTGTATTAAAATTTGCAAATGTATATTATAAAAGGGTTTCTTGCTCTAGTATGAATAGAACTATTGTAAAGGCAATATGAATTGGACTATTACATTGCCACTAAGAATTCTGAAATTTTGTGATAAATATTAAGGGTGGGCTCAGAATCTGAGGCAACTAAGTGGTTCACAAGATAGAATCCTGGACCTGAATTTAGAAAGACGTGAGTTCAAACATAATCTCAGACCCTTAACCAGCTAGTTGTGTGATCTTGATAAGGTCACCTAACCTATATACCTCAGTTTCCTCATCCATAAAATAGGAATAAAAATAGCACCTACATGCTAGAGCTATTAATCAAAGGAAAAAATGAAATACATATAAAGTGCTTTTAAAGTGACATATAAATACAAATTATTATAATAATTAAATGTTTTATTATTAAAAAGCATTTGAGGGCAAAGAGAGTTAAATAAAGCTTACTAAAATGTGAAATTAAACCAAATATTGGAAGATATGAAAATTTCACATTATAGACTGAATATTTTTATTTTTCATCCAAAAGTTTTCCATTGGATAGACATAAACAACATGAATACTAATTTCTAAAACTCATGGAAAAATAGATCATAATAGGATTTGCCACCTGAAAGTCAATTTACATTTGCTATTATAGTAAGCGTAATAGCAGCAGCAGGCTCAGTTATATATAGGAAAATTGGCATTTGATATCAGAAGAAACTATTTCTAATGCTACTACATTTTTTTTAGCAAGGTTGGGAAAATATTTTTTTTCATCTCTGAAAAGTTCATTTTTATAGTTAAATGACATCTGATATATGTTTATGTATTTTTTTTAATTTTCTAGGTTGGAGCCATAAGGAAATACAACATACTTCTAGTTACATTTGCATTTGGTCTGATCTGACCCTTGACCCTACCTACCACATCTAATTTGCCACTAAGTAAAGACACCATAAATATTACCTGGTTTGAGGGGTAATTTCTTATTGGAGTACCTGACAAAGAGCTCATTACTTATATATCTGAGATCTGTATTACTGAAAGTCTTAAAGGATAAATTGGTGCTTATTTTCCAGACTTAGTGGTTAAATATTGATATTATTCAATTTTCCTGCATTTTGTGATAATATTCAGCCATGGAGTATGGGCATGGATAGATGAATGCATGTGTATGTTTAAAAAGATTCTGTAATTAATGAAAAAAAAAACCTCTACTTTAGTGTTAAACTTGAGGTTTTGTCAAGGGTTTACTCTGAACTATCTTTACTTTGAACTGATTTTTTGTTATTTTATTCCATGATATTTTGATTTTCTTGTTGAGAAATCTTCTATGATGAGAATTATGCTCTAAGACAGAAGTGTTGACAAGTCTTTCCTTTTACTTGTCCACTGTTACCTTTCCTGACACATCTAGAATTCCACACCATACTAAATTAATTTCCTATTTAATTTTTTATTTTTCCAGATGTGGCTTATTTGTAAACCAGTCATATTAATATATACCCTAAACAGATGTTTTATACTGATTGCCACACACACACACATACACATGACAAAAAAAAAAGAACACTTTAAGACTCTGTAAGCTGGTACATGATTGTTAATGGGCTATTTTTTCATTTTTTCCTGGCATCAAATATATAGATGAAACCAAAACAAACAAAACAAGACAAAAATGGTCACTAGATGCCTTGCTTACATGTACTTTAAAAACCATGTATTTCCAAAAGTGTGGGTAGTTCCACTTTTCATTTCTTATCAACAGATTTATGACCAAAAGGAAAGGGAACATGGCATCATTGGATCCAGAAAGTCCTGGGATCAATTTTCATTATGACATATAGTGGATTGTAACCCTGAGCAACTTTCAGACCCCTAAGTAACTCTCTAAAACCAAAAGTTTAAAAGAAGGGGCCAACCTATACTGGCAGAAGGTGTCCCTGAATCTGGTATTTGTAATGGGAATGTAAACTTATGTTGTTGCCATCTTTTCAAGATTGTGTAAGATCTTCCTTGCCCAAAAGTAGGCCCTTTGGTAGGCTTAAGTGCACCTGGAGCCTGTGCTGGGAGGCTTGTTTTTTAAGGGATACTTTGTGATTGGGCAGTGGGGTCAAGAGAGTTGTTACATTTTCTGAGCCCGGAGAAGGCTATATAAACCTTGATGTAAGACTTTGTTTTGGGGCTCACTTTGAGAAGTGTTGTATGATTTGACCAGACAAGACTCTGGGCAGCCATTGAGGGCCCCCTGGCTTTGAAAACCCAAATGTTGATGCTTTCCTCTCTGGTAAGTGACTAGGTATGGATGTAATGGTCAAGACAGCTGGAGGCCTGTCTATTTGATATGTTTTTCTGTTTTCTTGTAACTTCTGTCTTTATACTCTGAAGTTCAGGGTGCTGACTTGTTCCCCTGAACTAGGTAAATGATATGTTTGACTGATTAAAGCAAGATTGTTAACCCATTTTGAGTTGCTTTCCTTTAGTAAAGCAGATCTAGGAACCTGTGTTGGCAGCCATTCTGGGGTGCTTGCTGCTATAGTAGTTCCCTGCGTGGATGAAACAAATCTAAACCATATAATTAAGAAGATGATGAAGATGATGATTATGATGGTGAAATGACAGCAACAGCAACAGTAATAAATTTCCCTAAACAAAGCCCAACTCATTATTTGTATAATAGAGTAGATGGCCAAAGGCACCTAGGGGATTTGCCATCCAGAGGGATATATAATAGTGAATTAATGTGTCACAAAGCTACAGTAACTTTGAACACCTGAAAAAAATCCCCTAATGCTGACAGATTAGACCCAGAAAATACTATGGATTGGAATAATCTTAGTTTACTTCAACGGCTTCAAAAATTCAATGAAGTTGATATGGTGATATAGGATTAAATTATTTCTCTACTCTTTATCGTATCTAGCAAGAACAAATAAGAAATACTAAGTTATCTCTTCCACATAACAACTTTCCCCATCACAGTTTCAATCTATCAGGGGTTGGCATGATAAATTAAATGGGAATTTGGTGGAGTTCTTGTGGAAGCCACAGATGACATGAAAAGGCTAAGAGATGACAGAAGTTCAGAAACTCAGAAATGAATAAAATAAATGCATAACACTTTATAATATTTTATCTTTTAATACCATAATAATTCAGACTTCTCTCATATGTGAAAGGAGGACCAAAACATTTAATGTGGATTTTCCAGATCACAGGGCCTGCAACCCATAACTCCTACGATGTGGAAGGGATAACTGTAGGACAAATCATCCTGAACACTAAAGGAAACAAACCATGAATGAACATAAAATGGAAGATATGATTCCTTTCATTATGTATTTTAATACATATATATGTGCATATACATATATACATGTATATAGGTATGCAAATGCATATGACTATTCTTATTAATATACAAATGTATGCATATGCATGCATATGTGGATATAAACATGTGTATATCTACATGTGTATATAAAACAATATTTGGAAATAGATATTACCAGTTATATGCAAGACCTTTATATTCCTTTTTGTCAATGGTAACTTTAGACAAAAGGAATGTATACATACACACACCCACATACACCCACCAAATATATATATATATATATATAATATTTATATATTAAATATACTTGATATAAATATATTAAATATATAAATATATATTTGAAAGGGAAGTCATAAGAAATAACAACTCCTAAAGCTAGATTTGATTAAATAAGTAATTAAATCAAAGTGTTAATATAATCCTAAGAGGGGAAAGTTAAAGACCATTATGTCATTAAAATGCCAACTTAATTTAAACTTCAGAAAATATTTTAAAATATGCAATTGATAAAATCATAAAAATTCTTGAAGCATATAAATGGGTTTTTAATTTACAGAAATATTTATAGAATAAAAAATATATCACATCATTGAGTTATAGTAAATGAAAACAATAGGCACATGCTGTTGGATTTCTTGAAAACCAAAAGTGTTTAAACTCCAGATGGAACCTATGAAAGAAATAAGACCCAAGAGTGGAATCTAAAAGCCTCACACATGTGACATCCAAATGAATTAAACTAACACTATACTGGCAAAGTATTGAACATATAAATGACTTTGTCATATTTTTAGTAAATACAAATGTATACCAGGGATAACACTAACAGTTCGTTGGATCAGGAAAGTCTTCAGGTAGAAAGAATATAGTTTTTAAGATGAATTTTAGAGGAAGAGAAGGACTTCTTACAATTCACTCCCTGAATTTCTCTACCTTTTTGACAGCAGCCTTACCCTGACAGGTACCTTTCTGACCCTGTTTCCAAACCCCTTATAATATATGTTGTCTTCTCTCATTACAATTAAGTTCCTCAAGAGTAGGCACAGTCTGGTTTGCTTGTATTTTTAGAATTTAATGTGTTGTCTGTATTTCTCTGTCTGTCTCTCTTTTTCAACAATCGCTAAATCAGCTCCTTTAATCAAAGGCTGGATGATGTACTTGTTGGGTATGTTGTTGAAAACAGTCTTTTTTTTTTTTAGTGCAGTTTGAACTTGGTGTTAGTCACCCCCGAAGTCCCTTCCAACTCTGATGTTATTTAAATAATAGAATGTTTACTGGCCCCAAATCCAGCTCTGTTAACTACAGTAGTGTTGCTATAAGTTAAATTATATTGCAAAATAAGAAGAGTTGTTGGATTTAGGATTCTCTGGGTTACATAATTCATGATTTTAAAATCAAACTAGAATTTAGTCAGTCTTCCATTGTCTGGGAAAAGATGAAACACCAAGACCACTTCATTCAGAGAAGATGAGAATGATGTTTAGGGACACAATCTTTTACGGATTTTTTTTTTCCTCTTGGTTTTCCATCTACAATTCCTTTTCCAGCATAATAATGACTAAATACAAAAATGCACATATAGCCTATTTGATTTAAATAGCCATGTTTGTTTCTTTTTTAAGAGAATTTCTCTGATCAGATCACATGGTGACACTGTCACCTAAACATTTTACATGGTAAGTATGAAACTTGCTTTTCTTAAAAGTGGAAAATACTGATTGAAAAGCATTATTAATCCTCCGTCGTTTAAACATACACATTATCACAATCTAAGACAAAGGATAGAGTTTAGAATTTCAGGAGGGTTTTCTCAGATGTACAGATTCTGCTCTCTAATTAGCCAGGCTTCATCTAGATATGCATATTTATTCCAATAACATTCAATTTTATATGTTTCTCATCTGCAACTCACCTCATTACATCATATAAGACCATAAGTTTCCTGGTGCTTGGATTCTAGTTTCCTTTGGTACAAGTTCTCTTGTGTGAGGCTATGAATATTTATAGTACAATAAAAATAATATAATAATAGGCATTTTCTAAACTTGAGCTGCATATATCTTCCATCCAGAGTTAGAAAGGCCATATCTGTTACCTCCTAGAAGAGATCTTTATGTCCTGTGAAATAGCTGTCCCAAAGACTTTCGCTTCCATGTGAGTTAAATGGCTTGAGTTCTGAAAAATTCAGAAGAGGATTTTTTTTCTTTCTACATATAGTTCTGCCTATCATCATCTCTGAAACATTGCCAGGTTTTTTTTACATCGAGAAGGCTTCAATTGATATCCTTATTCATCCTTCTTATGTCAACTACTACAATTCATTCTTTTATAGCCATCTTAAATCTTTAGTCTCTCAAATTCCAGGGTCCAGAATACTTTGAGCAGACTATTATCTTGCTCAGTGAAGCAGGACTGCTTCACTCTCACTCCTCCTCCATCACCTTAACTGACTGGGTTTCTTTTCATCTACAAATTTAACTCAAATTGTTTTTCTATTTTCCAAAATTTTCCATGACTCTCCAAATTCATTTCAGGCTATTTCCTTGACTTGACATCCACTTAGATACACACCAACCTTTTTCCTTCTACAACTCCCATTGTAGCCAAATCTGTCTTCCCTTTGTTCATCTGAAGTCATTCTTTCTTTATCTATGTGATTAATATATCCATTCTACACCCAAAAACAGTCATAACGATGATAAAACTTTTTATATGGATTTTCACATAATACACAATTTTAAAAAGTGATAAGATTGATTTCACAGGGGCATTTGTTTGCTGTCCTCCATAACTTTGCAAAGATACACTTAAAAGCTGCAAAGTTTCTTCAACCCCTATGTACTGAGCCTACTTTTCACATAGTCTTTCAAGGTCTGGCAACCTGCTTCCTGAGACCATGGTGTGACCATGAAGGGAACCATAAATAATGTCTTGTATTGGGACTGCAGAATTTAGTACCAGTAGAGTTCAGGCCGAAAACAAACTTAAGAGAGCATTTTAATATGGATTCTTAAGATTATATAAACTGTACAATAATAATAATTGGCCCCAAACAACATTGCCACATCTAATTCATTAGAGCTGCATTTTAACTCCTGATAAACAGAACGTTATATGTTAATATAGACCTGCTCTCCCTTTACATCATGGTTTATTTTTTTTTTAAGCAATCAGGGTTAAGTAACTTGCTCAAGGTTACAGGGCCAGCTACTTCTGGGTGTGGTGCTAAGTATCTGAGCCCAGATTTGATCCCCAGGTCATCCCGACACTGGAGCTGGTGCTCTTACTCACTGAGCCAAATCATGGTTTATTTTCACATATTTGATTATGTTGTAGATTAACTCATGTCATTCTAAAGCATAAGTAAAAGTCTGATATCAAAGCTGAGCTTTTATATAGGTTAGTTCTGCTCCCAAATGCCATGGTCACTTATGATTCTGCATATAGCTCTATTTATGAAATATGCTTTTTTATTAGATTATGTAAGTAAGGTTTTATGGCATTTATGCCTTGGTGACAACTATGTTTATGTAGCAATATTGAATAAAAGTAAACCCTGCAGGAAAATTCCAGCTAACCAATTCACATATATTTATGGAGTTCAGATACAGCTATCTCTTATTAACAAGCAGCAATACTTATAATAAATGAAGGGCCTTTCAGTTCAAAGAAACAAATGATTGGTGTAAAGATGCTGGCAAAAGAATTTACTAATAATTGTTCTATTTATGTTTTAGTCCCTAAAAATGGCTTTTTATTGTGGCATAAACCATATAAACTATAAAATTAGCCCCAAATCAGTAAACCAAGCATTATTTAGCTGAAGGGAATTATATACATCAAATATCTACCCAAAATACAGATTGGATTGTTTGACAATAAACAAAACAGATAATGATTGGAGTTGAAGCAGACAAAGATGCTCTGATATTATATATTATTCTATAATTTCTCCCTCCTTTGCAGCCAAATGAAACCACACTTGTTAGTATTCCATGGTTCCCTACCAAAAAAAAAATGTGAAAAAATGCATACATGAAAGAAAGTTTCCACAATTTATCTCATTGCTATTTTCATAAAAAGAGGTATTAGAAAGATGAGAGATAGGAGAAGGAAAGGGGCAGGAAGATTGAGTGAAAGTAACCTCTTGAAGGTGAGACTCACCCCTCGCTGATGCTATCTATCTCTTAACTCCTACTAAAAAAGCTACCAGCTCTGTATATAAGCAAAGAAGTTAGATTTCCAATTTGGTTCTATATAGGTATGATACAATGTCACTGCCGTTAATTGAAACAATAATATTTTAGGAAAAACAGAGACATTTGCTGAAAAATATGATACTTCCTAAGGAAAAAAAAAATCACGAACTTTGAAAGGGACAGATATTCCATAATCCTAAAGTAAAAATTAAATAGTCTTGGAGCTATCAAAATTCTCCCAACAAATTATAATTAGTGCTTTAAAGCCTTCCTATCGTTATTTGAGTGGATAATCCTTTTGCATCAACATATTATTTGCTTATAGAATATTCATTTAAGAAGGCTTTGCTATTTATATAAAACGGAGCATGAAGTGGGATGCTGAAAATGTATTCTTCTCGAATTCATCCTAAATTTCTATCAGCCAGTCCATGATTGCACCTTGGCTATCCTTAATCCTTCAAACATTTTTGCATAGATTTTTATCAACTCTTAACATGTAAATCAGACAACAAAAATTGTCAAACATGTGTTATTAAAAGGACACTATTTTAGGCCTCAATGGAAGATAAAAATGTCTTAGACATTGTCCCTGTCCTCAAGGAGCTTACAGTATCATTTCAGACAGAATCTGAACAAAATTAACAATACAAGGCCACATATGTAAGTACGAAAGAAAAGTAAATTGGGCTATCATAGATGGTTGATAATGAATAGAACAGACTAAATGAAAATGAAGTTTCACATAGAGTAAAATACTTGGAAATAAGTTTGAAGAAGTGATTAAGGGCTATGTATTAGAAGGCTATTTAAGCCTGCCTAATTCACCCTTAATCTCTAAGCACTGGAAAACTTAATTTTTTTTCTCTTTGGGTGGGAATGGGGTGCAGAGGTGTATTCTTTAGGAAGATTTATCTAATTATGTCACATATTTCTGTATGGATGGGAGAGGATACCGGAAACATGACCAACTAGAGGATTATTATAAAAGACCAAGATCTGAGGTCTTGAGGAAAATTTGACAAGACTTGGCTACTGAAAGCAGTGATCAAGAATCAAAGGGAAGTCAAAAACAGTGGCAAATTTTGGACTCTGGATTTCTATGAAAATGAGGAAAACAGTAACAAAATAGTAATGTCAGTATGAAAAATTATTGGGTACAAAAGATAAAGAAGTTGATTTTAAAATACGTTGAATCTGAGATATGGCATAATATAAATACATATATATGTATATACATATGTATATATGTACTCAATGAATTTATATATTTGAGATGAGCTCAGAAGATAGGAGAATTGCATGCTGCAATGGAGAAATCCCTGAATTTGGATTTATAGGATCTGAGTTCAAATCACAGCTCTGCCCCTTCCTGTCTGTGTGACTTGGAGCAAGTCACTTTTAATTGGTTTAGGAATCTTAGTTGTCAAGTCCTATGTTTTCATGATTCTTATTCTGTAAAATGAGTGAATTAGGTTAATTTTAAATAACCTCTAACTTCCTTCCCAATTTTAATCTATGATCCCATAATTCTAGTAAAAAGTATTTATATGGACATTATAAAATTCAGTGGGATTTTTTTCCCCCTGAAAACTAAGTTGAGAGCCACAAAGTCATAAGCCTCAGTCTCTCCTCCAGAATCATCAGAGTCCACTGGCAAGACAAAGGTCAAGACTCAAATTCAATTCATTAGCAAGTCAAGACATCGAACTCATGATGTCAGTGGTCCTCTTCAAGAATAAAGGACAAAGAACAAGTTGAGAGGCAGTAGAGGTGGAGGAAAAACACTAGACTTCAAGTCAGGGATTGCTAGGTTTAAGTCCCAACTCAGATCATTGTTAGCTGCATAACCTTGAACAACTCACTTATCTTCTCTGAGCTCTGTTTCCAAATAAATATGTAATATTAAGATAATAGCACATGTCTCAAGGAGTTGGAGAAACTAAATGATGTAATGAATAGATCACTAGGCCTGGAGTCAGGAAGACCTGAACTCAAATCTGTATTCATAAACATAGTAGCCAAGAGTGTGCCCATTCCAAGGATTCCCAAACACCTGCAGTTTGTTTGGCAATACTTTAGATAAACACACACAGGTGCGTAATGCGGTGCCTCAACCCCTCCCCCCCTCACCAAAGCCATATGCCTGGAGATCAAGCTCTGTATTTTGGCCAAACTGAAAGAGAATGTTACAGTTAAAATCGAAGAAGAGGTATGAGGGACAGAGCTATCCTGGACTACTCTTCTTAATGAACCAATCTTTTTTATTCTGTTGTGCTCATGAAGCATCTACCTCTTGTATGGTATGTATTACTTAAATGTAATGTCTACTGACAAATATTTTTTGCAGCTTTTATATATATATACACATTATAATAAATCTTTTTAAATGACAAAAAAGGGTGGAGGCGGCTAGGTGATGCAGTTAATAGAGTACTGGCCCTGGGGTCAGGAGGACCTGAGTTCAATATCCAGCCTCAGGGGTGGCCAGGTAGCACAGTGAGTAAGAGCACCGGCCCCAGTGTAGGGATGACCTGGGGATTGAAACCAGGCTTAGACACTTAGAACCCACCCAGAAACACGTGGCTGAGAAGCCTTGAGCAAGTTACTTAACCCCAATTGCTTAAAAAAAAAAAATCCAGCCTCAGACACTTAACACTTACTAGCCATGTGACCTTGAGTAGGTCACTTAACCCCAACAGCCATGCCTTCCCTCCTTCAAAAAGCAAAACAAAACAAACAACAAACAACAAAAAAGAACATAGTAGCTATGTGACCCTGGGAAAAATCACTTAACCTCTGTTTGTCTTGGGTTCCTCATCTGTAAAACAGGGATTATAATACACTACCTTGAAGGGCTGTTGTGAGGATCACATGAGATAATTCTAAGACACTAAAGCACTTAGCACAGTGCCTGAAAAACAGTAAGCACTATTTAAATGCTAGTTGTGTTAAATGCTGCTGTTGCTGCTGCTGTTGTTGTTTTTTGAAGATCAAATGAAATGAAGTTTGTGACAGCCTTTGTAAACTTTAAAACACTTTAAAATGTGAGGACAGTGGTGTGATAGTAAACAGGGGAAAGTGAACATGTTCAAATAGGTACACGCAACCCAAATTAACTACATGTGGGCAAAAATGGCCTTTCTCTAATGATTCACTCTTGCCTCCTACTTCTTATTTCTTTTGCTCTCCTACTTCTGTTTTCAACTGTCCAAATGACCTATTTCACCCAGGTTTCAGGCCACCTCAGTCAGAAGCTTGCAGAGATGGTTGCTTAATCAGTTACAATTAAGAAGTCATTAACAAACCTTCATCTTTGCCTCCCCCTTAAAAATAAATAAAAAAGTTAAAAAGATGAGTAACTGAGGAAACCCTACCACAAAATCAAAAACTAAGTATTAAAGAAATATCTGTAAAAGCCATACTCCCTAATTCATGAAAGAGGCTAGAGACTACAAAAATAAATAATAAACCTTCAAGTTCTAACCAGTGACTGATGACTCAAAGGCAACAACTGGCAAAAGCCAAATGGAATGTAAAATGGAACCAGGTCAATTTTAGCAATTCCAGAAGACTGAAGACTTATCATACACAATCAGCTCCTGACAAAGGGTACTCAAAAAGGACAGCTCACACTTGGACATTGATTATCGAATATGCCAGATGATCTGAAGTATCAGATCTCTGAGAGGGCTGTTGATATTGCTGCTACTTGCTGGCACTGTGGGAGGGGGCCACAAGCTAGTCTCGTTTTTTTTCTACATAGAAAAAGCCAAAATGGTATCACCTGTTCAGACTTTCAGCTGATTCTCCATTGGATTCATCAGCAGACAAAGCCCATTGCAATCCACTAGGAGCAAAGCAGGTTAGAGGAAAGAATGAGTATAGGAGCATTTAGTATTCCGTGGCCTCTATCTCCTCTTTCAGGATACTTCTCCTGGTAATGATCCTTTCACATCTCCTGCTCGCAGATCTTCAGTTCTCCCCTCTAGCGTGGACCCAAAATCAAACCCTCAAACCCTGGTAAGTGCCCACAGCCAGCGGTGTCCCACCCTCTGCTTCTGCACTCACCAGGCCTGCGCTGGTTCCTTCTTGCGCGCGCTACACTTCACAGCACATCTGGGTCTGGCGTTCCTCATCAGCAAGGATCCCTCCATCTTTCTAGGCTCAGAAGCCCAACTCTCCTCACTATCCCAGGGGTAAAAAGTTCCACTGGCTGGGACCGAGGCAGCCTCTCAAACCAACTAACCCCGGGACTTATTGCTTAAGAGGTTTGCCACTTGTTAAAACTGAACCTAGCCTGGAGGTGTTTACTCCTCAAGGGGACCAAATCTCATCCCGGGATTTTTCTTCCAATCTTCTCAAATTGTCCCTGGAACACCCTGGTTATGCCCCTGTTCTTACTTATCTCCACCCTCACTTTGCTCACCTAAAGTGCTATTTTAACTCTTTTGTGGGGGAAAATCTTGAGAGCTTGGAATTTTCTGACCTACTCCGCCGTCTTCACAGAATCATCCTCCTCTTTCACAGCTCCCCATGTCATCTGGGTAGCTATACTGCATCACAGTCAATCAGTCATGATTATTAAGCATTTTCTATGTGTCAGGGCATCCCAGGTTACTTTGGCACCTGAAATTCCACTATTAGACACTTCTACTTTGGTGACTTAGGAGAATTCATAACTTCCCTGAAGGAATGTGTTATCAGAGACATCTGATGCCATGGCAACAGAACCTTCAAATTAGAAGATCCTGGATTTGAGCTGGAGGGGACTGTGATAGCCATTTAGTTTAACCACTTATTTTACAAAAGGAGATATTGAGGTCCAGAGAAGTGAAATAATTTCTATAAAGTGACAAGGTGACAGGGTCCCAATTCCAAATACAATATATATATATATATATATATATATATATATATATATTATTCCTCACTGTTTCCCACTCACACAACATTGGCAACTAACAAAGATGGCCATGGGTTAGGAGCCTCAATTACACACTGGCAGCATCAGATCCTTAGGGGATTGTATTATGTTTTTGGTGACTAGAAGTCAATGCCAAATGCACATGGTGGAATTGAATGATTCTACATCTCTGACTCCTTTAAATATACTTGATTCCCAAGTAGATCTATTCTCTTTTCTATATGAGACAGAGGAGGGAGGGAAGTGAATACACTATATTTTATTGGGAACACGTGGTCTCATATGCAGATTGTTTAAACTCTAGTTACACTGGACTATTGTTTGATTTTTTTTTTTAGTTGTTAGTGCTATTCTTCATGTTTCCCCTCCTGTTTAATATGCTATTTTCTAATCTGAATGCAAAGAAGTTTGATTAACATAAGACAAAAATGGAGATGTGCAATAAGAGACACCAAATCAAAAAGTATTATTTACTCTGTCTTTCTACCTCCTAATAATGTTAAGACAAACGAGTAAAGAAGAGAATGTTTTAAAGTTTTGTTTCCATTAAGCATTACTAAGGAAGAGGAGAGTGATATGGCCACCCAGTGTAGGTCACAATTTATAGTACTGGAACAGACCTTAAAGATTATGTATTCTAACCCTCATTTTCTTTTCAAAAATATCTACACTGATTTTTTTTTTACTTTTTACTTACTTTCATTTCAAGAAACACCCTTTCTCCTCCTTTCCCCAGCAATCCATTTCTTATAAAAAAGATTTTTTTTAAAGAAGAGCGAACAAAGCAACTGAGCAAAATCAACTCACTCCTGAACCAATTCTTAGAGTATGTTCAATATCCTACACTCTTAGTCACTAACCTCTCCAAATTAAGGAAGGAAGCAAATCTTCTCATCTCTTCTTTAATCATTCATTATACAAACTATCATAGTCATTGTATCTATTTTTATATTCCTGCTAATTTTGCTTTGTTTCATATTTTTTCTTTCTCTATATTCATTTTCATTACTTCTTTACATTTCTGTAAATAATTTGTTCAGCAATTGCAGAGTTGATGGACATCTACTTTATTTTCAGTTTTTTGATATTTCCAAAAACTACTGCTATAAATAAGTAAATATATATATATATATTTGTACATAATATATGTAAATTACATATATAAATAATTATATATGTATGTGTGTTTGTATAATCTTTCTCTCTTTGACTTTCCTGAGGCATATTCCTAGCAGTAAGAACTTCCTCACTATCCAGATGAGGGAATATTAGCAGTCACATGACTTGGTCAAGATTACATAATTAGTGACAGAGTTGGAATTTTATAAAAGGAGGTGGAGGTTTAGAGCCCTGTCCTTTTTTTCCGCATCCCATTCCCTTTCCAGTGTTCCATGAATGATAACATGTATACTGACTAAATGGCCTTAGTGGCAATAGAGGATTTGTACTTAGGAAAGACTTAGGTTTGAATCCTGACTCTATATCTTAATAACCATGGGATCCCAGGCAAGCAAGTAATGTCTCAAATTTTAGATGTGAATCATCATTGTTATTGAATATTGATTCGGTTCCCACAAAATCTCTCAAATATCTCCTCTCCCTGTACCTTTTTCTATTGCCACACTGATTATAGCCTTCCTTACCTCTTGCCTTTACTATTATGATACTATCTCAACTTATTGCCTTGACTCCAACCTATCCTTTCTCTAATCTATCCTTTATAATACTTACCAGTACAGAGTGTTCATTGCTTCATTTCCATGATTAAATACTTTAAGTAGGTCCATATTTCCTATAGGATAAAATGCAAATATTATACCTTGGACTTTTAGGGGCTCAAAAATCTGTCTTGGGTCTAAATAAGAAGCATAATAGCATATTTGATGAAGCCCTAGGTTTGGAGTCAAGAGAGATCAGCTACTGATCCTGCCTCAGGCACTGACAAATCTGAACAAGTGACTTAGTCTCTGTTTGCATCAGTTTCCTCATCTACAAAATGGAAATGATAGTATCTACATCAAAAGATTGTTCTAAGGCTCAAATGAGATGATATATTTAAGGTGCATATAATCCTTAAGGTGATATATAAATGTCAGTTACCATTATTGCCTTTCTATATTAACTCTCATCACATACTTTATGGTCCTATCAGAATAATTACTAGTCATTCCATTCTCTTATCTTGCTCTCTCACACTTCTATGAATTTGTGTAAATTATCCCCCATTCCTGGAAAAGACTTCCTTCACACTTCTACTTAGCATCTTTTTTTTTTCCTTTCAAGGTTGAACTCTAATGCTACTTTCTCTATGGAGCCTTTCCCAACCTTACTCCCAACTACAATAATCCTTTCTACCCAGCATCTTGCCATCTATAGAAGTGCTGCTCTACCTCTCCCCATCTGTAAGGGTTATGGGATTTAAAGATCTTCCATGCCCCATTGGACTTGCTGACGTAGCAGGAAGGGGCGGAGCAAGAGGAAGTGGAAGCCAAGCTAGAGTTCCTGCAGTGGCTAGCAGTCTCGGCCACGGCAAGAGCAGCAGCAGAGGCAGCGGCAGCGGAAGCGCGAACCCCTTTTTGAGTCAGCCAGAATTTCTGCTAAGGACTCCTGCTGAGGACTGCCAGGGGCCGGAGCTGCTGGGAGTGCACTTCCTGGACGCTGGGTGGTTTCTGTGAGTGGGGAGAAGACCTTTGCCTGAGGTAGCCTGTTCTGTTTTAAAGGCTTGAGAATGTGGGTGCTTTCTACTTTATCTACCTGTGCCAATTTCATAACTACTCCGTGGCTTTGACTTTCTGCTTTGGGGACTCAGTCTTTTGGTATTTTAATAAATGTTCTAGCTTATTACCCCATATAGCAAGCCTGATATATTTTGTGATTGATAACTACATCAGCATATCTATAATTACCGTAGGCATTGTGAATATTGCATTGCTGATACACCATCTGTAACTGATATATCTCCCCAATCTCTAAGCTTGATCTCTAGACATCATTCCAACTTGTTCTTCCTTCCCACAGCTTTGCATCTTTGCAGTTGGTGAGTACAAAGTCATATAACTAACCTAACAAAACAGCAGGCCTTGGACAATATTTCCAATCTCATTCAAACTATCTACAAAAAAACTTAGGCTCTCCTGAGCATTTTTCCTTATGCTTTGCCACCATGTTACACCTCCCTCCTTCCCTACTACTGTTTTTTCTTCTTTATCTAGATGTAGTTAACAAATTAATATTCCACTGCTACTGGAAAGAGAATGACAATAAACTGTCCTACTTCACTCACCATCCATTTGATTCCTCATATCAAAACTTCTTTCCTGCCTACCACTCTCCTTTTATATTCTACCCACCCAACCCCCCATTAAATAATAAACTTCTTGGGATTAGTTAATATGTCACTTTTGAAACTGTATCTCTAGTACCTGAGCTCATTGCCTAGCCCATATGGGCTTTTAATTAGTGTTTTCCCCTCCCTTTTTTCCCCTCCCTCACTTGCTCATTCTTTCCTTCCTTCCTTCCTTCCTTCCTTCCTTCCTTCCTTCCTTCCTTCTTTCCTTCCTTCCTTCCTCCATTTCCTCTCTATTTCCTTTCCTGCTTGCTTTCTTTCTACTATTTCATCTTTTTCTTCTTTCTTGTCTTCCTGCTTTCTCCTTCTTCTCTTCCTGCCTTTCTCCATTCCTTCTTTCCTACTTTTCTCCTTTCCAGCCTTCCTTTCTTCTCCAAAACTGTCTTTTCCTGTTGAAATTTCCTGATATACTGATCACACTCACCTACACACATTTTAATCAGTTCTATATATTTAATATCTCTCTACTAGACTGTAAACTCTTTGAGGGAAATGACCCTTTAATCCAAGCTTGTATCCTGTAAATCTAATTGTATTCCCAGCTACACATGGTAGATATTAATATATTTGTTGCATTCACTTTAACTGAATAGAAATTTAAGTGATGAAGCAAAGAGACATGGAGGTTGTAGTATGCTTTTGAGACTATGATGTGCTTAAACCAAGAAGTCATTTCCATTGCTTGCATATTTGTGTAAGACCCACCAATTATTTTGGTGGACCATAATGCTTCCACCCATACTTCACCTATCAAGCTTGAATCCCCTTCATAACAATCTTGGGCATCTTCTGGCAATTTCCTCAATGCTTTGATCTGCACCTTTCTGAGACCATATTTCCTCATTACTGCTTCTGCAGGATCAGCAACGTGTATGTAAATAAGGAGATGTCTCCTCTCCTTTTCCATTCCTCTAACCATAAGCAATAAAAGCGGTTCCTGAGTTTGAGCAAAGAACATTCATCCATTAAAAAGCACACTAGTTTAGCTAGCATATGCCTCACATGAATTCTGTTCATTTATTGCCTGTGCTACTCTGTGAGTTTTTTTTAATATTTTATGATCCTTATGCTGACCTCCTAATCCAAAAAATTCTTATTGCAGCAGCTAAATTTTCTAGGCAATCCTAAACTGTGCATCAAAGAATGGAAGACTCTTGAAATTGCAACTAATTATATACAATGTGGTATTGGAAGGAGAACAAACAGCAATAGGGAATAAATAACAGAGAAAATTAAAATATTCCCTATAATGACAAGCACAATTTAGTTATCTTTTATGGTTCAGGTGTCAGGAAATCCCACATTCTTACTCTAACTTTAATGACACCAATTAAAAAATTATATCATTTTTCTATGATTTGATCTCATTAAAATATTACTATAAAAATTCCACAAATAACAGAATTGTAGGATCATGGATTTAGAACTGAAAAGACCAAAGAGTTCATCTTTTGAATCATTCCTTTTATCGATGACAAAAGTGAGGTCCAGAAAAAATAAATAATTTACCCATCTGTCTTCATGGGATTAAGTGTTAGACTGAAAATTTTAACCTAAAACTTGAGATTCCAAATTCAATACTACTTCCACTACACCATACTGCATCCCAAATAGCAATTTGCCAACTGACATTTTAATATACTTCAAGTTAAGAAGACATTCAACCATTTACCTAATAAAGAGATTTATAAATTTTTGAATCTTTACTTGGATGAAGATCAAGGTGAAGGGCAAAAAGATTAGGAAGGGCATGGAAAAGAAGAGCAATAACTTGCTAATGCTTTGAAAATCTACATAATGTTGTCAAATCAACAACAATTTTGTGGCTTGCTTTTTAAAATGGTCCCAAACTCCGCCTGAAAGAATTAATTCATCACCATAAGGTGAGACATTTCCTGTCTACTCAGTGGCAGAATCAGACTGACTAAGTATTATTTTATCAAAGAAATGCTGGCTACAACCCAACACTGATCATTTTCATATCAATTAGGACATATTTTAGGCAAGAGGTTGATAGATCTCTATTTCCAGAGCCTTACTTGGCAATGGTGACTCTTACCTCATATGTATAATTCTTGCTGAAAACAGTGCCTCTACAAATTCCCTTCCCCCCTTCTTTTTTGTCTCTCCTTTCATAAAAATATAATTAATTACATTCAAGTTAGTGGGTATACATTACTGCCAATGCTAACTCAAATACTGTTTGTTCATAATCCTACACAGATGTATAGCCAATAGGGAACTGTCTGTTTGTATGCCTTTACATATCCTTTAGCTAAATTAAAAATCCAAATGCTAAATCTTATATTCTGGGAAAACATGTGAATTTGACATTTCCTGAAGGCCTTTCGGTCCATAAACTAATGAATAGAGCATATTCATACATGTGAGTGGTTTTCAACTGCAAAAGACCAAATATTTACTGTGTATTTTATTCTTGGATACAGTATAATGATTTCATCATTTAAATAGCTAGGTTAGCCAAATGTAGTTCAATTCTAGTTAGAGGTTTTAGAAAAATGCATTTAAAATAGTTTTTGTACAGGTTATCCATTTCAGTAAGGATCAAATAAGTATTTATTGAATAAAGTATTTTATAAAGACTTCAGGGACAGAAGCCTTAAGTTCTGGCTTGACCCCTATCCTGCATTTTAACTCATGATAAAAATCCTTTTTACTTTTTTTCTCATCTCCTAGAATGCTGAATAACTTTTTAAAATTTAATTCTGTTGACTATAAGAGCAACAACAATAGAAAAAGAAAAACTTAGTATTGTATAATTATAATGTCCAAATATGTCCCTGAAAACAATATATAAGAATACATCAGGCATAGAAGCAGGAAAACTACCTGTGCTCCCACCATAAGCACCTTAAATACCTATAAAAATGACTATAAACAAACGTTAGAACTACAGAACCCACAAAGTGACAGAGAGAAACAAACCTTCCACTGAAGACAGTCCGGCAGGCCAGCAGGAACAATTCATTGCAGGGTGCTGGGAGCAGAGCCCAGTCCATGTGAGCCTCAGGTTTTAGTCCCAGGGCAGCCCAACCAGCCATGGCTGGAGGGACTTTAGGAGAGTGGAGCACCAGCAGCTCTGGTGGTTTCCAGAATTATCAACCTATAAATGCCAAAGACTAAGTGAGAGTTCAGTGGATTTTGGGAACAGGGGGTCCAGGAGTGTGGTCCAGCCTCTGCCCCCCAGAAGGAGAGGAAGCTGAGGCACAGAAGCCATGCAGCCGCTACCACATGGCTGCTTCAGAGCTCATGGCCTGCAAATTGTAGGGGGCCGAAACAACCATTCTGAGAGGTAATCACTCTTGCTTTAACCTGCTTGGATCTGCATTGCTGTCTAGGGTGGAGGTCCTGGGGTGGTTGACCAGGTGCCAGAACCTATGGAGGCTTCAGAGAGGGAACACAATTAACAGCTCTGGAAGCTGTGAAAATCCCAACAATTTGAGACAAAGCTCTCCTCTCTGGGAGCAGAGATCTACTGTGGCAAAAGGCTCAAAAGTCAAGTAATTGAGTGGCAATATGAGTAAGCAAAGGAAGCAAAGCAAGCACAGCAATCTAACTTTGTATTCCTTTTTTGGGGACAAAAAGGATTAAAACATGGAACAGAAGGAACACAGTGAATTCAGAACTCCTGCACCAAAAGCTTCCAAGAAAAATATGAGATGCTTACAGGCCATAGGGGAGCTTAAAAAGGATTTTGAAAACCAAATAAGAGAAGTGGAAAAAAAATTGGGAAGAGAAATGAGAATGATGCAAGAAAATCATGAAAAGAGAGTCAACAACCTGAATGAAGAAAATAACACCTTAAAACATAGACTAACTTAAATGGCAAAAGAGGATCAAAAAGTCAATGAGGAGAAGAATACCTTAAAAAGCCAAATTTGCCTGATGGAAAAAGAATCTCAAAAGCTCACTGAAGAGAATCTTTCCTTCAGAATTAGATTGGAGCAAATGGAAGCTAGTGACTTTATCAGAAATCAAAATAGTACTAAACAGATCCAAACAAATGAAAAAATAGAAGGCAACATGAAATATCTCATTGGAAAAACCACTGACCTGGAAAATAGATCCAGGAGAAATAATTTTAAAATTACTGGACTACCTGAAAGCCATGATCAAAAAAAAAGAACCTAGAAATCATCCTTCAAGGAATTCTCAGGGAAAATTGCCCTGATGCTTTAGAACCAACCACAGGGGAAAATAGATGTTGAAAGGATCTACCGATCGCCTCTTGAAAAAGATACCAAAAAGAAAACTCCTAGGGATATTATAGCCAAGTTCCAGAGTTCCCAGATCAAGGAGAAAATATTACAAGTATCCAAGAAGAAACAATTTGAATAATGTGGAAATACCATCAGGATCTGGCAGCTTCTAAATTGAGGGATCAAGGGGCTTGGAATATGATATTCCAGAGGTCAAAGGAGTTGGGATTAAAACCAAGAATCCCCTACCCAGCAAAACTTAGTATCATGTTTCAGGGGGAAATATGGTCATTCAGTGGAATAGAGGCCTTTGAAGCATTCTTGATGAAAAAACCAGAGTTGAACAGAAAATCTGACATTCAGATACAAGAAGCAAGAGAAGCATGAGAAGGTAAACAGGGAAAAGAAATCATAAGGAACTTATCAAGGTTGAAGTACTTACATTCCTACATGGAAAAATGATCATTGTAACTTATGAAACTTTTCTCAGTATGAGAATAGTTGAAGGGAATATAAATGTGTGTGTATATGTACATATGTATACATATATATGTCTATATAGGAGGGTATATGGGTGTGTGAATACATATGTAATTGTGTGTATATATGTGTACAGGTATACATAGAGGGCACAGGACCAGCTGAATAGGAAGGGGTGATATTTAAAAGGCAGAATTGAGAGGTGAGAGAGGAATATAATGAGAGGAGATGGGGACAGACAGAATGGGGTAAATTATCCCATATAGAAGAGGCAAGGGAAAATGGTTATAATGAAGGGGAAGAACAGGAAGGCAAAAGGAAATGGGTCAACCTTACTCTCATTGAATTTGGCTTAGGGAGGGAATGACATATACACTAAATATGGTATCTTGCCCTACAGGAGAACAGGGGTGAAGGGGATGAGAGCGGGGACGATAAAGGGGAGGGCGGGTTGGCGGGAAAGGAAGTTGGATGCACACATTTTTGAAAAGGGACAAGGTCAAAGCAGAGAATAGAACAAGTGGGGAGCGGGATAGGATGGAGGGAAATATAGTCAAGCTTTTCTTTTTTTCTTTTTGGAGGGCAATTGGGGTTAAGTGACTTGCCCAGATTCACACAGCTAGTAAGTGTGTCAAGTGTCTGAGGCTGAATTTGAACTCAGGTCCTCCTGACTCCAATATATCCACTATGGAAATGTTTTGCATAGCTACACATGTACAACCTATATTGAATTGCTTATCTTCCCGGTTAGGGTGGGTGATGAGGGAGGAAGGGAAAGAATCTAGAATTCAAAGTTTTAAAATCAAATGTTTTATATATATATATATATATATATTTTTTTTTTTTTAACATGCAACCTGGAAGTAAGATACGGGCATTGAGGTATAGAGATCCATCTTGCCCTACTAGGAAGTCGGAGGGGGTATGGAGGAGGATATAGGAGACAGCAGATTGGGGCAGGGGGTATATAGTGGGATCGCTGTTTTGGGGCAGTAGGGGAAAGATGGGGAGAAAATTTGTAACTCAAAATCTTGTGGAAATGAATGATGTAAACTAAAAATAAACATAAAATTTAATTTAAAAAAGAATATATGTCTTGCCCTTCTTTTTGCAGAGATAGGGGACTATCGTTGTGGAAAACAGCATATACTGTCAGAATTGATCAATGCGCTACTTAATTTTACTGAACTACTTTTTTCCATCTTTCTTTTTATCTATTATAAGTGATGGCTCTCTGAAAGGGGGAGAGGAAGAATGTAATGGAAAAGGAAGGTGATGTAAAAACCTCTATCAGTAATGTTTTTAAAACAGCCTAATACTGGGGTGGCTAAGTGGCGAAAGTGAGTAAGAGCACCTACCCCAGAGTCGGAAGGACCTGGGATTGATTCCAGCCTCAGATACTTAACACCCACACAAGTATAACCTTGGGCAAGTTACTTAACCCCAATTGCTTAAAAAACACAGCAACAAACAGCCTAATACAGGTATGTACTCAGTGATTGAGATACAAAGAAAAAATGAAAGTATTCCTGACTTCAAAGAGCTTATAGTCTAATAGAAATAAACAATATAGATGCAGATAATATGTATGAAATACATACTGGGAAATAAAGCAATGTAATTTGAGGAGTAGGAAAGACCAGTTATAATTATATGGAGTAAGGAAAGGCTTTGTACAGTATTATAAGAATTATTTCAAGACTTCAATATATTCATGATCTCATCAATATAGACACCTCTTCTAATGGTACAGATCAGGTTCTATTCATAAGTTTTCATCCTACTTTATCCTGATCCATGTCCTCTCATAAATCCTGCACAAAAGATCTTCCCATAGAGCTAGGGACCATTGTCTAGGCCTTCTAATACTCTGCATGTACTAATACATTAGTCAAGTTGTCGATCTGTTCCATTTATGTCACTGCATGACCAACCATCCTCATTTCCTCCTTTTTACATGCCATTAATCATTCATGATGTGCTGCAGCCTACTTATGTCTCCCATCCCTCTATCTATTGTTCATGGATTAACCTGGAATGAAACAAGAAAGAGAATCAGTTGAACTGAATTTGAGGAATCGTCCATTGTTTTCAGTGCTCTCAAACTGGTGCCTGATGCAAAACCCTATCATTTTAGCAATATTATTCTGGTGATACAGTATCAAATAATCATGGTACACCTCAAAGGAACAGTATACTAAATTCAGAGATGAAAAGAACTACTTGAATACCTAATGCAACTGAACATAGTATGTTGTCAAGGAATCCAAGATTTTGGATTTAGATATATAAAGCCTAGTGAGATTTGCCCAGTTTCAGTGACTATGGATGGTACCCTTATCTCACCCAGGAAAACTGCAAATGTTTTCTTTTAATCATAACGTGGAATGGATGGATATGTGTCCATCATTAAAAATTCATTGCCATTATTAGATGAAACAATTTGCCTACTTGATTTTTAAAAGAGACACAAAGAGACAGAGGGACAAAGAGAGACAGAGAGATAGACAGACAGAAGAAATAGAATGTGAATTCAATATTTTAGAGCTAAAGGAGACCACAAAAGGGATACAATTCAAATCTTTCATTTTATGATAAGGAAACTGGGTCCCAAAGAGATTAGTATATGGATAGCTAATGCATTCACTACTTAACATCTCTTCTTTTATAGAATTCTCAGTATTTATGAATTCTTCATTTGTTTTTCTACTCATACTCACAAATTTCACTCCACTCTAAGGAGAAAAAAGTCTTTATAATAGTGAGATGGTTTATTCAGTCAAGTGCTATCCAGCTGTGAATCTGATTAATTTTCAACTAATATTTAGGAGCACAAAATCCTACACCTGGAAGGGACCTTAGAAGGAAGTATGTCCAGTGTCCTGATTGTACTGATGAAGCAAACTTTCATAGATATAGTCACTTATCTAAAGTCACAAACCATTTGGGTATCTCAATTCATAGTTTAATACTCCCTTCACTGCACCATATTGGACTTCTGCCACTGAAGTCCTTCCTATATTACCTTGTTCAAGTCACCAATTCTCTGTGCCTCTCTGTTTCTACTACTTAACTTTATTTTACTTTATCAGACACAAATTTTGTTTGTTGCTTCTTCCTTATTTATGTGTATATAGCAAATAAAAGTAATCATACTATCTGATATGGATATTATCTAAAGGGGTTTTATGTTTACCTTCCCTAAGGGACAAAGGTGATATATATGATGTATTAGAACTTTCCCCTACTGAGACTTATAGAATGTTCAGTTCATGGTAGTTGACCCTGAAGATTATTCCATAAATCAATATCTCAAAGCACCTCTCTCAAAATATTTTATAATTCCTCTCCTGGGTCATCTGTCAAGTCCTAGTTTGCGTCAGCAGGAAGTTGAACTCAAAGAGAGAAATGAGAACCTGAGGAATCATGTGATTTGTGACATTGATATTTTATGTTCAAAGAAAGTGGAAAACATAATTTTTAAAAATCTTTCTTTACAGGACCATTCTGTCATTTAACTAAGTCATTAAAAGTTTTTAAATGGGAGTATGTACAGAGGAAAACTCATATACAGCTGGGAATGAGGTGACTTGGGTCTAATCCCTGTTTTCCCATTAAAGAGCTTGTTGATTTAAATCTGCTACTCCATGCCTCAATTTCTTCATCAATCAGATGGCCATCATACTTGTCCTTGTCTAAATCACAAAGATTTTCAATAACAAAACAAGGTGTTGTATACGAAAGAGCTATAAGAATATAATAATCTGCAATTAAGGAACATGGATATACTTTTCTTTGCATACACATGAGACTATACCCATTTGTATAGAATTAAGCATTCCTGCTACATCTTCTCAGGGACACTCTAATATCTCTTTTATTTTCTATTTAGTTCCTCTCTTGCAAAGGAGTCAGAACAGCTAATCATTGAGAATATGTATCCTGAAGGACTCTTTTGACTCTAATTTCTGAAATACAGAATGATGAAAGTAGTCAATTATTGTTCCCAGCCCATTTTTCCAAGGTATTTCCTACCCAGCAATCATTCAGATCCTGATATTCAACAGTATTCAGAAAATCTTTCCTAAATTATTAATAGTGACGATGGATCCTCCTTGACTTTTAATTCCAAAGAGCAACTTTACTTGCCCACTCATTGATGTTTACCACGAAAAAAATAATTGGAAATTATTTTTGCTTGTAGACCATATCAGTCAAACAACAGGCATAAGTATCAAATCTGTAACAGTCATGGCTATACGCATGGAGGATATAAAGGACAAAAATACAGCATTATAGATTTAATATGTTACCATCTCTCTCAGCTTGCTGTCCCCTCTGATTGGAGGGCTGGAGGGTAGATTATTGAACTCTTGACCCAAAGCCTTCCTTTAGAGAGGGCAGAGAGTGGACTTTCAGCTCACATCACTTTACATCCACAGCCCTGCTTTGTTTCAACTCCATGGAACAAGATATGCTTTCCAGTTTCCTTTTGTGCATGATCTTCTCCCATTATATTGGAAGCTTCTTGAGGGCAGAAGGCATATTATTTGTATCCCTAGCATTTAGTAGCATACCTGCCACTTGGTAGGTGATTACTAAGTGTTTATTGGGGGCAGCTAGGTGACACAGTGAGTAGAGCACTGGCCCTGGAGTCAGGAGGACCTGAGTTCAAATGTGGCCTCAGACACTTAACACTTACTAGCTGTGTGACCTTGGGCAAGTCACTTACCCCCAACTGCCCTACCCTCCCCCCTCCAAAAATATAAATTTTTCTTGAATTGGAGTATCCTGTTTACTCAAGGAGCTTATATTCTGTCAGAGTAGTATAAATAAATAAGTTTAAGCAAAATATTTTCAAAATAAATATAGGGTAATTTGAAGGGATCAAAAATCTTGAGACTAAAGATTGGTTTGTAATGTAATGCCAAGGAAAGGCAACTTCCCAAGGTTCAGAATACCAGCATAGGTGCTCTCTATTTTATTCAGTAACAAACCCAGAACAGAGAAGATCAAAACATGACATCATTCAAAATACAGCATTTACTAAGTGTGATTAAATAATCTCCAAGTACTACCCCACCCCAGGACCTTCCAATCATTCAATCAATTACAAAGTCTCTGTTCTAAATACTTCTCCACCCCTAGGCTATACCTTAATTAAGTCCACCACAAAGCCCCTCTTCTCAAATGGAGATTAGTTTCCAAACATAAGGTCAAAAGTTCCCCACCCTGGATCACAATTGAATCTACCCCAGAGTTACATCAAGTTTAAACACAGCACTTAATACCCAAATGGAGGTCTTTTCTTCATCTTGACACGAGGCAAGTTCTCAGCAATCTTAGTTCCTGGGGAGACAAGGCTTAGCAAGGCCATAAGATACATTGCCAGTCCCTTCATGAATTTATCCTCTGTCTGTAGAACAGTCCTAGAACCCCTGAACACATTAGCAAAGCCCTCTCCCAGGATTTCTGTAAACATACAACAAGAAAATCCTTCTTCAGGGCTTCTGAACCAACAGAAAGGCTCCCAGACCCCTGCAACAACAGCACTGTCCTTCACCAGTGGACAGTATTCATTCTGTCTGCAGGACAGTCTCCAGACCCCTGCAACAACAGCACTGTCCCTCACCAGTGGACAGTATTCATTCTGTCTGCAGGACAGTCTCCAGACCCCTGCAACAACAGCACTGTCCCTCACCAGTGGACAGTATTCACTCTCTGTCTGCAGGACAGTCTCAGGGCTTCTTAGCGAACAGCCAGGTTCCAGGACTTCTTCAACAAAAGGACTGTCTTTCACCAGTGGACAAACCTGGCAAAACAACATCAAAACAGACAGACAAAGTACCAGCAAAACAGCCATGTCTCCTCAGTCCTTGGCAGCTCAGGGGGCAGGTCTCAAAAGTCCAGGGCAATTCAAAGTGGCCACCAGCAATTCTCTTAGTCTCTCTCTCTCCACGAGGTGCTGCTTCCAAAAAGATCTTCCGCCTCTCTCTAGTGTCTCTCCAAATCTACATCACCAGCTCCTCCCAGTTCAGGACTTTCTTTTCACATCAACAAGCCCATCCCACAGGTGGGATTAACAAACTCTGGGCTTTAACACAATCAGTTTGAAAACCAAGCCAATACAGGGGAATCTTTAAATGCCATTACTATCACATGGTTCCATTTAGAAGGTAGTACTTGAGATGAGTTGTGAATGAAATGGTGGGTTCTAAAAGGGAGAAGGAAGGAGGGAGTGACTTTCAGATAACAAAAAAAGATCAGTTTGGATGGACCTTTATGAATGCAGATATATTTGGATTTGTCTCATTTTTTAAGTTTTGAGAAGTCAAAGAATCTCAACTCATTCACTATTTGTGGATAAATATTGTTACATCAATTTGATCCACTAACCATTTATCAAGTGCCTAATATGCATGAGGCAATGTGTATCCCATAAATATAGGTACTTAATAAATACTTTAGTTGATGGTGAAGAAAATATATCATTCATATTCTTAAAAATCAAGGATTCTTTCACTGTGTTCTTCTGTGCTATTCCAAATAAGCTTTGTCTGCACTCTTTTCAGTGGGATCCAGGAAAATGTGTGTTGTGTTGGTTTAGGGATACCAACAGTAATTCTGACAATTAAAAATGAATGGAGTACACTCATTCATTTACTTAATGTATTTGCCTCAGTAGCAATGACCTTCTGTTCCTTGGATGGTAGCAAGAACATCCTTTACCCTTAAAAATAATTCATTCTAATGCATTAAGGAGCTTTCAGGAAGATTCTGCCTTGTCCCTGATCTTCTACTGGAAATTCATTGATTTCAAATCGTTGCAAAATCTTGGATGAACAGCAGAAATGGGCATAATTAATGTTTTTATGTGGCAATAAAAACATGTTTCTATTCTTTTAGTTTGATTCTTGAGCACACATATTCCAGTATATTACAAGGAATAATGTAATCTCAGTGATCTGATGACAAAATATGTACTTTCTCTCTTGAAAACATTTTAACCTTAGGGTTAGATTCATAGGACAATAAAGTACACCCCCAAAATTAAAGGTTATTATTTGTTTTTTTAAAAACTTGAGTAGGCATATATTTTAAATAAAGTAAAGATGCTCACTATTGATTATATCTGGGAAATTAGATGTTTTTTAAATTTAACACTAGCCACAAACTGAACCATATGTTCTTAAGAAACCACTTCCTCTCAATGGATTGCTCAGGGCAATCTTTCAGGCTGTAGGCTCTTTTGATAGTTGCACAGTGATCAATATTGGGAGCTCTACAAGTAGAAACAAAGATTTTTATCTCAAAGTGAGGTTGTAAGGGAATCCCTTTGTCAATTAAGTTGGCAGTTTGTGACAGAGAGAAGAATTTCTTATGCTAAATAGATTGCATTTCATGTAATCTTTCCATTTGGTAAATTATTATGTCGCCCTTAAATGAGAAAATGGAAGATACTATACAATATGCGTATGTTACTTAAATTTCTCTTATTAAGTTCCTAGGGCCAGAGGGAGTTTAATTGGTCATTATAGTGTGGCAAGACATAAATAGTAAATTGCAAATGTTTGAATTATATGTCATAAAATATTATTGGGATTGCATTATACTTGGCCCCCTGAATTAAAGCACAAATGCATAAAAAACAAAAATAAATTTTAAACATTATATCCACTATATAAGTGGTGAAGTGGACAAAAACATGTCCCTGACAGATAAAATACTATGAAGTCTACAAATCTGAGTAGAGATTTACCATATAATTAATCAGTGATAGGGATCAGTGAAAGAAATTTATAAGTTCTTAGTAGTTGAATCATTAAAATGACTTGATGTATAGTTCCTAAAACCTCCCAATCCAGGATTTTATTTTTCTCTTGGTTTTGTTTAAGTTTGTGTAGTTTTCCCCTCTATCTCTCTTTTTCTCTGTGTGTGTGTATGTATGTGTGTACTCTCGTACACAATCTCCCGGTGTGTTGATTTTCCACATTGAAGAATTCTTTCACTGTGTTCTTATATGCTATTCCAAACAAGCTTTATCACTCTATCCATTTTTAAAATATTGCAACTTATGGCAAGTGCTACACAAAGATCTGGGGCAGCTAGGTGGCATAGTGGATAGAGTGCCAGGCCTAGAGTCAGACTCATTTTTGAAATTTCAAATCTGACCTCAGACACTTACTACCTATGTAGGTAAGTCACATAACCTGTTGGCCTCAGTTTCCTTCTCTGTAAAATGATCTGTAGAAGGAAATGGCAAAACCACTCTAATATCTTTCCAAGAAAACCCCACATGGGGTCACAAAGAATCGACCATGACTAAACAACAAAAAGGTCTATTACCAACATTTAAATCATCAGCAAGCATTTATTTAGTGTCTGCTTTGAATTAGGAAAAATTCTAAGTAATAAGGATACAAATACAAAAATAAGACTGACCATGCTCTCAAGAAAATTGACATTATGTTGGAGATTTTGGTGTGCACTTTCTGTGGAATTTTTCAAAGGGTTTAAGATACAGAATCTTCTAATCCAATACTACCTCTTGGCATTGAGATGATTCTACATTCTTTAAATCCATTATTTTTTTAATTAAAAAGTTGATAGCAGACAATTTATTTTATGTTGCCACTTTGCATGCCTTAGTCACCAGAAGTGCCTGGAGTCTTTGTCCTATCAATGAAAAAGGGAAGATGGATTCTAGATCATTCTTAGTTACTTGACTTTGAAAAGTTTGCTGGTTCAGTACAACAGAAGCCCTGGTTGTTTTCACTATGCATCCACACATTGTTATGGATTGTATAGCTTTTCCTTGAGGACTAGCCTGGCTAAATTCTATGAAGCTTGTCCCAAAGAACTAATCATGAGGTGTTAACTCCCCGCCCCCCTGTAAAGTAGCTCATGAAGATTTCCATTAAAACATAGAAAAATTTACAAGCTTTGTCATGATAAGAAAGGAATGTGGGGTTGTCCCTATGGATAAAATCATATATCCATGAAAGATGGAAATAAATAAGAAACACTAACTTTTCAGTTCAAAGTGGTGTCCCTGTCTACTTATACTGTTTGGTTCTTACTTTTTTCTCAATATCATCTCACTAGTACATCTCTGTTTTCTTTTGTGGTGTTATGTGGTACTGTTGTGGCTAGCTTAAAAAAACACATATCCAAGACAGAGCCTTAATTCCTAAGCTCATATTGTACAGAAGAAGAAACTAAGATCTAGAGAGGTTATAATTCACCCAGAATCACAGAATCAAAGAACTTTAAAGGTGTTGAAAAGGACTTTAATGTCTGTGTAGTCAATATGTAACATAATAATGATATAATAGTAGCAATAATAATAATACCCTACTACAGTATAATTAATTGTCCAATAAATCTTTGCTTGAAGAGTGATACTGAAAGAGAACCTGCTACTTCCAGAGATAGGCTCCATTCAGTTAGGGCATTTTTTTCCTTATATCAAGTCAGATTTTGCCTCCTTCCAATGTCTGTCTATTATTTATTCCCATTTCTGTTATCTGGAGCCAAATAGAAGAAGTTTCATACCCCCCACCACATGACAGCTTGTCACATGTTTGAAAACAAGTATCCTCATCAAACCTCTTCTGTAGACTAGATATCACTAGTTCCTTCAACCTATTCTAACATAAATTGCATTCAACACCATTTATCTTTTTTGATTATATCATCTGCATCCTCTTAATCCTGATGAGGGTAGAATAAGGTTGCTTCCTTGTTCCTAAATGGCATGTTCCAATTAATGCAATCCAAGATGACATCAGTTTTTCTTATATTCATATCACTTTATTGACTCATATTGAGCTTGCATTTCATGTAAATCCCCAAATATTTTGCAGATGAATTTCTAATGCTGCTTCCCTCATTTTACACTAATTACCAACTTCTTGAAAGCAACTATAAGATTTTACATTTACCCCTATTAAATTTCATTTTTTTAGATTGTCTTATTTGCTAATCTGCCAAGATCTTTCTGGATTCTGATGCTGTCATCCTGTGTACTAGCTTTCCCTCCTACCAGTATCATCTGCTAATTTGATAAGGAAGCCATAATGAATGACTAATGAAGGTGAATCTAAAATCCAAGTCTCTTCTGATGTTTTCTTGATATGCTGCTCTGAGATGCTGCTAATCGCCCCCTCAGTGATACACTACTCTCCCTCCTCCTTATCAAGACATATCAACAAATTGAACTAAATTCACCTTTACTAAGGAAGAAATTTCTGTGTGCAAGACACTGGATATAAAGTGCCAATGATTTTATAGCCCCTGACTTCTAATTGCTTACATTTTTAGGTGTTACTATAATGTCCCTCCCTTCTTTACCAGGTATGAAGAGCAGTTTTTATGGAAGGAAGCATTGTAAGCATACTGAGAAAAAAATAGTAAAACAAACTATATATAAAAGCATGTATCTTAGAGCGGCTAGGTGGCGCAGTGAGTAAATCACAGGCCCTGGAGTCAGGAGGACCCGAGTTTGGTTCCGGCCTCAGACACTTAACACCCACACAAAAAAACTAGCTGTGTAACCGTGGGCAAGTTACTTAACCCCAATTGCCCTCCAAAAGGCAAAAAAAAAAAGCATGTATCTTTATGTATATGATAAAATTAAACAAATTTTGGTAGAAAAAATAAACATTGCATGTGTCAATAATAAAGTTAAAGATATTGCAAGTTTAATATAGAACATGATTAAGTATGCAATAATTCCATTAGTTGTTTATGTGCTCTAACCCATTTTGGATAGCATGCTAAAGGAAACAGATGAGTCACAATTTAATTTAAGAGTTTTGTCATCTGATTCATGATACGCAAAGTTTTAACACTACCAAAGGGAAGTTATTTTCCATTCACATTTATTATTCAGACAACCCATTGTTTGATTTTAGTTTTATTCAATGCTATCAAATATTTCAATAAAATGGTAATGATTACCAAACTACTATATTTCTCACTTGGAGATGATCACTTAGTTCTAACAAATGCCAGTTGGAAATGTATTACACCAGCAGGAACCAATTTGCACGTTCAAAGCTAAATAAATAAATTTGGATTACATATTTGTTTTATTCAATCTAGTTAGCTGTCAGTACTGGAGATGTGTTGCAAATATACCAGAGAAAATACCTGATATCCAAGCAATTTTTCACCACATCAGCCACTCTGAAATGATGCCTAGTGTATGTCCTTTTACAGTATTTCAGGGTTTACCCTGAAGTATAAGGGATAATAGACCGGAAATAGACCCCTGTCTAGAGGATACCCAGTATACTAGGGTATAGCTTAGTGTGTACCCTTTTACAGTATTTAAGTACCCAGTTTTACTGGATTGGGCTTGCCTCCATGCTCATGAAGGTAGAATGACTCTGTAGTAGACTCTACTAGGCCCCCTAGAGCCATACTGAGTTTAAGTTCATAATAGGGTCAAGAGTTCCACAAGTTCTTTTCAAGGACTATACTGAGCCCATAACATCTCCAGATTCAGAAGACTTCATAGTATTAAAGATGGTCCTTGATTTCCTCAGTGTGGCCAATTGAATTAGAAAATAACAAGATGGAAGGAGGCATGAGCATAGGTGTCCCAGTGTGTTGCGAGCAGTACTAGTCACTTATTCCCTTCTGGGTTCCAGAGTAGCCTCTCCATCATGAAATTTCTCCAGATTTCTTGGACAAAACCATACCTGGAGATCAGAGTGAATAAACATCGTATGAAAGCTCTGTAAGCTGAATGCAGACCTCACTTTCCTTAAGAAACTGCTGTTGATCTCAAAGGTAAAGATGCTGAGAATCACCTAGATAGTCATAGACTCAAGGTAATAGATCTATAATTCCACTAGTCTTCATCTTGTATTGTTATTGACTTTTTAAAAAGTGATCAGTTTCTAAGTTTCTAGAATTCTATAATGTAAGATGAAATGGAATGTGGGAATCTTTCAATACAGTCCCTTCATTTTAAATATGAGGATACAGTGGCTAAAAAGGATGGAATGACTTAATCTCCCCATAGCTGTTTCTATCACCTTGGCTATTAATTTATGGAGTTCTATGACATAGAGTGAATTGAATTTGGAGCTGGAAAAGCTTAGTTTATAATTTACTTCCTAGAGCAAGTTATTTAACCTCTCTGGGTCTCCATTATAAAATTGGAGAGTTGGACTTTCTGATCTCTAAAGTGCCTTCAAGCTTTAAACCCATGATCCTGTGAGTAGAGAACTAAATGAAAATTTCCTGAACAGCATCCTTTGACATCCCAATACCTGGACTATACTTTCTTCTGAACTCTATCTTTTAAAATCTTTAGCTTCTTTAAAGGCTTAGCTAGGAGCTGACTTCATACTGGAAACCTTTCTATATTGTCTTAGTTGATAGTGTTCTCAGACTCTTCAAATTATCTTTCACTTGCTTATGTGGGATGTGTGTTTTTCCCATGCAAGTTATGCATATGTGCATCAAGATTTGCCTAAATATAGATTACAGGGAAGTATGTACAGAAATTTCTGGAACCTAGCACAGTTTCTTCTGGATGCCTGTCTGGAGAGAGCAGAAGATTAAGCCTATGAGGTTGAGTGATCTGCTCTTCTCAGAAAGATGGCACTAAAATAGAATTACCTTTACTTGATCCCCTAAATATTACTAATATATAGGAAAAGATTTTAAGGTTTAAGACACTTTCCTGTCTACTGTGTTTGTCCTTTGTTCTTGAAGAGGACTATGACATCAGGGGAATGATGACATGACTTGCAGTTGACTTGGATTTGAGTGAGGGAGGGCTGTACAAGGTCACCAGCCTCACTTTCTCCTCCAGAGTCATCTGGGTCCAGTGGTCAGATATTCATCAGGATGACTGAAGATGACCCAGGATGCACTGGAAGACCCTGGCCCTTGTAGGCTAAGGTCTTTTCAAGTTCTCACATTGAGTGAGTTAACGCCCATTCAATGAATAGGCCTTTTTATTCGCCCCTTTAATGAAAAAGGAAAAAAAATCAAGCTGGGAGGGAAGACCTTCAGACTTCCTTGCCTGTTCCTGTCTATTATCCCTTAAAGGATGGAAGTAGTATTCTTCCAATGGGAGCAAGATATCTTTAGATCACCAGAGATAAGGAGTTATAGGAGAAAGACAGATAGACAAAGACAGAGAAGAGGAGACAGAGGAAATTTCCTCAAGGCTGTAATGAGGCATGCTAGAAATCAGACATGTAGAGGTACCCTCTTCTCTACATTTCTTCTATTTTTCATAATCTTTCTCTCTTTCCAGGGATTTCTCCTTAAAGAGATCCTTTAGTGCCATGCATCTTCTCTCAGTGAAAAAGCAAGAAGGTCTCTACTCTCACAGGCTCTTACAATCCTATCCCATCACAAAAGTGTACAGGCAGCATCGAATAATAATTATCTCTACCCCTGAAAAGAATCTTATGTAATTGCAATAGTATTGAATCTTGGCTTTCACTTTTCTGTTCTCAGGTTACATTCCCCACTAGAGCCTAATCTCCTTAAGGAAAAGCAACAACTATCTTTACTTATCTCTTTGTATCCCCAGTACCTCACATATATCAGGGCACAGTAAGTACTAAAAAAAATGCTCATCCAATTGAATATAACAATTCGTTACTGAGATTCTAAAGTCCACATTTGGAAAGTTACATTGCCAAGTGATAATAGATCTCTACAGAAATATTCACAAAACTATGGTTTCCTTTTATTTGTTGTCCCCTTACTGATTTCATCTATTAATATTGTTGGGATGATCAGGCTTACTTTAAGTCTCACACCCAATCATCTACTCTCATTTCTTCCTCCATTTTTTTTGATGGTAAAACACCCCTCCAACATAGATACACACACATACACACACACACACATATACAAGGATAAATACTTTTATCAGTAGCTCTGAAGCATCAACTAGGAGTCTACATCTGATCAAGTAATCAGTTAGTTCAAGTTGCTCCAGCAACTTGAGATAAGGGCAAACCTGACTACTTATATTCAGCCTTGAGTAATCAGTTCGCTGACTTTGTATATGTGCAGATAGTACCAGATATATTCATTTCCTAATACTTCTAGGTTTCTATCTAAGGGTATAGGTGGTCCAATACTTCATGATTTACCTTATGAGCACCAGTCATTGGGCCATATCTTTTATCCTCTAGCATGCAACTGTCTGTGTACCATTATAACAGCTACATGGTAGAACAAAGGTCTAAAATCAGAGCCAAATTAAAAGGAAGGGCAAAGATAAAAAGGTAATGGCATAGATCAGGGATCAGCAAATAATGGCCCAAAGGCTAGAGCTAGCCTGCCAACCTAGAGCAAAGAATGATTTTTATATCTTTAAAATAAAGTTGTATAAAGTGTAAAAAGTATTGTTAGCTCACAGGATATAGAAAAATGGGATTTGACTCATGGGCCGTGGTTTGTTGACCCCTGACATGGATTCTGATAATAACAATTTCCTATAGAAGTGTAGCAAAAACATTAACCACAAATATACAGATTGTAGAGACAAATTCAGGCAGGTAACATGATCTCATTATGAAGTAGAGAGACATTGAAGCTAAGGGAAAATAACATTTTTAAGGTATAAATTCATAAGATTTTTGTTGATTAAAAGTTTTTAATTCTGGAAATAGGAAAACAGATAAAAGCACAGTCAATTTCATTTTGTGCATGTAATATTCATTTCTTGCCATATCAAGCACTTACTTATGCTCTTCTAAATTATACATAGACATGGAGGTTGTGAATAGTCTACAAGTCTTGGCCTTCTTCATTTCTTTATTTAAAAAAAAGTTTTTCAACATATTTTTACTATTTTCTCCAGGGTCACCACCACATCAAAGACATTAAGTATTAAGATATACATTGAATTGATTAAGAGATTCTTGACAAGATCTTCTTAGAATTCCTCTACTTAATTCCATGCAACATGTGTTTGTGTATAAGGTGCAGTTATCTTCACAGTTTTTTAAACAATTAATTAATGTGTTATCAGTTTTCAACAGTCATTTCCTTAAGATTTTGTGTTTTAAATTTTCTCCCCTCAATCTCCTCCCCCTTCCCCAAGATGGCATGCAATCTGATATAGGCTCTACTTATACATTCATATAAAACATATTTTAACATTGGTCATGATGTAAAAAAAAAAAATTAGAACTAATGGGAGGAACCACGAGAAAGAACAACACAAAAAGAAAAGGAGAGCAAATAATATGCTTCCATCTGCATTCAGACTCCAAAGTTCTTTCTCTGCATGAGGATAGCGTTTTTCCTCATGAGTCTTTTGGAGTTGTCTTAAATCCTTGCATTGCAGAGAAGAGCTAAGTCTATCAAAATCAGTCATTGAGCAATGTGACCATTACTGTGTATAATGTTCTCTTGGTTCTGCTCTCCTCACTGACCATCAGTTCATATGTCTTTCCAGGTTTTTCTGAAGTCCATCTACTCATCATTTCTTATAGCACAATAATATTTTCTTACATTCATATACCACAACTTGTTCAGCCATTATATAATTGATGAACATCCCCTCAATTTCCAGTTCTTTGCCACCACAAAAAAAAGCTGCTATAAATATTTCTGTACATGTGGGTCCTTTTCCTGTTTTTCTTATGTCTTTGGGATACAGACCTACTAGTGGTATTCCTCGGTTGAAAGGGATGCACAATTTTATAGCTTTCTGGGCATAGTTCCAAATTGCTCTCCAGAAGGGTTGAATCAGTTCACAACTCCACCAATAATGCATAAGTATTCCACTTTTCCCACATCTTCTCCAACATTTATATCTCCTGTTTTGTCATGCTAGCCAATCTGATAGGTGTGATGTGGTACCTCAGAGTTGTTTGGAATTGCATTTCTCTAATCAATAGTGATTTAGAGCATTTTTTTTATTTGACTATAGATAACTTTAATTTCTTCCTCTGCAAACTGCCTATTCATACCTTTAACCAATTATCAATTGGAGAATGACTTGTATTCTTATAAATTTGACTCAATTCTCTACATATTTTAGAAATGAGGCCTTTATCAGAGACACTGGCCATAAAAATTGTTTCCGAACTTTCTGCTTCTCTTCTAATCTTGGTTGCATTGGTTTTGTTTGTACAAAAAAAATTGCAATTTAATATAATCAAAATCATCCATTTAGTATTTTGTAATGTTCTCTATCTATCTCTTGCTTGGTCATAAATTCTTCCCTTTCCATAGATCTGACAGATAAACTATTGCTCTTCTAGTTTGTTTATAGTATTAGCCTTTATATCTAAATCATGTACCCATTTTGGCTTTATCTTGAGATGGGGTGTAAGATATTGGTCTATGCCTAGTTTCTGCCACTCTATTTTTCAGTTTTCCTGGAAGTTTTTGTTATATAGTAAGTTCTTATCCCAGAAACTGGAGTCTTTGGATTTATCAAATAATAAATTGCTATAGTCATTGATTATCATGTCATGCATTCCTAACCTATTTCAGTGATCCATCACTATATTTTTTTAGCCAGTACAAAGCAGTTTTTATGATTGCTGCTTTATAATACAATTTAAGATCCGGTATGGCTAGGCTGCCTTTCCTTGCATTTTTTTTTCCTTAATTTCATTGATATTCTAGATCTTTTGTTTTTCCAGATGAATTTTGTTATTGTTTTTTGTAACTCTATAAAATAGTTTTTTGGTAATTTGATTGGTATGGCACTGAATAAGTAAATTAATTTAAGTAGAATTGTCATTTTTTACTGTATTATCTCAGCCAACCTATGAGCAACTGATATTTTTCCAATTATTTAGATGTGACTTTATTTGTGTGAAAAATGTTTTGTAATTCTGTTCATACAATTCCTGTTTTTTTTTGGGGGGGCAGGTATATTATGTCTACAAATATTTTATAATGTCTACAGGAACTTTAAGTGGAATTTCTCTTTCTATCTTGCTGTTGGTATTTTTTAGTAATATATAGAAATACTGAGGATTTATGTGGATTTATTTTATATTCTTCAACTTTACTAAATTTGTTTATTATTTTAAGTGGACTTTACTTGATGCTTTAAGATTCCTTAAGTATACCATCATATCATTTGCAAAGAGTGATGATAGCTTTTTTTGTTCTTTGCCTATTCTAATTTCTTCAATTTCTTTTTCTTCTCTTATTGCTAAGAGCTAACATTTCTAGTACAATATTGAATAAGTGTTGATAATGGGCATCCTTGTTTCAATCCCAATCTTATTTGGGAATGCTTCTAACTTATTTCCATTACATGTAATGCTTACTAATGGTTTTAGATAGATGCTACCTATCATTTTTAGGAAGACTCCATTTATTCTTATCCTCTCTAGAGTTTTTAATAGAATTAGATGTATTTTGTCAAATGCTTTTTCTGCATCTGTTGAAGTAATCATATGGTTTCTGTTAGCTTTGTTGTTGATATGGTCAACTATGCTGATAGTTTTCCTAAAATTGAGCCAGTCCTGCATACCTGGTATAAATCCTACCTGGTCATAGTGTATTATCCTCAAGATAAGTTGCTGTAATCTCTTTTCTAATATTTTATTGAAAAAATCTGCATCAGTGTTCATTAGTGAAATTTGTCTATAATTTTCTTCTCTATTTTTGCTCTTTCCAGTTTAGGTATCAGCATTATATTTGTATAATAAAAAGAATTTGTTTTCTTTTTTCTCAAAAATCCTTCTTTGCATACTTTCCCAAATAGTTTATATAGTATTGGAATTAATTGTTTTTTAAATATTTGATAGAATTCATTTGTATATTCATCTGGCCCTAGAGATTGTTTCTTAAGCTGTTCTGTTTCTAAAGCTGTTCATTGATGGGTTGTTGTAATGTTAATGGGAGGTGAAGAGCTTCCCCACACCCACCCCCCATTAATAGTCCTCACCTGGAGCCCAACAAGAGAATCCTGATTAGGGGAGGTTTGTTTTTCCAGGAAGGCCCACACCTTTTGTTACTTTGTAATTAGGCAGTGTGTCATGAGGGTTGTGATGCCCTCTGTCCTTGAAGAAGTGTATATACACTCTGAGGTTAGCATTTTGCTTTGAGGCTCAATCATTGGAAGGGTATTTGTGTGATTTGGCCAGATATGACTCTGGATAACCATTAAGTAGCCCCTAAGCTTTGAAAACCCAGATTCTAGCGCTTTTCTCTTTGGTAACTATGTATATATGTAATGGTCAGATGGTTGGATCTGTCTGTTGATCTATGATGTATGTATTATTTGGTCAGATGGTTAGAAGCCCTGTCTGGTGTTCTTTATGCTATTATTTCTGCTTGTAAATTCTGTTTGTATTTTTGCTGAATTTCAGGGTGCTGACTTTTTTGAACTTATGTTAGCAGCCCTCCTGCATCCTGGTCTTATTGGTCTTACACCCCCACAGCAGCTGCATGTAGCATTGCTGTTACACTTGTTCAATTTCTTTTTCTGAAATGGGGTTAAGTGTTTTATTTCCTCTTCTGTTGATCAGGACAATTTATATTTTTGTAAATATTCATCCATTTTACTGAGATTGTCAAATTTGTTAGCATATGTTTGGGCAAAATGGTTTCTGATTATTGTTTTAATTTCCTCTTCATTGCTGGTGTATTCACCCTTTTCATTTTTAATGCTGGTAATTTATTTTTTTTAATCAAATTAACCAAAGGTTACTTTATATTTCATAAAACCTGCTATTCATTTTATTTATTAGTTTAATTGTTTTCTTCATTTTGATTTTATTAATCTCTGCTTTTGTTTTTTTCAATTTCTAATCTAATTGAGGATTGGTGTTCTTTTTCTAGCTTTTTTAGTTACATGCCCAATTCATTGATCTCTTCATTATCTATTTTATTCATGTAAGCATTTAGAGATATAATTTCCCCTAAGAACTGCTTTCACTGTGTCCCATAAATTTTGGTATGTTTTCTCATTTTTGTCATTCTCTTGGATTAAGTTATTGATTGTTTCTATGATATGTTGTTTAACCCATTCATTCTTTAGGAATAGATTATTTTGTTTCTAATTAGTTTTTATTCTATCTTTCCATGGCCCTTTATTACATGTAATTTTGATTACATCATTATCTGAAAAGGATGCAGTTAATATTTTTGCCTTTCTGCATTGAATTGTGAGGTTCTTGTGTATGTGCCATGTGCCACCAAGAAAAAGGTGTATTCCTTTATATCCCCATTCAATTTTCTCCAGAGCTCAACCATGCCTAATTTTTCTAAAATTGTATTCATCTCCTTAACTTCTTTCTTGTTTAATTTGTGGTTATATTTGCATTAGATGAATGCTTACCATTCAGAATCCAAGAGTCTTAGGATAGGAATTCTTTAACGAGTACCTGTGACCTATCCTTATTATTGCTGTTATTTTATAATCAGTAGCAAATTGGATATTCATTGTTATGCCTCAGTACATCAAGTACTAGTAGCTTCAGTGGGCTGGGAGGTCCTTCCATAGATGAAGGATACAAATTACCTACCACATACAGTTTTAGAAAGTTGCCAGTGTCTCAAAAAGTCTAACAACAATAGCATTTATATGATGTTTTGTGATTTGCAAAACGTTTTACAAATAATATCTTGTTTGAGTAGTCTGTGTGATTGCTCCATAGTTACATAGCCAGTAAGTGTTAGAGGAAGGGTTTGAGCCCAGGTCTTCCTGACTCCAGGGCAAGCATTCTATCCACTATACCACCTAGTTGGTCCCTCAGAAAAAAGGAATGGAGCTAGGAAAGGAGAAATATAGTAAATTATCAAGATACCAATTAGTTTCTTTGGGGGGAATAATTTCAGAAATGGAGGCTGTGGGAATAAAAATGGGAATTTATGTGGGAATCAAGACAATAGAGAATTCTGAATGACATGAATAGAGAAAATAACCTAGAATACATATAGTACATTCATAAGATGTATACTTTTGTAAAGACAACTGTGAATAATAAGTATGCCAGCCACTTTGCATTAATGTAGTCTTCATTGTCCATAGTGCATTGCAAGGGTGATAGAAGAAAATGAAGAAATAGATGGTGTGGAACTACTGTCGACATCTCACTAAATATCTGCATGGATATATGGCATAAGAAAACTATAGAGATATCTATAAAATATTTAGTTGAATTAAAATTTTGCTGACATATAGGGAGATTCATTCTTGGCCTTCATCATTGGGAAGCTTACAGTTTCATTTATATAAGAGCAGATTTACTAATAATTTCCCTTTGTGTCTAAAAAGCAAAACAAAACACTTTTATTCTGGGAACTCAGAGCACTTAAAAGCACTATGTATTAATCCTTCCAAACCTTTGTGGCATGATGAGTCAGTGAAGAGGATAAGAATGGAAATTATTTAGTTTCAATTTGTTATTTCTGATGTGTTTTTGGTCACATGCTAGAGAAGAAACTTTCATTTAAGAGTTCGTTGCATTTAAGTTTCATAATTTGGAGGTAAGATCTCTGAAAAAAAAAACCCAACAATATAAATAATGTTTAAATAAAATTAAAGGATTATAATAAGATTCTAAAATTCTTGTTAGAAAACAATATTTGAACTGATACTAAAGGTTGCCTTAAATATATTATATGTTATTTATAAAGAAGGAACATCTTTAAAGGCATTCATGGGGAAGAAGAAGAGGCAGCTAGGTGACTCAGTGGTTAAGAGTACTGGGCCTGGAGTCAGAAAGACCTGAATTCATAACCAACCTTATTATTTGTGTGACCCTGGGCAAGTAACTTAAAATCTGCCTTAAATCACTGAAGAGAGCAATGGCAAACCACTCCATTTTCTGCCAAGTAAACCCCATGGACAGTATTGGCATGCTCTGGTCTATGGCATCATAAAGAGTAGGACACAACTAAAAGATTGATAAACAACAACAATTGAGAGGGATAAGAAGAGAGAAAAAATACTGGGACTGAAGAGAAACAGAGATAGAGAAAGTGACAGAAGGAGAGAGACAAAATCAGAAATACAGAGACAGTAAAAAAGAGACAAAGACAGAGGGGGCAAAAAAAAGGCATACAGGTTAAATCTTCATTAATTTTTTTGCATTGTGTTTAATTTTCAATCATTTTAAATATTGATATTTGTGAGTGTGTATGTATGTATGTGAAAATAGCTGTGTATACATACATATGCATATAAATATGTATATGCACGTGCCTGTGTGTGTGTGTTTTTGTAGGACTTAGAAAACAATCCATGTCAAAACACTGAGCTAAAACCTAAAGTTTTAGGGGTAGGACATTAATGATAGTCTAGTGGGAAATATTTTGTTGAATTTAAGCCATAAAACACTTGCATGTTCCTAATATAAGAAAAGGAAATTATTGTTTCTTGGGGACATTTCCAGTGAGATACACTCAGTTCTTTTGTATTTCTATTTTTATTCCTGAAAATGTTTAGATATGTTAGGTAAGAATATAAGAGAAAGGAGAAGAGAGCAAAAAAAAAAAACACCCTTGGGGAACACCTAAGTAAATGTGATTGGAAGAAAAGTAGGAACAAATGATAGAGACATAGAATGACCAGTTGGAAAAAATAGTAACGGAATTAAGAGAGTATAGTATTTCTGAAGATAAGGGAAGAATATAGTATTTCAGAAGCTCAGTATCTAGAAGGGAAGGAATGATCAATAGAATCAGAAGTTTCAAAGAACTGTAGTAGGAAGAAAAAAGACAAAAGTCATTAGATTTGATAGTTAAAAGGTTATTAATGACCCTGGTTTAGTTTCAATAAAGTAATACAATATGAAAGCTAGAATTTAAGGGGTTGAGTGATTAAGTGATAGCCAAATGAAGACATTGGGCATCTTTTTGCATATTCTACATATTAGACAACTTTTTATATTTTTAAAATACATTTTATTTCATTTCTTTAAAAATAATCCAAATATATAAAACAAAAGAAAATAAAGTTAAAATAATAAAAGATATTAAGAATGATTGTATATAACTATTATTTTATGTGATTACTATTACTTATTAACCACACATATTTTATATATTTAGATATGTATATATGTATATTTTAGTGTTTGACCCTACTATTGCTTTGTTTCTGCATTCATTGACAGATTTTTCTGAAAAAAGGCTAGAACAATAATGTATATATGTGTGTTTCAGTTCAGTCATTTTTGAATCATGTCTGATTCATCATGAGCCCATTTGGGGTTTTCTTGGCAAGGATTCTGGATTGGTTTGCTTTTCCTTCTCCATCTCATTTTGTAGATGAAGTATAAGGCAAACAGGGTTAAGTGACTTGTCCAGGGTTTCATAGCTAGTGTCTGAGGATAGATTTGCAAATTATAGATAAAATATTTGTACATAGATATAATATGTTTATACATACATACACATAAATTTATGCATATATACAAACATATATTAATATTATGGTGTGGTTTTTTTTTTCTTTGAAATTTAACAATAAATAGAGAAATATAGCCCCAGCTACATAGGGTAAAAAGCTCAAGGACATTTGGTTGCTTTTTAAGCATGGAAGACACTTTATCATGTTTGTAAGAAGTTGAAATAAAACCAATCTGATGCACATACGACTTTGTTTTTTATTTTATAAGTATATCTTTTTATGTATATATATATACATATATATCTTCCTTGAAAATTATTCACTAGTAAAGAAACAATATTAATCGGCAAATTTTACATTTATTCTCAAGTGTGATAATTTTCTTAAAATACTTTTTCTGATGCTAAACTCCTAGAAAGTCCTCCATAAATTGTAATGCATTTTGACATTAAATGCTTTATTAGAATGGAGAAAATAAAGTAGAATATAAAATGCATGTTTAGACTAATAAAGTGGTAGTTCTTTCAATAGTAAGAAGTAGTGATGATGATGATGATGATGATGATGGGAAGGGCAATAGGGTGGAGGTGATTATGATGGTCATTGATGGTGATGGAAAATTAAACAGTCAATTCAGATAAATCCCTTTATTAAGGCATCAAAATTTCAGTTATTAGTAAATAAAAATTGGTTCTTTTCAAGGAATGTATCAGTAAATTGCAAGTAGCAAAAATAAGCAACATTAAAATGACTTGCTCTCTTATGTAATTAAAATTCATGATGAATTATATTTTACATATAATATGTTATGCCAATTTGAATTTGTTTCAACTGACTCATTTTTATACTTAGGTGAGCCTCAAAGATGATTTGATTTTTCCAGCAAATTTTCTTAATTTTACACTCATAGAATTTAAGTGGCTGAAAGGATTAGTAAAATTTGTACTCAACTTTCGCTATAATAGTGTAAAAATCTGAAATATTGCTATTTTTCTTCATCTTCAATCACATAACTTTCTAATGCATGAATCATTTGATATTATATTTTGTGTAAAGGAGATTCCAATTATCAAAGAATGCCAGAGAGTTACAAAGTAACTCATTTATGTTCAATTTTTATTGCTTAATATAATCGAGGCCTTCATAAAAACCCTTACTTGGGAACAGACAAGACTGATTGTTTTATTGTCGTTGTTGTTGTTTGTAACATGACTAATATTTAATGTATTTATCATGACTTCACATTTATAATTGATATTTTAACTTGCCTTTTCAATGTATTGGGGAAGGGTGGTCATGCAGGACACTATGTAGAATTGATTTTTAAATAGATGTGTAAAATAAATAAATTTAAAAAGGAAAACAGGTATTATAATTTCTGGAAACAATGGATTCTGGATCTTAAAGATTGAAATTAAGCAGAATTATACCTCCCTCCAGCCTAGATTTCACCCATTTACTAGCAAAATGGATAAGAGAATCAAGAAAAAAAAATGTCATTCTTCCCTTTGAGTATTTAGTTCCCCCAAACTTTCTCTGCTTCCCCTAAAGGATAAGGCAATTGAGTTCTCCCACTCACAAAAACTGATCTAACACCTCACTTTCTAGGCTTCTGACAAATCCAACTTCTGACTGTGACATCAGAAAATTGGGCCCAATATTAATATTATTTGCCTCTTTAATGGAGAAAACTAGCATGCAAATTTGAATTAAAAATTGATAACTAGACTATACATATATATACATACACACATTATATATGTATATATGTATGTAGTGTATATATACAATTTTGAAAATGCCTAGTACAAATAAATAACTTTCTGCTTAATATAATTTTAAATCTAAATTAAATTAGAGCATACACTTAGAAACTATTTTAGAGATAGATATTATCTATAATCCATTTTCCATAGATTCCTAATTAAAGTACCTAAAGCATTGGTATAACCATGTCACTCTTGTACTCAAGAATGATCAGTGTCTTTCTGTGGAATTTAGGGTAAAATTCCTCCTCCTCTATTTGATATTACTTTATAAAATATGTTTTCCAAACAGGATTCCATTTCACATTATTCCTGCCCACACACGCTATATATCACTCCATAGATGACATCCCATCTCCTGCCTCCCATAGCTTTGTACTGGCTGTCTTCTGTGACTGTAAAGCTCTCTAAACACATGTTCAGTTAGTTTTCCTATCTCCCTTCAAATTTCAGCTTACCCATCTCTCCTCAATTTCCCAGTTATTAGTACTCCCCAAGACCCTACTCTTCTACTAATTATTTTGTTATTTGCTTTGCATTTAAGTTGTATTTGACAGACAGAAAACTTTGCATGGCATATGAACAGCCAGCCTCTGGAATCAGGAAAGCATAGCTTCAAGGCTATGACACATCCTGAATATATGACCATGGACCAGCCACTTAACTTTTCAATACCCTAGGTCGATTGCAAGGGGCCCACGCAACTCCATAATGGGACTGACCTGGATTAAAATGTAATTGGGAAATGTTTATCAAAATAAATAAAAATATAATACCACATAATGTTCATTTGTGGTCGTCAAGCTGCCTTCAGGGGTCCATTTATATTTGAGTTTAACACCATTGTACTAGGCTACCTTCAAAGACTAGGTTTCAAAATCATTGCTAATGTGTATTGGAGAGGGGATATTCCTCACTATAGAATTCCAAATACCAAAATATTCAAATGCTCAAATCTATATCACAGATCATTTCCTTTCCATAATGATTCAAAATTGCATTTGTAAAATTTATTTCTTCATACATATTGACAGTTTATATTAAAATACAATACAAAGCAATGAGGTAACAGCATAGTTTAGTTTTTTATTACTTAAATGTTATTTCCTTTGATAAGTGTAAGGCCCTTCTATCATTCTATCCCTAATTCACTGCATAGTGCCTGGCACATAGGAAGTGCTTAATGAATGGTTATTAAATTACATCAAAATGCATGGTCATCAGTTTTTATTAGGAAGAAACCTAAAGCTCTGAGAAATTAAGTGACTTGGCAAAGGGCATTCAGGTAATGGCAGACTGGTACTGTCTTATTCAAACCACTATTCATGACTGCTAGAGTGAATTGTTTTTAAGTTTTGGTCTTTGAGAAAAAAATCTAGCCAGTAAACCCCAAATTAAGTAGGTAGCTTTACTCCATCAAAATTTTCCTTCCTTTGGGCAGAAACACCTCAGGTAACAGGAAAGTAGAGGTGAAGAGAAGGATGGGGAAGGGAAGGAAAGGCAAGAGAGAGGTGGAAAGGAGCATCACTCTGAATCTCAGGGATTGTACAACAAACAGTAAATTCCTGCCTAAGCACCACTTAATGGTCAGTTTTTTGGGCCCTCTTGGCTCAAAATGAAAGTAAATAGTAACAGGCCAGCAGCCCAGTGTCTCCACCTCCCAGTTCAATTTTATTTCTTTTTTATTAAAGGGATCATCCCTTGATTCACTTCTTAAAAAGGCCTATTCACTGAATGGGCATTACCTCACTCAAAGTGAGAATCAGAAAAAAAAAAAAAAAAGGCCAAGGTCTCCCCCTGAATCCTGAGCCATCTCCAGTTCTCCTGATCATATCTGGCCACTGGACCTAGATAGCTCTGGAGGAGAAAGTGAGCTGGTGACCTTGCACAGCCCTCCCTCACTCAAATCAGTCAATTGCAATCACGTCATCATCTTCCTGATACCATGGTCCTCTTTGAGAACAAAGGATAAACCACAACACAATTCATCACTGCTAAATACAATATTCAGGAAATAAATAATGAATTTGGAAAACATCTTAGTGTGTGGTATAGGTCTAGAAAATGTTATGATCATAGTGGAAGAGGAAACATTTCCAAGAAATTTCCAGTTTACCAAAGCCCTCACAAATCAACATTCTTCAAAGCTCAAAGGGATGTGTTAATAGTCTTTTCGAAAATCTAAAACATATTAGCTTTTGTGGTATCATTATTGAAAATAACCTTTATTAAAAGCCCTGAAGACTTGCTAATGTTTGAAGTGGACATCTGCTTGCATTGGAACTGAGGCCTTTTTACTTTGCCTGGGTTAATAATAGAGCAATTCCATTGCTACCGTTATAAACACAGCCTTAGGATTCAATCTTTTCATCAAAAAACATGAAATAAGAACTCTGAGGAATTAAAGATATGGATTAGTTTACTTGTGTGGAGAGAAATTAAAAATTCATCTGTTAAATAAATCAGTTTGGCTTGCTTTGTGGTTGGTTTTCATCTGGCCGAATCTAACAGCTCTCTCTTTTTTTTTTTTAATCAAAGAAATCTGCCCATTAAAAGGTAATTAGGAATGACTTTAGAAAATAGTCCCCCAAACTCCCTTGACATATTTCCGACAACCTCCTAATCTCATCAAGTTTTTGTTAAGAGCTTTATTAAACTAGCTGGGTATTCATCCTTCTAACCTCCCTCCCCCTACCAGTAATTTAAAGTTACTTTTAATCACTTCAGGAGCTAATCATTTCTTTTCTAATGTGTACCTTATTAGTTTTTTTTTTTTACTAAAATGTGCATTGTACTCTTGGAAACATAGTCTACCTTATAACCTCTTTGTCATCTATGCCTCCTTGTCAATACACCAATTACAAAGTGAGAGCAAAATGTAAATTTGCTACAATCTACCTCCAATCCATGCTATTTAGATATCGAAAATCAATAAATCTTATAAAGAACTTAGAGCAAACAGGGAGCACAGTTCATCACTACAGACTACTTCCCTGTTGATCTCAGCATTCTTCCAGAAGGTGAGGTGTAGCAAAAATCTAAAATAGAGTAAAAGCTAAAAACAAAATAGATAAAATAAAAACCCTTTATAGGTATACAAACTTAAAATTTTACCTCCCAGTAGTTTAAGTATGTTTTAATATTGTGGTATCACAGTCTTGCTAAGCATTATTCCTCTTCATTTTTATCATTACTGTTATTAATCTCAGGAATGATATCTCAATAGAGTATCTTGTATTAGTTCTGTGGAAATTCCCTTTAAATGGTGATATGTACCAAATATATTTTGTTCATATTCCATAGACGGCAAAAATGAAAATTCAAAGGATTGTAGAAATCTATTTTATATGGAATTAGGGCACATAGGTGGTGCAGTGAATACAGTGCCAAACCTGAAGTCAGGAAAGCTCATCTTTCTTCTTTCTGAATTCAAATCTGGCCAAATGTGACCCTGGGAAAGTGACTTAACCCTGTTTGCCTTAGTACCTCATCTGTAAAATGAGCTAAAGAAGGAAATGGCAAACCATTCCAGTTTCTTTGCTCCCCCACCCCACCTCCCCAGAAAAAAAGCAAATTCAGGTCACAGAGTCAGACATGTTGAAATGACTGAAGAACAAGAAAAGAAATTATACAGAATACTCATGTGCAATAGCTGGAGGAGGCTAGCAAATGTTTGAAGGGATGATCAGTATTATCATAAAAGTTGACACGGTTATATCATGTTTCACAAACATTGCCACATTTGATCCTCACCCCAATTCTATGAAAAGGTACAACAGGCATGATTAGACCCATTTTACAGGTGAGCTAACTTGGGTTTAACTAGCTTGGGTTTCTTATTGACACAGAGTTGTAAAATGAGATTTGAATCAAAGGTTCCCTGACTACCGATTCAATGTTCTTTCTTCTGCTGCTCCCTGTGGAACCAAGATCTCTGTGTTCAATATTATATATAACCATCATATCAGCCAAAAAGACTTCATCTAAAAATCCCCCAAATTCTCTAAGACTATAAGTGCCCTGAAGAAAGGGACAATACCTAATAACCCCATTTTAAAGAACTCTTGTAGTATGCTTTAGAAAGAGTAAGCACAAAAGAAATGTTCTTTGAATTAGTTTGAATTAAATTGAATCTATATGAAATTGGGTGAGAAAAAACAGCTGATCATTTTGGTAATTGTTGACATTGCATAGACCATATTGATATTTTTAGCATCTATGTGAATTTTTCACTTTGTAGAAGTAGATTTAGTGTTGCCAAAATATATGAATGGTTGTTACAAGATATTAAATAGTATGTCAGTATTTTTTTTAAAGCTACCAAGTCTAGAATTTTTTTTTCTTTTGTGCACCAAATTGAGATATTACTAGAGTAGTTTGTTCCCCCTACAAATGCAGAGGAGTTGTAACTTTGCACAGGATTGTCCAACTTTTTGTGTCAAAGGTGAGACTTAAACTCTGATGACTTTCTATTTACTATGTCATACTCCCTCTCTTAAGAATCATTGTCTGTAAGAACACAATTTTAATATTGTGTTGAGGGAATGAATATATGTGTGCGTGTGTGTGAAACTTATACATCTATGTTGTAGCTAATTACTCATTTCAAAATGATCGCAAACTCTTGGTCTTTCCATGGCAGAGCAGACAAAAAGAAATTAACCAGTAAAGTTTCTAATATTAAACATGAACCAGAAAGACTGAAGAACACCTATAGCACATTTCAAATGGATGAAACTATGTTAAAGATTATGTAGACAGAAAGAGAGATCCTAAAAGAAATTGTTAGTTTATGAGTTACTTGAGAGCAGGAACTGGTTTTTTGTTTGTTTGTTTCATTTCTTTGTATTTTTAGTGTTTAGCAAAATGTCTGGATTATAGAAAGTGATGAAAGTCTATTGACTTTAAAGCTATTGAATTGCATGCTTAGCACACAGGTCTGAGATTGTGTACCCTTGTTGAAGAAATCAAAAGAACTGTATATACAACAAAATGCAGGCCACTGAGTATGTATAGTCAACCATCCACTGAATGTCCTATAAAGTTAATATATAGCTAAATTTATGATGCTATAGGGGATCCACTGGGCAGTTGGCCAAATTTGCAAAAAGGGAATAATCTCTGCCAAAATAAATGCCTAGTTTGGGGAATTGCTTGAAATGCAAATTTAAGAAATTAATCTTTTCTTTCTAACTATTCTGTTAAAGTTTTGTCCCTCTTACCCCTTCTCCCCAGGCAAAAAATAATTTTTCAAATTTTTCCCATTTCTATTTGTTCTGATTACCGAGGAATGCCAATGAATAAAAATAACTAAATAGTAACAAGTTTAACTCTATTATATTTGTTTAATAATATAAGATATTCCTCCCTAGCCAGACTAAATTTTAAAGATCTTTGAGGCAGAGAATCTCGCATAGTTCCTATTGCAATACCTTGCATAGTGCAAATACTTCATAAAAGTTGGATGAACAGAATCAAAGTGTCCATAATATTTTACTCCAAGCTCTGTGATGGTAGTACTCTAGGAGGACTGCTTCTGATTGAAAAGAAGAAAGTCCATGGGAGGAAAGGCATGAGGTGAAAAGAAAATATGATCATACTCAGAAAGGAAAAAGTATTTTTTTAAAGGAATGTTTGTATTGCCTTTGGACCTGGACACAAAATGTCATTTTCAGGACAGTTATTAATTTGTTTAACTCTTATAAAAAGTATTCTGGGGCAGAAAAGGAAACACAGTATTAAGACTTTTCCTTAAAGCAGAGTTCTTGAGTTTTGGCTGATGCTAATTGTTTCTAATTATCTGGGTACAAATTCTAGGACCTGTGTGCTAAACATGCAATTCAATGGTTTTATTTTCATTACTATACACAAGGTTCTTTTTTTCCCCACCATCATTTCCCAGGCATAGTAGATATTTAGTAAATTTCATAGGTGAATTAAGCTTCCCTTCTACCTTGGTTCCATTATTATATAGTAACAGCCTTAGTTGAATACACTGGAAATCCTCTTATGTATCTCTAATTAAATTCACTCAGATGTATCTGAGTCTGCATTTTTATTCCACTTTTTTGTAACTTGGTATATTGTCATAAAAATAATTTTGACCACCACAATTGTCTTCTTATTATAAAAAAAAAGTTGCTGTCCTTAAACATTTTTGATCTTAAAAAAAAAAGATGAAATAAATGTATAGAGACAAAGCTGTTTGCAATCAAGAGAGAATAGAAGGAAAAATAACTAAAGTTTCAAATGGATATTTTCTTCCAAAGTTATAGTCATTTATTACATCTGTGACTACTCAACAGAGGGAAGAAAATTGTAAAAACTAAAAATGTATACTTTTTAAAGTACATTTTCCTGCTTTTAAAACTAATAATAAGCCATACATGAGTTCTTTCTTTTCAGAAATTCACTTCTCATTTGAAGATGAAAATTATTCAGTGATAACATAGGCATTTCTACTTTTTAACAGCATTTTGAACATGTATTTCTATACTTTTTTTCTAAATAAATAAGATGAAATGACAAAAAATAAGTGTAAAAGGGTATAAGCAAAAGCAAAAATCTTTTCCGATCAGTCTCTTTCTTCCACTTGGATATAGCATTTGCCTTTGTTTTCTATAAGAATGTTTCAAAGTTGATGTCCTAATTGTTCACACTTTGAAAAGCAACATTGAATTTAATTAAGACATAACTAGACTTAAAGCTCAGCAAAATGTGTTTGTCAGGCGAGTCCTCTTAAAATCTCACCCCTCTAGATCTCTGAAATAATTTCAAGAACAAATACACTACTGGGAAGGAAGGAGACAGTTGTTAAAAAATCAGCAAAGATAAGGAAAGAAAATAATTCTGTATCTATAAAATTATTTTTCTAACATTACGAAAAAAAAAACAAACACCCCACTAATGTTGTAGGTCAAGGGAAACACCAAATCAGGTCATGACAAAGCCCAAAAGTCCTGGAAAGTGACTACCTTTTCCTCCTAAAATATTGGATCTGGAATCCTAATCTCCTATCAAGGAAAATGGGAAGCCAGTCCCTGAGTTATGAGCATCGATGTAACATGTATAAAGATCAGCTAAGGATCTTACTCAAAAATCCTTCACAGACAAACATTACCAAGAATTGGCCCCATTTATGCTTATAATTACTATCTACAATTTGTTCCATCTCTGAAGGAAATTTACATATTGGGAAATAGATTTTTGAGATACTTGAATGTCTCTTGGGTGTAAGAACACAAGTTTCCAGAGTTTCCCTATTTTTTCTTCCTTGGTCCTGAAAAACTTTCTGCCAGTCTCAGAGTACAGAGAGTGGCATACTACTGGTCATATTCTAAATATCTGACCACCATGCACTTAAGTTGCCACTGACTGAAAATAAGGTTTGTGGGTTACCTGTATTAAATAACCTTCCAGTCAGGCTCCCTGTCTGACATCAAGGGGAGCAGTATTGTGCTTGGAGGTTGGGTTCCTTTATTATTGGCAGTCACAGTCCTGACCTCTATTTTTTATGACACAGAGCTGTGGCAATAAAGTTGATATCAGACCAGGACCAGTGGAAAAATGCAGTGGAAGTGGAAGTGAGGGAAAGCCTGGAGAAATAGGAGAGTACCATTCCACAGAGTGACCTTTGCCTAGACATTTCAACAGTGAAGACCAGTGTAAAGGTCCTCATTCAGCTACCAAAACCAAAGGCTGATGGTAATTGTTTTTTTTTTTTTTAATAGCTCTTCAACAGATGAGAATGAAGGGAGACTAAGCCTCTCTTTATGCCCCTTATTTTGTCCCTTGCCTTTGCTATTCTAGTCCAGATCTCAGAGTTGGGTTCAGATACTACCTTGTTTCCTCAGTTTTCTTATGTATAGTTTAGCCCAAACCTCATATGAACCTCCAATATGAAACTCCTTCATTGGATGTTTCACACAAACTCTGAGTGAAGGTCATATAATGTGACTATCTTTTTTTTTTTTTTGCTTTTTGGAGGGCAATTGGGGTTAAGTGACTTGCCCAAGGTCACATGGCTAGTTTTTGTGTTAAGTGTCTGAGGCCGGATTTGAACTCAGGTTCTCCTTACTCCAGGGCCAATGCTCTATTTACTGTGCCACCTAGCCATCCCCAATGTAACTATCTTTAAAGCACCATAAATTGGGGAAAATTGGGGAAGACTAGAGAGAGAGAGAAAAAAAAGATGGCGAAGCAAAAATTTCCCCATGCATGGGATATTTAATAATTTTTCTTACATTTTTTTTCTAACTTATAAACCATATGACCAGAGTGAATTGAGAGAGTATGAGTAAATAGTAGTCATGAATTTAGAAGGAGAATTTTGGATGTAGGGATCTGAAATATATAATTTTCTAATAAATCAGCCATATATCAGGATCTCCTAATCTACATTTGAAATCCAATCATTTTGATGTTTTACTTGACTAATTATCTGAAGACACAAAGCTCAGTGGAATGGATGGTCAAAGAGGCTCTGAAGAAATCACTTGGGTGGTAATTTAAGTATAGTGTCACCTTGAGGATAAATCAGATACTTAAGTCCTTTCCTGAGTAATTAGTAATTTGATTTTTTTTTTGTTTCCTATAGACTTAAGAAAGGGAGTACACATGGCATTGTGAGCTACTACTGCTATCATAGCACCCCAGTTGTCACAAACTGATACCCTAAAGCAGAGGAGATATGTTGATATATCTCCTCTGGAGCATCAAGGCAAAGAGCTATGTGAAGATTTAAAAAAAAACCCTATTTCAAGTATTTTACCTGAATCTCACTTCCCTTCTTCCCCAAAAAGAAAATTTTCTATGAACAATGATGCCCATACACTAGAATGAATACAGTTGCAAAATGTGCCCCAGCAGGCAAAAATATTAATGGTATCCTGGGCTGTGTGTTTGTGGTTAGATAAGCAGTACAGTGTATATCTAATATGCCCATTCCCTAGGGTATTGGAGCTTCTAAGTGGAGTTCTGAAGTCCAGGAACTGTGACCAATTAAAGCATTTGGCATTTATGTAGGGAACTCTATGAATATTTTCCTCTAACAACTTCAAATTTCTTATTTCCCAAATGATTCTATATAGGAACAGGGAAATGATTGTTTTTAGAATTATCAGTGGCAAAAGTCAATGTGATTTTTACCAATATAGGTAAATAAGTGCAGAATTCTAGTGGTAGAGATCATAACTCGGGAAAGGAGCCATTAGTCCTTAAACATTTTCATAACTAATACGGGTCAGGGGTTCTTGAAGTTTTAAGTGTCATGGGACAGTTTTTGGCAGTGAGATGAAGCCTATCAACTGGTTCCCAGAATATATTTTTAAAATATATAAATTGAAAGAAATATTAAATTTCAGTTAGAGGTTAATGAAAATTGATTTTCTTTTCTCATCCAAGGCAATAGATCTCCTGAAATCTATCCATGGAACTCAGATTAAGTACTCCCACCCTAAATTGTCATAAGAATTAGAATGCAAGCAACAATTCATCCAGTCACCCAGGAATGACTGCCTTTTATTCAAATAATCTTTACAATTCCACAAAATAACTAAAGAATGTAGAGAAACTTAGAGATGTTTTATTTCCTCCCCCAAGATTCCTATAGCATTGATGTATTTATTGGTATCATAGAATAACTTCCAATATCTTACAGGTATTAATGGAGAGGGACAGTGAAAATCACCAGGGAACTTCTATTCTCTTCCAAAGAAGAACCCCTGTAAATGAGACAAATATCATAGCAATATCTTTTTCTGGCCATTAAAGCATTATTACAAGAACTATGAAGGTGTCCACCAAGATTCTCATATTCCTTCACAGACACTTTTTAAGGAAGTTTTCTGTGAGGTTGTCCCCTAAAATGAATGTCATGATACTATCCATTATGGTACTTGAATATCTTGGGCAAGTAAATATACTTTAGTCTAATGGGAAGATGAGTTACAAGACACATCTAAAAGGCAGATGTGAAAATACATTAATAGAACAATTTGTGACTAGTTATTATTTGATTATAAATCATCATTATCATTATTATTATTATTATTATTATTAGATACCTAGGTATTCTTGACCCTGCCAAAATTCCTCAAAGCTCCTAATCAGAGGAAGGAAGGTGCTTGAGTAATCAGCTGGATTTTAATGATTTATTCCACTCCGGCATTTGTTGCTTCAAATACATTCATCAGAAATACATTCTTGAATACATTCTTGAAGGCTATGCAGTATTTGCTTGCCTTTTTCTCCCTTTTCATATTTGTTTCTCTTTGCTATGTACTTTAGGATTATTTCAATGTTCAAACAGCACAGCTTTCTGCAAATCCTTCTTCAGGGTAAAGGTATGTGAAAAATGAAGTCCAAATGCAATGTAAAACTGCTTAATCCTCAAGGCCACTTTTTCTAATATTAGGTAACTTTAAGTTATGTGTGCCTAGAAGCATTTTAACTATGCAGATCAATGGGTTTGTTCCCATTTGGCAGACGAGAACACCATGACTCAGGAATGTGTTGGAAAGTCTTGAATTAGGAAACAAAACGTGAAGTTTATAATCAACCATATGATCCTATAATTTCACTATGGAAGCATATGATATATCCTATTCATGTCTAAAACCCTTACAGGACATTATTCCTATAATCTGTTCCTGGAAGTTAAACTATAAAACTCTTCATAAAGAAAAATTACCTCCAACCCTTTAGAACATTACTTAAAATGGGAGTGGTACTTATGTCCAAAGCCTCACCATCAAATACATTTTTAAAAATCATAAATGCAAATTCCCAAAATATCTGGGGATTTGGTAGTAGCAAAATGACAGTTTTATGTGGTTGAAAAAAATTCCAGATTTTGAGTTACAGAGCCCTAGCTTGCTGCTGCCTAATTATGTCACAATCTCTTTGGCCCTCAATTGCCTCATCTGTTAAATGAGGTCAGTTAGCTAGAAGACTTCTGATGTCCCTTCTAGTTCTGAGTCTTATGATCCTAGGGGTAAAAGTATGAGGAAAAAGCACAAAATTGGGAAAGGTCATAGGACAATAATGAAGAAAACAGTTTGGTCTTCACAGCTCATATATGGAGGAAAACAGTGGGTGATAATAGTTGTAGAAAGACCAAATTATTGAAGTCCTTGAATGTTAGGCTAAGAATTTTGAACTTTATTGTGTGGGGAAAGAGGATTCAATGAAGGTTTTCTAACAAGGAAGTGATATATCCAAAGTGTGAGAGTGTGAGAGACAACATCGAGACAGGCTTGAGTTCCAATCCTGCCTTAGCCACTTACTGACTTGCCCTTGGGGCAAGTCATTTTGGACTTTTCTAATCCTCAATTTTGTCATCTATAAAATGGACGCAATTAGAGTTCCCACATCACAGGGGCTTTCTGATGTTTGGCTGTTGAATTAGAGTAGGTAACTCCAACAAGGGAGCTTCCCTCAGCTGAATCAACTGGAGTCCTCAGTGCCGAACTTTGTTTCTCTAGCTATGGTTAAGTGAATCTCTTTTTGTTAACTGTCTAATGAATGACCTATGGGTGACTCATTTTTTGTCCAAATATGAAACCTAAATCATCATGGGACTGGCTCAAGTAAGAACACCCTCATTTTACAGAAGAAGAAACAGAGAGACAACACAGAAAGGTTATAATCAGCATCACATAGCTAGCAAATTGAGTCAGCATTTGAACACTGGTCATTCTGACTTCAAGTCCAATGCTATATACCCAATAACATGCTTCCATTTTTAGGCATCTTATTATTTTTAATCTATAAGGGTACCAAATATGGATAATAGTTGACATTATCCACCAATTATGATATCAACCCTAAGGACTACACCAGATCCTCTCCAAATATCAACCATTAATATTCTCAGTGTTCCCCTTTCAAATCAATTGACATTTGAGTTAGTTTTAAATGATTTAAAACGAGCTAGACTTCCTTGAACACAGATATGTTACTTGTTGACCTAACATTTGGCAATAAATTTTACCTGAGATCTAAAATAAATTTATCACATGAAAACATGATGAAAAAAAAAATAGGTACTGACTGAGAAATCTAACAGTTGCTCAAATTTGGTACCCAACACTTAACTTAAAATAGCAAATGTATATACAATGTCCTACCTAATGGAGATGTAATAACCTTTAACTCAAAATTCAGGAGCAACTTGAAATTCCTGTGTTTTTGAAAACTTGAGAGTCTCACAAAATGACAGTTTCTTGGATAGAGATTAGGAAAAGGGAGCTAGTAAAACAATGAAAAATGAAATCTCAAACCTTTCTTTTTCACTACACAATATAAGCTTTATTGTTGACTTTACATATCACATTTCATTAATTATTTCATGGCCCTACTATTTGGATTTTAAGCTTCCCAAATTATAGTCCACAAAGGATGATTTATAAATCTCTACAACTGATGGAATAGTGTGAAATGTTACAGGCTCTAAAACCACTTTCCTTTTTAGCTTCACTTCACAACTCCAGGCTAATATTAAAATATTTAGTAGAATCTGATCATTTCCTGGTGGTTGGATTGTATTAAAAATATATGGCTTTATGGGTATAGAAATTAAATATGTGAACAATCAGGCTTTGTAAAAATGTACCACATGTTAACCTAAGTAACAGCAATAAAATACAAACAATGTAGAAATTTAGGCCATTCCCGTAATGTATGGCCTTTTTATGAGCTAACTGCTCTGTTGTGGGTTGTGTACAGGCCAAAAAAAGAAAAGAAAAAAAAAAATACCACCTATAAGATGTTTTGGAGTTTGTTTTTTAAGATAGTAAAAGTAAACAAATAACCAGGCATCGGTCTTTTTTCATAAATCACTTTTAATCCTCATTGCTTCCCTGTGCTGTATACCAACACCTTGACAATAAAGATGTGCTTATCACAGTCCTAAGGGACTAGGGTATAGAGGAGAAGAGGTGAGAGATTGTTGTTCTAAAGCTTATTTTGATTGTTAAGCAGTAAGTCAATGACTGACAAGATTCCCAACCTGTCACATCCTACTAGTCTGACATTAAATTTACAGTCCAGTGTTCACAGCCAGGCTATGGGCCCAGGCTATAAGAGAAAATCACCCTGTACTAAGTATGTGAAGTATCCAACCATTTCATTGATGTCTTACTAATGGCTCTAGTAAGGTCATTTGAGCCAGGACTGGTTGTGGGTTTGATCCCTTCCCTCCTCCACCCTTCCACCTCCTCTCTAGCAATTAAATCAATGCTTTTGTTTGTTCATGTGCCCAGAGTCTTTGCCAGTGGACAAGTTTAATAAAACAACAAAAGTAATGAAATTACTGGGATAATTTCTAAGGGGAAAAAAACCTATTTAAAGCTTCAAGACACATGCTAGCATTTACTATGGGCAAGTTCTTGTTTTTGTGAGTGTGAGGTAAACCTAGTCTAATTCTGAAATAATTTAATTGATTATTCTGTAGAAGTGCAGGAATCTGTGTACTATAAGCCACAGGACAAATTCTCAAAAGTACCTGTTAAGTGGAAATGCCTGTGGAAAGTGGTTCAGGATTCAAAGACAGCCAAATCATACTTTCTATTTACACATTTCATGCAATTAAATACAACAGAGGTTGTCTGGAAAATTTTGTTTTTTTTTTTCTTTCTTTTTTGTAAGGTAGTTTTGTTTAAAAATAATTAGAAAAAGTGAAGATCACAAAACCAACAAGAGATATTTTCTCTCAACTAGAAAATTTCAAAAACTGAGGAGATAAAGATATCATTATAATTCCATTTCCATAGAACATAAACATAAATGCACCTATCTGAGAATTTCTGGGGGGCGGGGGAATTAATGGAGAGTTGTTTTCATTGTCACCCTATTTTTTTTCAAGTTACTGTCATGAGATAATCTAAGCATTTTTATTTAAAGATGGAAAGTGGTTTAATTTATTTGATGCTATCACAAATAAAAAAACTTAATTAAATTTTCCAGCTTTCATATAGAAGTGGCTCTAATTTATTCTCCTGGGGATTGTTCAAGGAATAAGTATCAGGCTACCTATTTAATTTAGTACTAGACTAAAAGAAGGAGAATTTTCCTCAGAAACTTTCATTACCTCATAGATGGTATCTTCATGCTTTCTAAACAAGATTTCAATCAAAGCGAAGTCTCCCTATAGCTCAGGTCTAGGGATATTGTCATTGTCGTTCTTCTTTTCCATAGTAGACAGTGGGCCTAAAAATTAGGAATTATGAAGAAAGGAGATATCGCTCTTATTTTTTAAGAAAGATAATTATTAGTTGGCAAGTGGAGTGGAAAGAGTAGCTTGGGGTGTTTTGGTGGGGAGGGCACAGGAGAGGTAAAAAGAGGTTCAGCAGCTGTAACCTGGGAGCAAATGGCGATGGGACAAACTTCATTACCATATGATGCCATTCACTTATGGTCCAGCCTAAAGCCCACTCTCTACAGGCATGCTATAACAAGAAAATTAATAGCTCCATTCTGTCATACATTTGGTACTACCTCTTATTTTCTGGATTATAAGTTATAAATATATTAGAGAAAATTCATAATATGTGCACCTAACTTGTCTTGCACAGCTTGGTAAAATTAGGAACAAATTGGCTGTTTGAGTGTATTGTACCATGCAAAATGCAAATGGGATCCCTGAATGGAAGACATCCAGCATGGATCAAGACCTTGTCCATATGTGGGGTTTTTGTCTAAGCAATCTTTTTATAAGCTTTTTACCGCATGAACAGCTAGAGAAGCAAACAGAGACATATTATTTATTAATTGTGCACCGTTAATAGTTAGGTTTCACCAACTGCCAATCCATATGGACATAAAGCCCTCAGCCCTAAATCTGCTCAGATTAATTTCTTTCAACGGTATCCAACAGTGTGAGGGTTAAAGTGAGAGCTGAGTTTCACTCCTGTCTTTTCATGCCATGCTCTGCAGATTAATTCACTAGGACTTCTTTACAATCAGGAAGAGCTTTGACACTTCTTGGTCCTGTCCAGGCGAGAGATTTGCTAGGATGAAGATGAAAGAACTTCTGATCTGTTGTGTTTTTCACAGATTCACTCCAAAGCCTGCATAATCCATTTGTTTCCCACTAAAAGAAGAGAGGGTGAAAAATAAAGAAACATGTTTCAACAAACCCAAATAGTTTCAACATATAATTACATTAAGGATAAATCCAAGTTGAAAGTCCAAACTTTTAAAGTTTTTGACTTTTTTTTATCTCTGAGATATTTGTCTTTCTGATTACTGGGTAATTTCAGGAATTTAGAACAATCAGTCCTCAACTTTCAATTGAAAATTTAAAGCTGCCTGACTTCACCAGAGAGATATCTGTGGCAGAGCACAATTCTTTTAAAGAATACATAAAATGCCCCAGAAAAACCTAATTTTGCAAGTGTCTTGAACTTTAACCCATGTAAATTTTAATTTAGTCAAGCTTCCCACTTGTTCACAAATCTAGTATATTCAAATTTTGTAGTGACCATTTGATAAAGTACTTTTTATTAGTTTGTATTAGATTTTTCTTTCTTTCTCCTGGGATTTTATCTTTTCATTCCCCTATTGCTTTTCTGTCTCCTGCCTTCTGTTTTTTTTTTTTTAGTTTTTCTTGATGTTAGTTTTTAAGATGTTAGTGTCCCTTCCCAATGAAAATCTTTAACTTTTCCAGTTCAATGGAACATTACTTGACAATTAAGTAAAATAAACTAAGATATTTGACAACTCTAACAAGATGCTATTTGTTACTTACTCCACACTAATAGTCTACCATGTTTCTGAGGTAAGAACGGTGGCATGCCTCAGAAATAGCTCAGCAAACTCACTATTAGTCGCTACACTCAGCAGTTAGAATATCTTTCAATATTATTTTTCTTTACCTTTCCATGGTCTATGTAAATTATTACCCTGCTTCTGTTCACTACTCATGTTTTACCCCTAAATCTGTTTTTCTTTTTACTCAAACTCTGCAGCAAGGATTTCCTGTTTTAATTTTATCTTACATTACTAAATCATGTGCCAAAAAAGGAGATTTAAAATCAAAAGATATTATGAATTTAGTCATTATTGACACAAAACCAGTTTGGTTCAATACCAAGGTTGTATCTATTCAGAATTGTCTGGATGCTAAACAGATGTCACGATAGCTGAACTGTTTATGATAACAACCAAAGCCTAAGGAAGTAGATAATTCATCCTGGGAACAATGGAAAATTATCTTGCCCTTGACTATGACGAATGCTCCCCTTTATCTTTTTTTTCCCCCTCTGTGTGTGTAGGATAGCTAGTAATTGAAGACGAAATCACGAAATGTTTCCTGGGGAAAGTTTTCATTTTTTAATTTGCTTCCCTTTTTGGTGGCTATCTGGGCTCCAGGGCAGTACTTTCACACCAATCCTGCTCTTTCTTTCCCACCCTCAAGCATTTTTTAATTGGCTCAGTAAGCTCGCCATGGAAGAACAGGAGCTGTGAAGACTTTTTCCCCTCTTTTTTTTTTTAAACTCCAGTGCTCAGCTACCCCTTTATTAATGTTGTAGATTTCTTCTTCATGATTTCAGAGGGACTTTTCCTCTACAGCAGCAGTAGTAGGAGCAATGGCAGCAGTGATGGAAGCAGAAGCAACAGCAGCAGCAGCAATTCTTTTTGTTTTGTTCTTGTTGTTTTGCTAAGGCTCTTGAATGAAGGAGAGCTGGAGCTGAGAGCTACACAAATTGACTAGAACAGAACATCAGAAGTTAATATTGAAATGCGGAAATAATATGCAAATAAGGAAGGAAAAGTTACTGCACCATCATTTTTTAATGAAATAAGTTATTCAGCCCTTACATTTAAGGAAATAAAAAAATGGTACACTGGCTCAGTGCATTGGATTATCACGTTTCTCCCTCTTAATTCACTGAATGCCAATTCACATCTCTTTGCCTCCAGATGGATCTGAACTTAATGAAATGAAATGACAGTTTTGTGCATTTTAGGTTAGGCAAGCTCAAAAGAACAGTATTTTTGCCTATGTATATGTCTGCAAATTAGATACATACGTATCACCAAGCACAAGGCCTTGTTCATAGTTAAAAACCAATTTATTAATTCAATTCAGTCTCCCACTAATTAAATAAATGCCTATTGTGTGCCCGAGGATATAAAGAATAAAGAAATATTTAGCAGTTCCTGCTCTCAAGGAGCTTGCATTCCATGAGAAATTTTATGGTAGAATATAAAATGAAGTAGATCTTTACCTTGAGATAAATTTTCTACTCTCCAGTACTGGTGGTAATAATGAGAGAGAGAGAGAGAGAGAGAGAGAGAGAGAGAGAGAGAGAGAGAGAGAGAGAGAGAGAGAGAGAGAGAGAGAGTACCTTAAATTTTGCAAAAAATTTCCTCCTACCTCTGTGAAGTAGGAAGTATAAATGTTTTAATTCTCATTTTACCTATGGACAAACTTAGAGTCAGGGCATTAACATAACTTATCCATGCTTCATACTAATAAGTGACAGAGTCAAATTCAAACCCAAGCTTCCTAATTCCAGACCCTTTGCTTTTTCCATTATGCCACATAACCTATATGTTTTAATATGATGGGATAGGAGTTTATTTTTTTCACTAAAACATGAAATTGTGGGTGAAAAAGAAAAAATATTATGAACATTTCCTTTTTTCTTCAACTAAGAATATTTTACTATATACAAAAATATATTTTTTAATTTAAAGAAATGATAATTCATCAGATAAACTCTAATAACCACTAAATTAATAAAAGGAGGGGCAACTAGGTGGTGCAGTGAATAGAGCACCAGCCCTGGAGTCAGGAGGACCTGAGTTCAAATTTGACCTTAGATACTTAACACTTACTAGCTGTGTAACCTTGGGCAAGTCACTTAACCCCAATTGCCCTACCTTACCCCCCCAAAAAAAGCAAAAAAAAAAAAGTAATGAAAGGAAGAACTACAGAAAAGCAACAATAATAAAAACATCAATAACAGAGAATATTCTTCAGGGAAGGGACAGAAGCATAAATGTTATAGAATTTCCCACGCAGTGTTTCTTTCCAATAGTATTTGTAGTTTCTGCATTATAAAAACATTTTATGTCCTTACAAAAATAAATAAATAAATCCTGATAAATAATCAGAGGGCTGTTCAAAGACTGAAATAGATATCTATTATATTTTACCTCCACTTACTGATCACATTTCCATATATATTCACACATCTTAGTTTTTTTTTTCCTCATCAAGGACAACATAAAGATTTGGCAGCAGACAATGTGGAAGATGAGAGAGATGGTGAGAGATAGGTAGATAACCATTAAAAATGGAGAATGCAAAAGATATACATAATCATAGAGTGAGGAAATGAAAAAAGTGACAAAAACTTGGTAGATTGCAAAAAGTTTGAGTTGGGCTCAGTATAAAAGTGAAAGTGTCAAAAATCCTAAATCCTTTGCTCTGAAGGAAGCAGAGTAACAGACATTATGTAGTAGCTCCTAAACATTCCAAAGAAAGTATGTGTGAATTTTTTCTACAAAACAGAACAACAATACTGGTTAATAAGGAATGACCACAGAGTTTTAATGTATAAGGATAATGACTAAACCTGTGATGTCATTGATATAGAAAATTCCTCAGTGAAGAAACTCCATTTATCAGTTCAGACATGCATATTCTTTCCAATAAAGAACCTTAGAGTGTTTTGGGGAGCACCAAAAAGCGAAGAAACTTGCCCAGTTTCTCTACTGAGAATATGTGTCATAGATGGAGCTTGATATTAGATCTTCCTGGCTTTAAGGATGTCTCTCTATCCACTGGGCCAGGCTACCTCTCTTGTGTTAGAAAAAGAAAAGAATCCTAAATGTACACTAACATTATATTAGACTTTAGGAGAATTTAATTCAGAGTTCAGAGATGGGAAGGGTAAGATAAAGTCTAAACTATAAAATGAAAATTGTGTTAATAGAAATGAGAGGAAGAGTATTAGAGGATTCTGGAAAGACTGTTGAGTAAGCAATTATGTCTAAGCCTAACTCCTTTGCTTTACCACAAAATAGTGTTAAAAAAACAAATTAAAACTTAAAAATGATGATAAAAAATGGTAGAGAAATAAAAAAAATCCCCATAAAGAAAATACCACAGAAATACTGAGGGAGAAATTGAAGAAATAAGATGTGAAAGAGAACGAAAAGAAAAAGCTGTATAGTAAAAGAATGTGAAAAAAATCTCCATAAGGAAAAAGAAAAGGAATGATTCTGCCTTACATACTCTGAATAACAGAACGGCAAAACTGTAACAGCCCACAGAGTAGTTAAAATAAGGGACAAAATTGGAGCAGATAAAGCAAAATTCACAAAGATAATATAGAACAGAAAGGCTTTTTTCCCCAAGTAAATGGACACTGAGGGGAAAAATAGGAGGAATAGAAAGTTTTAATTGCATATATGCAAGGAGAATTTTTTTTTAAAGCAGAAAGAATATGTGAGGTCTATACAAAGAGAGCAACTGATCTTGAGGAAAGAATTCACAAGAAAATATAGAGACAACTGCTTCACAGAATAAAATAAACAACGAAACAAAAAAATCTCTATATACAATATTAGAGGAAACCACAAAAGAAAATTTTCTCAATGTATTGGAATTATAGAGTAAAAATCAGGTATATAGGTTCCTTAGGCTGCCAGCAACAAAAAACTCCAAGTTTTAAGGAGTCATAAATATATTCTGCCAGCTCTATAGATTCCACATCAAAGGGGAAAAAAATGAAGCTGATCAACCTTAATCCGAAGACAAGTCATTAATGACAACAAATTAAAGTCTAGTAGATAATATATTGAAAAACAAAAAAAAATAGCTACTGTATCCTATGATAATATGCTATAATCCTGTAGGTAAATACACACACACACACACACACACACACACATACCATCTGCCCAGATGGTTTTACTACAATGTGACCACTAAGCATGCCACAACTCCTTGGAGTCAGTGATGAGAATTGAGTGCCAGGTAGATACCAAAGTTCTATGGGCAGTCCTGGAAAGGGCTCAGCAAGCCCTTGCATGAGAAGTGCTAGTCCTCCTTGAATACCCCATAAACCACATGCATATATATTTATGTGTGTATATATATATGTATACATATTAGATATAGATATGCACATATATTCATATACATATATGGGTATGTGTACACATATGTATGTGTGTACATATGTGTGTATGTGTGTGTATATATACCTACATACACATATATCCAGAGTTTTGTAGCCCCTAAAATGCAGGCTCATTAGGGAAAATGCATTAAGAATGTAAAGATATCCAAATAGTTTGAAAGGCCTAAGTGACTCTCTATTTTTATATGATATAGAAAGAGGACAATACTCCCTTCACATGGGGGTTCAAATTAGTCATTGAAGAAAAGAAGAAGAAATTGTTTTGGCTATGGATAATAATTACATTACTACTCGTAATTTAGAAAAGAGTAAAGGAAGGAAATATTTACTATTTCTTGAAATGGTGTAACACATATGATGTCATTTAACAAAGAAATAGGAGATGGAAGAAGAGAGACTCATAAATTTCTCTTTTATCTGGGTTGAGCAAGGGAATAGTAAAAATGATCATAACTATAAACAAAGAATAGAGTTAACAAAAGGTAAGGGAGAACAGAATAAAGTAGGGAGGGGAAAGGGCTATATCTGAGTTTCAAAGTACACTTTGGGATGGGGTTACATTGAACTAAAGCACAAATATTTAAGGTCAACACAAAAATAAATAAAACTGTGGGGGAGTGAAGGAAGAGTTCAGGGTTTTGTTACTAGTTTGGAAAGAGAAAAAATCATGTCTGTGGGGGAAAGAGAATAAGGTTAGATTGTTCCAAGCCATATAATCTGTAAAATAGTAATAGTGATTTATAAATTTATTTATTTTTAGGGAAAAATTTACATCTTCAATTCTATTTTCTTTTAATAATTTTATTTTTTGTTTTAATATATTTAATTTTTATTTTCCCCAATTACAATGTAAAACAATTTTAACACTTTTTTTTATTTTGAGTTCCAAATTTTTTCTCCCTCTTTCCCCTCTACCCTTGTTGAGAAGGCAGGAAATTTGATATGTTATTCATGTGCAGTCATGTAAAACATATTTTCCTATTAGTCATGTTCTGAAAGAAAACACAGACAAAAATAAATTAAACCCAAGAAAAATAAAGTTTAAAAAAGCATGCTTTGATATGCATTCAGACTCCATCATTTCTTCCTCTGGAGATGGATACCATTTTTCATTTCAAGTTTTTGAGTTTTTTCTTGAATCATTGTATTGCTGAAAATAGTTAAGTCATTCATAGATAATTTTCATACAATATACTTTAATTGTGTACCATGTTCTCCTGATTATACTAATTTGATTTTGTATCAGTTCATGTAAGTCTTTCCAGATTTTTCTAAGAATATCCGCTTGTTATATCTTAAAGTATAACAGTATTCCATCACAATCATGTACCACAATTTATTCAGTCATTCCTCAATTAATTGGTAGCCCCTGAATTTCTAATTCTTTGTCACAACGAAAAGAGCTAGTATAAGCATTTTTGAAAACATAGGTCTTTTTCCTTTATTAAAAAATCTTTTTGGGGGTACAAACCTTGTAATGGTATTGCTAAGTCAAAGAGCATGCAAAGTTTTATAGCCCTTTGGGCATAGTTCCAAATTGTTCTCCAGAGTTCTTGAATCAGTTCACAACTCCATCTCTAGGACATTAGTGTCGCAGTTTTCCTGCATCCCCTTCAACGTTTGTCACTTTCCTTTTCTGTCATATTAACCAATCTGATAGGTGTGAGGTGATAACATCAGAGTTATTTTAATTTGCATTTCTCTAATCAATAATGATCTATAGGATTTTATATGAATAAAGAAAGCTTTGATTATTTTGTTTGAAAACTGCCTTGTTTGCACCCTTTGACCATTTATCAATTTAGGAATAACTCTTTTTTAAAATTTGATTCAAGTCTCTATATATTTAAGAAAAGAAACCTTCATAAGAGAAACTTGATGGATTTTTTTTTACAATTATGATTCCTGTGCATTTCCCTTCATCTTTTTTTCCTGCACTCCCACTCTGTTTATCCTGCATTCTCTCCTTTCAGCCTGTCCATCCTCAAAAGCGCTTTGTTTCTGACTACTGTCTCCCTTAATCTGCTCTCCCTTCTATAAGCACCTGTTCCTTCCCTTATTCCCTTCCTGTCCTGCTTTCCTGTATAAGATAGATTTCTATACCCAACTGAGTATATATGTTATTCCCTCTTTGAACCAATTTTTATAAGAGTCACTCACTCCCCCTGTAATAGTAATGGAATTTAAAGATCCCCTGTATTGGCTTGGTTGAGTATTAAAACCCAGAGCTTGTGAATCCCACTTATGGAATGGACTTGTTGACATGAAAAGAGAGGGCTGAACTAGGAGGAGCTGGTGTTTGGAGAGGCACAAGCAGAGAGAGAGGCAGAAGAATTTTTTGGAAGCAGAGAGACAGAGAGTATTGCTGAGGGCCAGTTAGAGCTACCCAGGACTTTTGAGAGCTACCATCCAGAGCTGCCAAGGACTGAGGAGACATGGCTATGATGCCAGTACTTTGTCTGTTTTGATATTGTTTTTCAAGATTCGTCCATTGGTGAAGGACAGTGCTGTTGTTGCAGAGGTCCTGGAACCTTGCTGTTGTTCAGAAGCCCTGGAGAAGGATTTTCTTGTTGCATGTTTACAGAAATCCTTGAAGAGGGTCTTGCTGATGTTTTCAGGGATCCTAGGACTGTTATGCAGACAGAAAGTGAATTAATGTGGACACTGGCAATGTATCTTGTGGTCTAGCTTTGTCTCCCTAGGAATGGAGATTGCTGAGAACTTGCCTTGGGTCAAGATGAAGAAAAGACCTCTCTTGGGGTATTAAATGCTGTGACAATATCTTAAGCTTGTTGTAACTCTGGGGTAGATGGCCTATTCAGTTGTGATCCAGGGGTGGGAAACTTTTGATTTTTTTCTTTTTTGTGTGCTCTGTGACCAACCAAATGAATGTACTTTGTTTATGATTGGAAACTAATCTCCATTTGAGAGGAGGGGCTTTGTGATTGACTAAATGAATGTACTGTCCAGGGGTGGAGTAGTACTTGGTTGAATTATACTTGGCGAATGCTGTATTTTGAATTATGCTGCATTTTGATTTTCTCAGTTCTTAATTTGTCACTGAATAAAATGGAGAGTGGCTATGCTGGTATTTTGAAACTTGGGAAGTTACCTTTGCTTGGCATTACACCCCTTCACCTTCCTCCTCTTCTCCTCCATTGTAAAAGTTTTTTTTTCCCTCTTTTATGTGAGATAATTTATCCCATTCTAACTCTCCCTTTTTCTTTCTTCCAATACATTCCCCTCTTACCCCTTAATTTTATTTTTAAGATATCATCCCTTCATATTCAACTCATACCTATGCACCTCCCTCCCTCTCTCTCTCTCTCTCTCTATATATATATATGTGTGTGTGTGTGTGTGTGTGTGTGTGTGTGTGTGTGTGTGTGTGTCTATGTGTCTGTATATATGTATGTGTGTGTATATTTATATATATATATACACATATATGTGTGTATGTATGTATGCATGTGTATATATGCTTTCTAACTACCCTAATAATGAGAAAGGGCTTTTGAGTTACAAATATCATCTTCTTCCTGGGAATGTAAACAGTTTAAATTAAGGCCCTTATGATTTCCCTTTTCTATTTATCTTTTCATGCTTCTCTTGAGTCTCATATACGAAAGTCAAATTTTCTATTCAACTCTGGTTGTTTCATTAAGAATGCTTGAAAGTCCTCTATTTCATTCATGTCCATTTTCCCCCTGAAGATTTATACTTGCTTTTTCTGGATAGGTGATTCTTGGTTGTAAACCTAGCTCCTTTGCCCTCCAGAATATCGTAGTCCAAGCCCTCCAATCCTTTACTGTTGAGCTGCTAAATATTGTTTTATCCTGATTGTGGCTCCACTGTACTTAAATTGTTTCTGGCTGCTTGCAATATTTCTCCTGGATCTGGGAGGTCTGAAATTTGATTGAGGGATCCCTGAGATCTTGGAATAATTCTCAATGCAACCAAGAAAGCTGCAATAGGACCAGCACAGACTCTCTCCAGCTTTGTCCAGAGAAGATAGTCCTAATATGAAATCCAAAGGCATAAAGTGTGTGGAACAAATGAATAAAAATGTAGTAATAGTTCCACCACAAAAAGACAGGTATCATGTTCACAGGGACACTTGAGACAAAGACTGAAAACCTCAAGAAAAACATAGCTTGGCAATAAATTCAAGTAGAAAGCCTGAAAGAGAAGCAGATGTTTTGTTTTGTTTTGTTTTTAAATTAAAATGTTTTCATCAATTAAATATGACTATTACAGGGAAACAATGAGAAAAGAAATGAAAGCTATAGAAGAAAAATTTAGAAAGGGAATTAATAATGGCACAAGAGGTTCAAAACATTGCACAATCAATGAATACTCTAAAAATGAAAATTAATTTAAGTCAATAATTCTATGAAACAATAAACATTAAAACAAAGTCAAGAGACTATGTTAGGTGTCTCATAACAAAAATAACTGATATGAAAAACAGATTGAGGAGAAAACAAAATTTAAAATAATGAGCTACCTGAATGCTAAAACCAAACAAAGCCCAGACATGATTTTTCAAGCCATCTTAAAAAGAAACTGCCTACATTTTTAGTGCCACAGTAAAAATAGAAAGAATTCATTGATCACCTCATTAAAGAAACCCTTTAAGTCAAATATAAAACACTACAAGCAGCCAGAAAGAAAGGATTTAAGTACTGAGGAGCCACTGTCAGGATCACATGTGATTTAGCAGCCACCACAATAAAGGAACACAGAGCTTGGAATAGTATATCCTAGAAATCAAAAAAGCTAGGATCACAACCAAAACTAATCACAAGCTGTGAATAATGTTAAAAGAGGAAAAGTGTATCTTTAATGAAATAGAGGAATTCCAAGCATTCCTAATGTAAAGCCAAAACTATGTAGAAACTTTAAAAAACAAACACAGGCATTAAGAGAAACTTAATGAAGTGGTATTGCTGAGTCAAAAAGGTATTATAGCCTTTTGGGCTTAATTCCAGATTGCTCTCCACAAAGGCTGGAACAGTTTACAACTCCACCAGAAAAGCATTAATGTTCCAATTTGTCCACATCCTCTCCAGCATTTGTCATTTTCCTGTTTTGTCATCTTAGACAATCTGACTGGTGAGATGGGTACCTCAGAGTTGTTTTGATTTGCATTTCTCTAATCAATAGTGATTTAGAGCATATTTTCAAATGCTTATAAATATCTTTAATTTCTTCCTCTGAAAACTGCCTGTTCATATCCTTTTACCATTTATCAATTGGGGAATGACTTGTATTGTTATAGATTTGACTCAATTCTCTGTATATTTTAGAAATTAGTCCTTTATCAGTGACACAGGTTGTATAAATTCTTTCCCAATTTTTCACTTCCCTCCTAATCCTGGTTACATTGGCTTTGCTTGTACAGAAGCTTTTCAATTTAATGTAATCAAAATTATACATTTTGCATTTTATAATGCTCTCTAATTCTTGCTTGGTCATAAAGTTTTCCCCTCTCCACAAATCTGACAGGTAAACTATCCCTTGCTTTCCCAGATTGCTTACAGTATCAGACTTTATACCAGATCATGCATCCATTTAGACTTGATTTTGGTATATGGTGTTAGATAATGGTCTATGCCCAGTTTCTGCCATACTATATTCCAAGTTTTCCCAGCAGTTTTTATCAAATAGTGAGTTCTTATCCCAAAACTAGGGTCTTTGGGTTTATCAAACAGTAGATTACTGTAGTCATTGACTGCTGAGTCTGGTGTACCTAATGTATTCCATTGATCCACTATTCTATTCCTTAGCCAGTACCAAGTAGTTTTGAGGACTGCTGCTTTATAGTACATAATAAAATCTGGTATAGCTAGGCTACCTTCCCTAGCAGGAATTTTTTTTTAAGTTAAACCAAGAAAAATAAATAGGAAAACCACTTATTATCAAAGTTCCTTTGTCCTCCATTCTACCTGTGGTTTTTATCATTAGAAGGAGTACCCTCATGAGGACATTATTTTTCTAGGCATAAATAAGCAACAGTTCTTCAACTTAAAATCTTAAAGAGATGAAGTCTAATATAAAAAATGGCAAAACTGAGAATCAAGTTAGATTACTTATCCAACATCATACAAAAAGTACAGAAAAATTGAATCCCAACCAAGGTTCTCTTGAATCAAATTAAAATTTTGTGCCATTGTACCACTACTACAAAACCTTTTTAGGTTTTTGTTTGGGGGGGAAAAATGGAAAGAATAAGACCCTGTTATGACACAGTTAAGAATACCTTAATGGATAATGGAGAAAGCAGAACTTTTTAAATTCAACTTTTATTCTCTTTTCAATACCAAAAAAAATTCTATATACTAGAGATAAAACACCACATATACATCCTCTGTTATATATTATGAATATTCCTCCTGCAAAGGATTTCTGAGATCACCTACAGTAAATTCTCAATCTTATTCAAAGTATCTCAATCAATTACTAAGTGGATGATCAAATATTTATGTGACTGCATTTTCCTCAGTGAAACATACTGTGTTTCCCCGATAATAAGACCTATCCTGAAAATAAACCCTCCCCTTACTGTGTAAGATTCCTCTAAAATAAGCCCTCCCCCAAAAATAAGCCCTATTGAGATTGCTACTGTAGTGAAGGTGATCCCCTGCGCTACATGCTACATTATGGTACCCTCTGTATGCACCGTCCCCCCCCCCCCCGGTGAAACGCACGCCACGCTCCGAGCTGCATCCAATCAGAGCTGCAGCAGTGAGCGCATCATCCTGTTCTTCCCCAGTGATTTGCTTATTGAATAAAGGTACATTTTTTTGTTCACATTTACCTGTTTATTAAAATTGCTGTCAATGTTCATTAAAATAAGCCCTCCCCTGAAAATAAGCCCTCTGGTGTTTTTCTGTCCAAAAAAATTTATAAGACAGTGTCTTATTATCGGGGAAACACGGTATATGACTTCGTGCCAGTCTTTCAAGAATACTCTAGAAAATCAGGGAATATCAGAGTGGGATAAGACTTTCAAGGTCATCTAGCCCAATGCATACCTGGCAAAGTATCAGTACTACAACATGGACAGCAAGTAATCATACAGGTTTTGTTTGAATACTTCCAGTGAGAAAAAGTACAGCTCTCTACCTCTCAAGGCAACCAATTCTACATTTGATAGTTCTCATTATAAGAAGAAATTGTGCTGTTGTCATTGTTCCCCTGCACACATACACACACACATCAAGTTTAAACTTGTTATCTACACACAAGGTTAAACTTGTTATCAAGTCCAAACTTGCCTTTTAACCATTTTGATCCTTTTTTTTTTTACCTATTTTTGCCTTCTGAGGACAAAAAAAAAGTCTAATAACTCCTTAATATGACAATACTTCAAGTACTTGAAAACACCTATCATTGCCACCTACCCCCAGTCTTATTTTTTTGTATATTAAATATCCCTAATTCCTTCAATTGATCATTCTATCACATGGGACCTCCTCAGCTCTGGACACTTTCCTTGGCACATTCACTGATTCATCAATGTCCTTCCTAACTTCTGGTGGCCAGAATTGAATATAATAAATTAAATGTACTCTAACAAGTAAGGAGTATAGCAGGACTATCATCTCCTTATTTCTGGAAGTTGTGTCTCTATTGCTAAAATCATATTAGTCCATTAGTTTTTCTTTTAAGTTATCATATGACACTTAGAGTACAAAGAAAAAGAGAGAGAGAGAGAGAGAGAAAAGCACTTTTTTTTCATACAAACTTCTGTATAACTGATGAGGTATGGGCTCTGGGATCCCCCTGGAGCTCTCTTTGAGTCCTTGAGGTACAGGCTCTGGGAACCTCCCTTGGACTCTTGATTAAATTGTCTCATTTGATGAGGCACTTTCAAGAGGCAATAAGCCTTACATTGTGGCTGGGCCCAGACCTCTAGCCTAGCCCTCCATTGCTCATCTACTTCCTACCCTTGAGCCTATTAAAATATCAATACACCCTGAAATGGCCTAGCCCACCATTGTCTGTAGCCTTCAGCTACTTCCCACCCTTAATCACTCATTGACCTAATTAACTCCTCCAAAGACCACCCCACCCCTAGATTCCTCCCACAACCTTCTGTATATAAGACCCCATCTCATACCATGTGCTGTGAGAGCACCATAGAATGCCATAGAATAGTGAGAGTGCCATAGAACGACCTAGGACAGACTTACTCTGTGTCTAATGCAAGAGAACTTTTAATAAATTTTCCTTTTCTTTGGCTGAGAAGATTTGAGTCAAATTCATTGTGCAGGATCTGGCTTGTGGGTATTTTGGGGTCTCCAGAGCAACCCTAGCCCTCTTATGAAGGTAACCTCTTCATAACCAGGTAACCTCTTTCTTCAGTTTGTGGAGTTGTTGCTTTTTTTTTTTTTAATCCAAGTATAAGGCTTCTCATTTATTCATCTTAAAATTCAATTTAGAGGCAAATGACACCAGGGAGGACCTGGGATCTTTCAGGCCTCAAATACTTAACACCCACACAAAATAACTGGCCTTGTGGCCTTGTGACCTTGGGCAAGTTACTTAACCCCAACAGCTTTTAAAAAAAATGTAGCACACCTTCTGAGTGACCTAATTAACTTCACACTTGCAATTGGGGATTAGTTTCCCCAAAGGATGTCTATCAACTCACAACTCCTCTGCAGCTCAACTCTTTTCTTCCGGAGTTGGCTATGCTCTCTCTGTCTTCCATTATTTGACTGTCCTCAGCTCATATATCTCTGCCCTTTGTTCATTCTGTGTGTGTGTATGTGTATGTGTATGACTGTCTCTGTATGTGTATATATGTGTCTATGTGTATATATGTATATATGTATGTAGATGTACATACGCACATTAGGAGAAAAATTCACTTATATGTATCAGGAAAAAGACGTAATGGATTATATTCTGACTCCATTCTTATGCTTATTAGAATGATAAGAATCAAAGTCTTTTTTAAAAATCATCTAATTTAATTCAGACTAATGTTCAAGCTAACATTCAGCCATTAATAATTACGCTTTGAGTCTGACCATTCAAATAGCTACTGAATATAGCTATTTGTACTATGAATAACCCATATCTCTCCATCTTTTTTAATTTTAATTTTCAGTTTCAAATTCTCTACTTTTCCCAAACACTGAGAAGGAAAGAAACAAAATATTCATTATGCATATGATTCATGTAAAAATATTTTCATGTTAGTCATGTTGCAAGGGGACGGAAAGAGATCCTCTTTATCATTTCTTACAACACAATAGTGTTCCATCAAAATTATATGACAAAACTTGTTCAGACATTCCCCAATTGATGGGCTTCTCCTCGGTTTCCAATTCTTTGCCACCACAAAAAGAACTGATATGATTATTTATACCTATTAGCTCTTTTCCCTTTTCTTTGGTTTCTTTGGAGCACAGACCAACTAGTGGTTCTGATGGGTAAAAGAGTATATCCAGTTTTATACCTTTTGAGGCATAGCTCCGAAGTGTTCTTTGGTTGGACCAATTTACAACTACACCAACAATGTATTAGTTGACCTATTTTTCCAAATCCCCTCCAACATTTGTCAATTTCCTTTTATGTGATCTTAGCCAATCCAAAAAGTGACAGGTGGTACCTCTAAAATTCTATTCATCTCCTTAACATCTTTCTTGTTTATTTTATTGGTTTGATCTCTCTAGGTCTGAGAGACATAAATTGAAGTCCCTCACTAGTATAGTTTTTCTCTATTTCCTTCTGTAACACATTTAACTTTTCCTTCAAAAATTTATATGCTCTGTCATTTGGCTCCTATATATTCAGTACTGATATTTATTCTTTGTCTATAGTTTTTTTTTAAGAAATGTAATATCCCTGAATATCTCATTTAATTAGGTCGATTTTTGCTTTTGCCTGGTCTGATACCATGATTGCTACCTTTGCCTTCTTGTACCTCAGCAGAAGCTTACAAAATTTGTTCCATACACTCATTATAATTGACTTGTAAACAACATAGTGTTTAATTGTAGATTTTAATCTATTCTGCTAGTCTTTTTCATTTTGTGAAAAATATTTTATTTCACATTCACAGATATAATTGCTAGTTGTGTAATTCCCCCATCCTCTTCTCTTTTTAAAATTTTTTTTACCTTTTCATCCCCCAGAAAGGTCTATTTTGCTTTTGACCTCTGCATTCTTTAATATATTGCCCCTTTTATCACCTCTTTTATCTCTGAAATCCTTCCTTTCCTATTTCCCTTATAGGGTAAGATAAATTTCTATGCCCAACTATGCATCTGTGTATGTATGTAAACACACATATACATATATAAATATATGAAGTACACATATATACACACACACACGTATATACATATGTATGTGTAGATATATGCTCTTCCCTCCTAACCAGTTTAGGAAAAGTGAATCATAGATGTCTTGACACTCTCACTATAAGGGAAATTACACAAAAAAAGGAAGTTGCAGAGAAATGAATGGATTGCTCAAATGTTATTTTGGACATACAAATAAAGGAGTTGTTGAGTTGGATTAATCATGTATCCAAAGTTAACAAGAAACATGGGGCATTTTATGGTACCTTTGGTCATCCATATTACAGTATTCATTACAAATATATGCAAAAAACTACTATAATAATAATTACTGTTTATGCATCAGCATCTGTTATAGAGGATGAAAATGTTATGAAATTCTATGAAGAATTTGATAAGAACCTCCAAATTAAATCAACATGTGCTTTGGGAATAGGTGAGAAATATATTGGAAAATATGGATATTTTGATAATAAGGAATGAAAAATACAAATGTCTAGTCCAAGGATGGCCCTCTAGGTTCTTAAGTGTGGCCCTTTGACTGAATCCAAACTTCACAGAACAAATCCTTTTGTTAAAGTATACACACACACACACACACACGCATATGTATGCATACATATATGATGTATTGATATGATATGTTATATATTGATATGATATTATGTATTGATTTAATATAATATATTAATGTAATATAGATGTGAAGCTTCTGTGTCATTTATGGGACTGGAATCCAGTCCTATAAACTTCACAAAAGTCTCACATCTATACTGTATAAATATTTCCTTGAGAAAATAATTAGGATGCATTTGAAATAGTGGGGTTTCCCAATCAACTTCATCAAAAATTGCAATTGATTATATTTTAGCACAGATGAAAATATGTGTTCACTTGTGTAGAAATTATTCCTGAATCAGGTGTGTACAGTCAGATTTCTGACTTCGCAGAGAAAAGATCCAAATTAGTAAAGAGCTAAAAAAAATTAATATTAAAAAAGAGTATGCAATTAAAACAATTCAATCTTGACCTATTCAAAGAACTTCCGATGGTTATGGACGGGATAAAAATGTAAAAAAGAGCTTAGCAATAGATGACAATAATTTCAAAAAAAGTTAAACCAATGTAAATACAATGTGATAACAAGGTGATCAAAAGAATTTAAAAAATCACCTTAGTCTGCAAACACTTTATTACTAACCAGATAATATACAACCTTAAAAGAATTTTATGTAACCCTCCACACAATAAAGACTAATTGAACGAAGAATGTTTATCATTCAAACTATGACACAGTTGGATGAGCAATATATATATATAAGGAACAGGAGCTCTTACCTTGAAGTTTGTGAATGTGCGTGTGTGTATGTGTGTAATTATTTCAACATAATGTATTTCCTCTATCATCCGAGGTTTTTCCTTTTATTCATTTAAAGACATAATTTGAAGAACAGTTTCTTAGGCTTTACCAGATAGCCAAAACTTTGGTCAATGACACAAAAATTTAAGAATTTGCTTTCACTCTCTCCCATATGTCTATATGTGTATATGTGTGTATGTGTATTTTTCCCAGGCACTGTCCTAATTCCTAGAGATTCATGTTATATAAAGTGAGAAATAGAGAAAAACACCTAGCACATTGGCTGCCACCCTCACGTCTTAAGTGAATTTATGGGAGGACAAGGATATGAGAAACACAAAATTGGAATACATGGGAGGATAGCAATATCCATCAATGGAGGGAATCTCCATATTAATAAGTTCACAGATCTATTACAGGAGTTCACTACTCCTTGTTTTTACCAGCATCTCTACTGTGAATTCCACAGCTGCCCCTTAGGGTTGGAGGCAAAATTATACCTCCTACATTCAAGCTCTAGGCTAGATATTATAGTTCTTATGGTGTTGTGATACCTTTTTAGGGCACAGATCAATTTTGAGTGTCCCATGTTTCTGGTATTGGCAACATTTGTTCAACATTAGTATAAATAACTTAGCTAAAGTCATAGATGCCACAAATAATGAAACTTCAAATGATGCAAAGCTAGGAGGGATAATGAATGATAAAATTATGATACTGATATTCAAAAAGGAATTAGAAGTCTGAAAAAATTGGCTGAAACTAACAATATGAGACAATACTTTTGATTCTTTGCGTGTACATTTTCTTCTTCTTCTTCTCCTTCTCCTCCTCCTCCTCCTCCTCCTTTTACTTCTCCTCTGTCTCTCTGTCTCTGTCTCTCTCCTTTCCCCTCCCTCTGTTTCTCTTTTAAATTTGGAGGAAAAATACAGAGTCTTGCACTTAGCTTCAAAAAATTCAACTTCTAAGCACAGAATAAGAGATAGGTGATTGTTTTTGTTCTTCATTCTCAAAGAGGAACAATGACATGATGAAGATGATGTCTTGACTTGCACACAAATTGGATTTAGGTTAATCAGAGCTGCACAACCGTCAGCCTCACCCTCTTCTCCATAGTCCTTGGAGTCCAGTGGCAACACAAAAGTCAAGATGACTGGTGATGACACTAATAGGTGGCTAGTAATCAGTTTATATAGAAAGATATGAGTGTTTTACTGTATGGCAAACTCAATGCAAATCTGTGAGGTGATAAAGCAGCCAACAAAACCCCACCAAACCTAATAAAATTTTAGACTTCATTAATAAAAGTCTGGATTGAGGGAGTTACTAGTCTCACTGGATTCTTCTCCAGTGAGACGACATTTGGAAAATGGTGTGCAGTTCTTGACATCATATTAATGAGGGACTTTGACAAACCAGAGTCCAATCACAACAGGGCAAGAGAGTAAACCTGAGATGATGGCATGTATCCATGAGTTAGAGGAAATGAGGACATTTACTCTTAAAGAAGAGTTCAAGAAGACATGAAATTTGTCAAAATTACAAACATGTCCAATTTGACCCTAAAGATTAGAACAATGCCCAACAGATAGAAGTTACATGGAGGTAGAATTCAGCTCAACAAAAGAAAAAAATTATAATAGAACTGTCCCCAAAGGGAATGAGCTACCCTGGTAGAGAGTGTGGTTCCTTTCAGTGGAGGTGTTTCAAGTGGAAGTTTGGAAGTTCTTTAAGCAATCGGGGTTAAGTAACTTGCTCAAAGTTACATGGCCAGGTGTTTCTGGGTGGGTGCTAAGTGTCTGAACCCGGGATTCGATTTCCAGGTCTTCTCAACACTGGAGCCGGTGCTCTTACTCGCTGTGCTACCTGGCTGCCCCAAAAGTTTGGAACTTCCTGGAGCTGTTACAGTTATGACTTTAGTGTTTAGGGTTCTGTTAAGATTACCTCTGATTCACCAATTTGTCATCTTTAGCATTTCTTCACTCCTTTTGACTTCTCCCAAATCTTTTTCACAGTATTCCCTTATTTGTCCCCAACCTAATCTCTGGCCATTAGACCTGGCTAGTGAAAAACTAAATGAGTCATCCTCAGAGCATGGGTGAGGGAAGAGGGGGGCGGGGGAAGGGGGGAAGGGAATATGGAGGAGGAAAAAAGCTATTGAAAAAATTACTAAATACTTTATTTTAGTCTTTGTTCTGCATGACTCCTAGTATAATGTTATCAATTTTGCCTAATTCAATGGTGATGACAATTATTAATAAATTTGAGAAAGCATTATCAAATGCCTTTAAAGGTGGCATCATATGAGAGATGTATTTTAATCTAAGTATGTTTAAAAGTGTAAGTGTATCAAAGGTTTGGAAGCATCCTAGCCTAATTCCATTAAATAGCCTAAAGAAGTTTTATTATAAAATATATGCAGGTCTGCTGGGTGTATTTCATTAGAAAAATAAATGACAGCGAGGTGTTCATTAAAAGCATTTGGAGGCATGCTGATATTGAATTAAGTACTTTCATGACATGCAGAACTAAAAAAAAATGCAAAAGTTCCGTTTATTGTCCCCCTTTAAAATTTATTTCCATTTAAGAATGGCATTTTCCATGTACTTTAATGCATCAAAGCATGAGATATTAGTGTAATAAAACCATGAATGTTAGAGTCATGGCCTTTTCTCAGATATTAGCTTCAATTGTGATGACAAGTTCTCCAAATTTAAAAACAAGTAAAGTAGGAAACAAAAGTGCACAATTCATACACAAAGAATGAAAGTATAACTGTTATATATGTGAGAAGCCCTAAACCATGCAAGGTAACAAAACAAATTGATCTGGTGAAGAAAACCATGGGCCTTATAGAAATTTGAATGGCATGCTTTTCATTCACTCATCATTCATCCATTCAACAAATATTTATTAAACTACTATGGCATACAGAGCATTTGGGAATATACAAACTTAAAATAAGATATGTATAGTGAAAAAGCTGGCTGGATTTTGGTGCCAAAGAAACTGGCTTCAAAACTGACTATGCTATTTAATAACTTAATAATGTCACCTATGGCCTCAGTTTCCTCATCTGTAAAATTAGTAGGTTGAAGTAAATAACCTTTATGTTCCTTTCCAGTTTTCAATCTATAATCTGATAATATTGTGGTCCATATCAATATTTATTTTTCAGTCTAGTCAGATACATATACACATTAGTGACTATAATTCACCAAATTATATGATAATTTGATTTTAAGAAAAGAAAATGCTATATGAGAAGGTAGACATCATGAGAGGTTTTTGGAGTACAAAAGGATGGAAAAACAATAGAGTGCTTCCAAAAGAGGAGGCCAATTGAGTTGGGCTTCTGAGAAAAGATAGGAATTCAAAAATGAAATTTGAGAGGGGGGACAGAAATCCCTTCCAGGCATAGAGAATAGTTTGTGCAAATGTAGGAAAGCTGGAAGGCAGGTTGCCAGACACCTATAAAAAGGCAAGAATTTAGAACAACGTAATGAGAAAGAGTTCAGCCTCCTTAAGAGCTTTCCCAGCCTTTTTTTATTTTTCATTAGCCCTCTCTTCTATTTTCATTTAATACCTAAAAGATCTCAAGGCAAAACTGTGTAACCTTAGGCCCACAATGTTTTCATGGGACTTCTTTAGTAAAAATCCTCTGTGCCACACACACAAAAAAAAGTTTTAGGCCACAGGATTCCTACAAGGAGGTTAACCAGAAGTTATAAGTATAGCTAGCATAATCCCCCATCAATATCACCACCAACCCTCTTAAATTGGGAACCCAAAGAGATGATTAACTTCAGGTTCAAAATATTCAGTCAATATATACACTTAACACTAGAGTACAAAAGCCCTTATTAATATTCTTACCTTTAGTAGTTAGTAGATAAAATTAACTCAAACGGCCTTTAGTAAGATAGCATAGTCAAAACAATCACCTTATAAGCCTAGGGTCTTCCCTCTCCCAAATATACCCAATGTTAACTGAAAAATAAACATATTCGTAGAGGACACAGGTTCCGAGGTATACAATGAGGAAACATGTGGCCACCGCTACTCATACCTCTGGTATTGAAGGGTCCTGATATCCTTTCTTTTCTAATTTTAGCCACATTCTCTTCCCTAGGTATAGCTTTTCTTCAGGGGTATTCACTCAGTTGGACACACCAGGTCCACACTTCCCTGAAGTTAAATTCCCAATATCAGGATTATTTTTTCCTTAAGTCCAAAGCAAACTCTCTTCTCTAATATCAGGAGTCATTCTTCTTCCATAGCTTTTTTTGACTGTCTCTTTGACTTCTTGAGCTTTCTCTCTGCTGTGTGAAGTGTCTCCTATTGGGCATATATCTTGTTTGCTAGGCACCATGGCTGATGAAGAAGAGAGAAAATCCCTCTTCTCCTAACTTCCTGCTAGTAGAAGGACAATTTCATCTTAACAGCAGGTGCTTCCTCCATATCATTCTTTCTTCTAGATTGTCAAGGGTCACCCTCTATACTCCCACCTCAACCAATTCTAGGACTGGCAAAATACCTTTTTATAGGCTGATAGGATAGGGATCATCTTCCTTATCTTGCTAGGTAACAGCAACCTGCCTTCCTAATTCAACAAAGGAAAAACATCACATAAAACAATGAGATAACACAGTGAAAACCTTTATTTATATTTCGTTAAAGACATTAACATGGGGGGGGGGGCAAGATGGCAGCATAAAAGGAGGAAAACTCCATATGCCTCCTCCAAAACCACCTCAAATACCTATAAAAAATGACTCTGAACAAACTTTAGGACTACAGAACCCACAAAGTGACAGAGAGAAACAAACCTCCCACGGAAGATATCCCGGAAGGCTAAAAAGAAGGGTTCATCACAGGCCCCTGGGAGCAGAGCCCAGCCCCACCTGAAGTTCTCCGTTTTAGCCTCAGGGCATCTGCAACCAGCCCAAGATGGAGGGACTTCTAGAGAGTGGATCACCAGCAGCTGTGGCTGTTTCCAGAATTATCAACCCATAAATGCCAAAGACAAAGTGAGAGTTCAGTGTGGACTTTGTGGGAACAGGGGCTCTGGGGGTATGGTCTGGCCTCCACCCCCAAAGGGAGAAGTGGCTGAGGAGCAGCAGCCCGTGCCACATGGCTGCTTCAGGGCTACTGGCCTGCAGATTGTAGGGGGACAAAGTGACCAGTCTGAGGGGTAATTGCTCTTGCTTTAACCTGCTTGGATCTGGATTGCTGTCTAGGGTGGAGGTCTTGGGGTGCATGAGCAGTGTTTCAGAGCCAGTGGAGGCTTCTAAGAGGGCACCCAACTAATAATTCCGGCATCTGCAATCCAGCAATTAGGGACAAAGCTGTCCTCTCTGGAAGCAGAGTTCTACTGTGGCAAAAAGCTCAAAAGTCAGAGTGGCAAGCAAAGGAAGCAAAGCAAGTACAGAAATCAGACTTTTGATTCCTTTTTTGGAGACAAAAAGGATCAAAGCATGGAACAGGAGGAAGACAATTAAGTCAGAACTCTTGCACCAAAAGCTTCCAAGAAAAATATGAATTTATTACAGGCCATAGAGGAGCTTAAGAAGGATTTTGAAAACCAAATAAGAGAAGTGGAGGAAAAATTAGGAAGAGAAATGAGAATGATGCAAGAAAATCAGGGAAAGGGTGTCAACAGCCTGACTGAAGTAAATAACACCTTAAAAAGTAGACTAAATCAAATGGCAAAAGAGGCTCAAAAAGCCAATGAGGAGAAGAATGCTTTAAAAAGCTGAATTTGCCTGATGGGAAAAGAATCTCAAAAGCTCACTGAAGAGAATATTTCCTTCAATATTAGACTGGAGCAAATGGAAGCTAGTGACTTTATGAGAAATCAAGATACTATAAAACAGATCACAACAAATGAAAAAAAAATAGAAGGCAATGTGAAATATCTCACTGGAAAAATCACTGACCTGGAAAATAGATCCAGGAGAGATAATTTAAAAATTATTGGAATACCTGAAAGCCATGATCCAAAAAAGAACCTAGAAATCATCCTTCAAGAAATTCTCAAGGAAAATTGCCCTGATGTTTTAGAACCAGAAAGCAAAATAGAGGTTGAAAGGATCCACTGATCGACTCTTGAAAAAGATTCCAAAAATAAAACTCCTAGGAATATTATAGCCAGGTTCTGGAATTCCCAGATCAAGGAGTAAATATTATAAGCATCCAAGAAGAAACAATATGAATATTGTGGAAACACCATCAGGATAACACAGGATCTGGCAGCTTCTACATTGAGGGATCAAAGGGCTTGGAATATGATATTCTGGAGTTCAAAGGAGCTCTGATTAAAACCAAGAATCACCTACCCAGCAAAACTGAGCATCATTTTTCAGGGGAAAATATGGTCATTCAATGAAATAGAGAATTTCAAGCATTCTTGATGAAAAAAACAGAGTTGAATAGAAAATTTGACATTCAGATACAAGAAACAAGAGAAGCATAAAAAAGTAAACAGGGAAAAGAAATAATAAGGAACTTATCAAAGTAGAACTATTTACATTCCTACATGGAAAAATGATAATTGTGATGTGAAACTTTTCTCAATATGAGAAAAGTTGAAGGGAATACAAATGTGTGTGTGTGTATGTATGTATGTATGCTTACCTATATATGTCTATAGGAGGTTATATGGGCATATGAATAAATATGTGAATGTGTATACATGTTTACAGGTATACATAGACAGAGGGCACAGAACCAACTGAATAAGAAGGGATGATACTTAAAAGGTGAAATTGAGAAGTAAGAGAAGAATATAATGAGAGGAGATGGAGAGAGACCAAATGGGGTAAATTATATCATATAAAAGAGGCAAGGGAAAACTGTTACAATGGAGGGAGAGAACAGGAAGGCAAAAGGGAATGAGTCAACCTTACTTTCATTGAATTTGGCTTAGTGAGAGAATGACATACACACTAACTAGGGTATCTTGCCCTACAGCAGAATAGCGGGGAAGGGAATGAGAAGTGGTATGATGGAAGGGAGGTCAGGTTGGGGGGGAGGGAAGTTGGAAGCACACACTTTTGAAAAGGGACACGTTCAAAGCAGAGAATAGAACAGGTAGGGGTCGGGATAGGATGGAGGGAAATATAGTCAGTCTATACCCTAGTGTCTGTATATCTTATTTCCCAGTTGCATGACCACATTACCACCAAGACACTCCATCTACGGACTCTGGTCATTTTCACTGACTGATGCCTCATACATGCAATATTCACCATCCCCATCTTTATGTCTTGATTTCTTTGGCTTCCTTCAAGTCTCCACTAAAGTTCCTTCTACAGAAAGGATTTGTTCAGTGTTTCTTAATTCTAGTCCCTTCCATTGATTCAGTTCATCCTGTATCTTTGTTATTGTTTGATCATTTCAGTCATGTCTGACTCTGTGACCCCATTTGGTGTTTTCTTGGCAAAGATATTAGAGTGATTTGCTATTTCTTTCTTCAACTCATTTGACAGATGAGGAACTGAGGCAAACAGGGTTAAGTGACTTGCCCAGGGTCACACAGCTAGGAAGTGTCTGAGGCTAGATTTGAGCTCAGAAAGATAAGTCTTCCTGACTGTAGGCACCATACTCTATCCACTGCACTGTCCATCTACCCCTATCCTGTGTCTAGTTTATATATATATATATATATATATATATATATATATATATATATATATATAGTTCTCATGTTGTCTTCCCCATTCGATTGTGAGCTCACAGAGAATTGGAGCTTTCTTTTAACTTTCTTTGAATCCCAAGTACTTAATACAATACATGTGGTATAACAGCTACTCACAATGTTTAATGACCAACTGACTGCCTCAAATCTTTCCCTATTTCAATCTATCCTCCACTCAGTTGTCATATTGGTTTTTCTATAGCATAGTTCAGACCATATGATCCCTCCTCCCACCCCCAATTTAATATACTTCAATAGTTCCCTATTATCTCTAGGATAAAATGTGAAATTTATTTAGTTTTCAAAATTCTTCATAATTTGCCCCCACCTTACTTATAGTCCTCTTAATTAGACTTTATTCACTCTCCCTCCATTTACTCTTTCATTCAGTATCTCTGGCCTTCTTGCTGTTCCTCTCACAAACCACTCCATCTCCTGACTTCCATGCATTTGTATTGGCTGTCCTCCTTGCCTGCAATCCCTTCTTCATCTCTACTTCCTGGTTTCTCTAAATTCCTTTAAGTCTCAGACAAAGTTTCATTTTCCATAAGGTTTTTCCCAGTCCTCTCTCTCTCTCTCTCTCTCTCTCTCTCTCTCTCTCTCTCTCTCTCTTCTATCTATCCTTTATCTCTTTATCCATATCTTGTTGGCCTATAGTTTTTGCATGTTTTCTCCGCCATTAGACCATGAAGTCTTTGAAAGTAGGCACTAATTTTTTTTGCCTTTTTTTGTATTCCTAGTACTTATTATAATATTTAGCAGAAAGTACATACCTAAGAAATTATTGTAGACTTGACTTTGCCTAGCAGCATATTCTATTCTTTGGCTCTCAGATGATGAGGTTCATGTACCAAAAAAAAAAATGCAGTAGATCTAATTTTCTAAGAAGAATTCAAACTATAACAATACAGGGAACTAAACAGTGCCAATGTCTGTTACTAATATGGCCATTGTTGGGAAACACAGACAAGCAGATTTAAATCTTCTGATTGATCTGATTCTAGGGTGTCTATATATGCTCACCCATAGGATACTGAATGATTGACCACCTCTGGATCATTCTGAAATGATTAGGTAATCAATCTACCAATCAAAGAATAAACAAGAATTTATTAAAAAACCATTACTTGTCAAACACTGTTAAGTTTACAGAAACAAGAGTAAAATATCTCTTGCCTATAAGAAGCCTTTTTTTTTTTTTGAGAGAACAGACCTCGTATTTGAGGTAGTATAACAAGAAAAAATATGTGCCCCAATACTGGCCTATTGAAAAGTATCTCAACATCAGTATTGATCATTTTAGCCAATAAAATCATCATGTACTATTTTGGGAAGATTTTCAGTTTTTTTTTTTAGTAATTCTATATGTATAGAATCTGAAAGTAAAGATATAAACACATGTTCCTAATGCGAAATGCATTCATTTTTCTGGGATATTAACTTTAAATTTTAATTTGAGTCACTTGAAGTTCAAGTTCATTTCATCTTCAAAGAAATAAATACAAGTTAGGCCAAGTCTGCACCAGCAAACTGAAGCAAATTTAAATTATCCATGTTAAGATACAAGGGATGCTTCTTCCCCGAAATTTGATGAGGCATGGAGAACTATGCAAGAACCCCTGTACTCTTTTTTTTCTTTCTCCATCCCTCCAACAAGAATAAGTCTTATTTTAAAATACCATGAATATATAATCATAGGTATGGATCATAGTAAATAGCAATAGTTTCTATTTTTTTCCAGAAAATCTGAGGGTCCTCCCCTCCCAAACTGATTCTTTTGAGAAGGTGTAATGGTGATGAAAATTGAAAGATCTTTCCCATTCATTAATAGGGCCATGTGACCTGCTTGAATCACATGGAAACCTGAGTCACATGAGTCTGTGGTAGGAGGAACTTGCTGGAAGGGGTGGAGCAGAATCCATAGGAAGTTGGTCTGAGCAGTTAGAACTGAGGGAGAGAGAGGCAGGTAGTCAGAGTTGTGAGTGTTTGTTTGTGGAAAGGCTCTAGCAGGGAGAAGGCTTGTGGATGGCAATGCCCCCTGCAATGTTATTGGGTATAGTTTTCTTTGTTGCTCTGATAGATTTGGCTTTCTGGTGTTGGGATTCAGCTTTCTGGTGTTTGAATAAATATTTTGCTTTTGTCTTCCATGTGGAGAGTCTGTTATATTTTGTGATTCAGAATTATGCTGGCATATTCATAGTCACTATATGTGCTGTGAATATCACTTTGGTACTACAGAAGGCAAACTAAGTTATCCTTTGCCTCAATTCTTACCTAGATTTTAATTACTGGATAGGTGCAGCTAAGAGAAAGGGAGACCAAAATCTCCCACTGTATCCAAGAACATTGCCAGTTACTCTGACCTGTGTCTGGCTACTGGATGCCTATGACTCTGGAGAAAAGCTTGAGGCTGATGACTTTGCACAGCTCTGCCTCACCTAAATCCAATTCACTTGCAAGTCAAGACATTACCCTCCTGATATCACTGGTCCTCTTCCAGAAGGAAGGAAAACAATTTGAATGTACGTTCTTTGAGGGTAGGGACAGTCTCTTTTGCTTGTTTCATACACAGATATCTGGGATACTGAATGTATTTAATAAATACTTGCTGCCTTGCTCTAGTTAATTTCAATGAATCTAAAGAAGATTTCTCTTAATTCTGGAGTGTACCTTAAGCAAGTTCCTTTCAATGAGTCATTCTAATTGACTGTGTGGCTCTGAACAATCATTTAATTGCTTAAAACCTTAATTTCTCCATCTATCAAGCAGAGATAATGATAACATCCAATCCAGGATTGCTTGCCAGTTCAAATGGCTCCCATCCCTCCCCTTTATTTCCAACTTTTCCCTTAAGTTAGTAAACTCAGTTAGGTCCTACCTACTAAGACAACCTTAGCTGAACAGCTGAAAATACAACTAGAATATGGAAAAGTACTGACTGATTATCATGGGGAAGGGATGTGGACCTCCCAAAGGAAAAAGCCCCTGGACTTTCCCACCTGGTCCAGGTCCCTGGCATTGACCTGGGGCAATTGGCCCTTCCTAGTTAATTACCTGCCCTTTTATTGTCTGCACCTGGCCCCACCCTAGCCTGCCACTCCCTTAATTCTATCTAGACCCCTCTCTGATCCCACAAGCTTTTGTATAAAATATCCATCTTGCCTCCATACAAATGCTCAGATTCCTTAAGAGTTCAGCCAATGGTTCAGATTCAGTCTGGCCAATATTACAGATTTTTAGAATCATGCCCACCATGACTGATGTTCTGATAAACCTGGTCTTTGGCTGAAAGAAGGCTTGGGTCAAATTCATTTGGGCAGGACCTGTGTCAATATTTCGGAATCCTGGCACTCCTGATCTTCAACAATTATACCTACCCTATCTGATCAAGTGGATTTGGAGAGGCTATGAAATCTTTCTTTGTGTGAAAACATTTGTTTAGCAAATATCAGGAAAAATTCACAAATATGACCTACAATCAGAATCTGGCATAACTGTTGAGTTTTGGGGGTTTAGGGGTGCTCGAGACCCCAAAACACCAACATACTAGGTCCTGCCAAATGCATTCAACTCAAGCCTTCTCTCAGTGAAAGAAAAACAAAGTTTATTAAAGATTTGCCATAATGGGTGGACTCTTAAGGAGCCTAAGTATTTGTGATGCTTGTATTGACAAGTAGGCCAGATTGAATCTCCTCTAGCTTGAATCTGAGCCCCTTCAAGGAGGCCAGGTGGATCTTATCTATGTGAGAGGATTTAGGGGTGGTTTAGAAGAGGGGATTGGGGAGGGTCTTGAGGGAGAGCTAAGGAGGATATTGACTGGGTCTGAGGTCAGACTCCTGGAATGGTATCAAGGGTAGGAAATAGCTGAAGGTAGTGATAATAAAAGACTTAAGACCTCAGGAAAATGCCTCATCAAGTGGGAAGATTCAAGGAGGTTTCATAAACCCCATCATAACCAGAAATAAAGTACCTTTTTCTTTGGGTGCATGTTTCTTGGGGAGCATTCTTTCAATATCCAGTTAGTGTATTGGCGAAATAAGGAACCAGGTCTTGAAAAGAGGTATTATCATAGGATGATAGATTCAGAATTGAAAAGGAATTTTTAAAGGTCATTTAATTTTTGAAGGCCATTTATTCTAATACAATCATTTCATAGATAAGGAAACTGAGGCCCAGGAGAAGTTAAGGAACATAGCAAAAGTCAAATAGGTGTTGGCAGATACTTGAGAATGATGTGAAACTAATAAAATTCCCAGTCTTCTACTTAAATAATGTTTGGCAGTAGAATAGAGATTAAGTAAGTGGTTCTATAGAAGCCAGATAAGACAATCAGAATGAATAGTGCTCTGCTATCTACAATCTATTAAAAGATTCAAGGGAAGGTCTTCTGCCTACCTGATTGATGCTCTATGGGGGACTTTTGAGAAGAGTTGATCAAAAATCATAGAAGATTTGAGATGGTATTGATGGGTTGAAATCTCAACCATGGAGATAGTATCCAAACAGATTAGAATCAGGGGTGGGGAACCTGCAGCCTTGAGGCCACAGAGGCCTTCTAGGTCCTTGAGTGCAGTCTTTTGACTGAATCCAAGTTTTATAGAATAAATTCTTTTATTAAGGGAATTTGTTCTGTGAAGTTTGGATTCAGTCAAAGGGCTGCACTTGAGGATCTAGAAGGCCACATGCAGCCTCCAGGCTAAACGTTCCCCAACCCTGGTTAGATCAATGAATACTTTGAAAAATCATTGTAGGTATGAATAATTATTTAAGCCTGCACACATTTAAAAAGAAAAATGTTCCATCATTGTAATTTCATCAAAAACAGGATGTCAGATATATCATGGTGGAGATCTCTTTCAGGTATGGGTTAGATTATGTGCTTGCCAAAGTCCTTTCCAACTCTCAAATTCTATGATCCTGTGAAATATAGATCATAAAATCAAAGACAATAATTCAATATATAGCTATTAAATATTTATGGTATATAAGGTACTGCTTTGTTGTTTTGTTTTGCTTGTTTTTTGGAAGCAGTTGGGGTTAAGTGACTCACCCAGGGCCACACTGCTAATAATTGTCTGAGGTCACATTTAAACTCAGGTGCTTCTAACTCCATGGCTGGTGCTCTATCCACTGTGCCACCTAACTACCCCATGCTGTTGTTTTTAATAGATCTATAATTTAGTATAGAGAACCCCATCAAATGAGGGAGCAAAAATTGCTTTACCAACACAATTGAGCACTTGCTCTGAAACTTGTGATTTTATAGAGGTTGCCTAGAGGGCACTAAGAGTTTAAGCAACTTGCTAAGCATAATATAGGCAATTTGGGACCAAGACAGGACTTGAACTCAGGTTTTCCTTCCTCAGACTCCAGATCTCTCTTCATGATTTCATGCTGCCTCATGTCCTGGGAATACATAAAGGGATGAAACAATCTCTCAGGCACCCAAATGATTCATCACAAAAATCTCCCTACAGGAAATATAAAATGTAAGAGGCCATGTGTGCACAAGACAAACATTTTCAGCTGTACAGTATTATTTATCCTCAAATATTTCTTCCCTGTACCACTTGTCTGCATGACACACAAAGAAATAGAATCTAGAGGAAAACAGGTTGCATGCCTAACCTTTTCTTATTGCCTGAATGGCTCACTAATGTATCTAGAATCCACATTTGCACTTGTCTTACTGCAGCTGTCACCTGCAGCTCTAGCCCTTCTAGTCTTCTCTTTATTTATAGAGAGACATTTGGAATAAAAGGAAAGAGCTCACTGACCTTGGAATCAAAAGACCTGGGTTCAAGTTCCAACTGCCACTCATTCACTGTGACCTCAGGCAAGACATTTCTATGAATGTACCTCAGTCTTTTCATCTGTATTACTTGCTTTGCTGAAGAAATTTTTGTGGCAATCAGATGAGAAAATGGATATTGTAAGTAATTCGTAAATTAACAAGTGCTAGATCAATCTAAGTTTAGAGATTTTTTTAACAAGCTTAAAAGGTCATTATTTGGGCACTTTAGTCACTGATTCCACATAGGACATTAACATTTGACTGCTTTCAGTCAGATGGGACTAATTATAGAAAGCAGTCCATTGTGCTGTAATTGGTATAGGAAAGAGAGTATGATTAAAAGTGGATGAGGATCAGCAAAAAAAAAAAAAATCCTCACTTTCCATGAATCAATGTAATCAAATTATTTCACTGTTAGATACTAAGCTGAATCTTCTTTCCATGGTAAAACTTCCTTAGGCCTCAGTTTACTCATCTGTGAAATGAATTGGTAAGACTAGATGGCCTCTGTGATCCTCTCTAGGTACAGATCTATGATCTTATGTCAGAAGAAACTAGTGGAAAGCAACTAGGAAAAGAGCACTGAACTTGGAAATGCAGAATTACAGATCATATTTCATCTCTGTCACTATGTATATGACCTTGGACAAGCAATTTCACCTCTCTGGGACACAGTTTTTTCCTTTGTAAAATTAGGGTCTTTGAACTAGATCAGTAGTGTTTAACTCAAATAGGAATAGGGCCCATAAGGATCCTGACAGGTCACATATTGACTTAGAAAATATGCTAGCATAATTTGTGTTCTATTTTGTTTGTTTATTTTATTAAGTATTTCCCAATTTTATTTTAATCTGGTTCTGGTCACACTCAGGAGTGTCGTGGGAGCAGACTGCATGTTCAACACCTCTAATTAGATGACCTATAAATTTTTTTCCAAATCCACATCTATAATCCATTTTTCTTCCTCGTATATTTCATGACATCCATTAAAACATTTCATTCCTTCCCATATTGTGTTTTGACATCTTCCACCAAAGTCATCCTCCAAAGTTTCATCATTGAATGGAAAGCTATACCAATGTAATGCCAGTTTTGGCAAGTCCTATCACATCAAAATGACTTTAGTATAGATTTTATAGTCATTCCTATACTGATTAACTGAGGAACAAACTCACTAAGTTGAAGACAGCCAGGTGACCACATTTCTTAGCAATGGCAACTCTCAGAGAACATCTATCATAACACAAAGGATTATGATAACCATCTATGGAAAAAAGTACCAGAAGAAATAAAACCATATAACTTAAAATACTAGAGTACATTTAAAATATAAAAATTAAACATGACATCATATAGGTGCCCTCTCTATGCAGTGCTCATATATTCCATTGAACAGCCAAGCAAAATTGAAAGCCACTTTTAAGTTACTTGATTTTCCCTATCCTCGGTAGATTGGAGCTTCTATGCTAGACATAGACGCTGATGTGGAATTTTGAATGTAAAATAATGGCATTTTAGCTATCAAAATCTTAGCTTTTCTTTAGATTATGCTAATTTCTCATTAACCTTCCTTACTCAGTTCATCTAAGTAATGACTGCAATTACATCTCACTGGACTATTTTTAGTGGATTAAGGTTGTAATGGATGTTGATGATTTTTCTCTCTTTACCACAAATCCTTGTTTTGCTCTTACCTTCAGAATCATCAGGTTGCTAGTTTTTGAACCTCATGTACATTCATAAAAATCTCAAGGATGATTTGCATAGGTAATTTTAGATGCTTAATTAAACATTCAGTATGTAAATGTTCTGCTTTCAGGCAAATTACTTAACCTCTATGTGCCATCTTTAAAATTAGAATATAATAATTGCCACCCATTATCCCATAGGCACATTGTGAGGGACTGCTTATCTTTTTTAGCTTTTTGAATTCCTTCAGGTCACTTGAGTCCATTTTAATGGAATAGAAGAAAACTCATTCACTGTAAAGCTTACTGACTTGAAGGGGGTAATTCAGATCCAAAGCACATACTCTTTTATTTCTTCTCAAAAGCAGGAATAACCTCAAGGTTTATCCATCAATCTATTTATTGTTAGTCACCACCAAACAATAAGAAAATGATAATCCATGTGTTATAGTGGATATTGTGTTGGACCTTGAATCAAGAGGACCTGGGTTCAAATCCTACCTCAGATAGTTAATAGCTGTGTGGTTCTGGACAAATCCTTTAACTTGGTGACCTTGATTCCCATCCATAAAATAGGGATAATAATAGCCTCTAAATCAGGGTTATTGTAAGGATGAAATGCAATAACATATACAAAGCATGAAGCATTGTATAAATATTAATCATTGCTATTCTTTTGTTATTATAGTAATCTCTGGGGAAAGGTACAAAAAGTAGATATGGTGTTGTTCTTGAGGTAGTTAGGGAAACTTTGGAAAGGATAAGATGAATCCATTTTTAAAAGTTCAAATAACCTATGTGTGTCTGCACATACATGTACTCAAATACAGATTGAATCAATGCATATTGGAAGATGCTGAGGAGGTGTATTTGATATTAGAATCAGAGAAAGCTATGGATTGATCACCATTGACTTGCAGGTAGGAGTTAGCAAGTTACATGCCTTTAACTTCTGTGAAAATCTATCTAAATTCAAACCTACATAGTTGGTTAATTTATACCTTTCTCTCCTTGGTCAACAAATGTTATAATCTTAGCAGATGACCTTGTCACTAATATCCTATGCAGATGGTTCTCGAAACTTTCCATGGTGATGTCTTCTCTCATATGGATTTTAATGTCACTAGGCTTATTGTTAGCGTTTTCACAGGACTCCAACTTCTATGTACATTAACAGCCATTTCAGTAAATAGATTACAAGCCCCACTTCCATTTTTCAAAGGGCTGTCTAAAAAGGTTAAATGACTTAGCACAGGTCACACAGTGAGCCACTAATACAGCTGGGACTAAAACCTATCTGACACTGTTGGACTTGGTTCATCTAAGCCACATGTCCTCCATCTTCTGAGTTAAAACGTGCAGCTACTTTGATCAGCTCAGTTCTGAGTGCCATTTGTAATGAGATAATGAGTTCACAATTGTGGCAAAGGCCAGATTCATTTTCTCCCTCACAGGAGACCTGCAAGAAAGCAGTTGAAACAAAAGTCGTTAGAGAATGCTAATATAAAAATTTCATAACAATTTCACTTAGTGGTGGTCTCCCCCTCCCCTTTCCCCTTCAATCTAATCTACAGATAAGGGAATTCAGGATAGAGAGTAGGTAATAGAGTTAAGATTATGTACAGTACAGTATGCAAATGTCACCCCTACAGAGGGCATGGAATAATTCTTCAAGTCCTTTGGTATTACAAGATAGATTTAAACCCACCAATTTGAAATTCTAAAATAAAAAGGGATAATGTATTATACTATTCCTAGACAATGTCTTTTTATATCATCTGTATAGATTAAAGAGAAAATGCTTGAAATTTACTGAGAAACCAAAAAACGATTCATTAGAACAAATAGCTATTCATAGCACCTAACACCAAATCCCCATCAGGGAATTATCTTTATGGTTCCAGAAAGAATGAAGGTTGTCAAATCTCAAAAAAAAAGAAAAGAAGTTAAGACTACTCTGAAAATAAATAATGCAGGAAGCATACTATATCCCCACCCTTATTAATTTGCTCTCGTGTAGTTATTAGGTCATAGTAGAGGAATCAAAAGTATGCCTGAATAGAAATGTCTTACAGTATGTAAATTAGAATTGAATTTGAGTTTAATTATAGAAAACAATGTGACAAGCATTTAGAAGATTAAAAATACCATATTATCATATTAATTTTAAATAAAATAGCCAAACTTCACAATATTAGCCACCAACAAAATATTATAAATCCTTGTATTATTTTCTTCTTGTTTTTAACCCTGAGTTCTATCCAATGGGTATCAGCTGACAAAAGGTACAGAATAACTGTGTGTGAGTGACCCAAATATGCAGGAAAATTGGTAGGTGTAATTTCCCAAGAAAGGAGCATGTATTCCCTACTAGGAAGACATCATTGAAAATAGTGAGACCTTGCAAAAGGAATTTTAACCATTCATAATGGAAATGAATTATAAAAGACTTTAAAAACTAATTTTATTTCACTTTCAACAAGAGTAAAAATAATCTAAAAGAGAAACCATTTGCTTTAAAGGGAAGAATGGATTTCTTAGCTTCTCTGTATTAGAATAATGACCTTGTGGATGTTGATAAGTAGAAGAAAAAAAAACAGTTTTTAAAAAAATCCAATTCTATATTTTTGATAATTAAAAAAATATGCTGGCCTTCTGGGAAATGTGTCTCTATTTTATGCTATTCACAGTAGTAGTAGTATCCCTCATTGTGGCATTGAGGTGACCCTGGGCTTTTGAAGGATATACTGACAGCTTTGCAATCCATTCAGTCCTACCAAGGCTGGAATTACTCCTCCAGTGGGCCTCATAAAGAATTGTATGTCTGTGGGCTGACCAGTCAAGCTAAGTTCTGAGAAGCTCATCACTAGAAGGCTAAGAAATTGGCTTTTTTTTTTCCCAGCATAACAACTCCCTAAGATTATCTGCTAAGACATAGGGGGATTTAGACCTGGCTCTGACAGAGGAAGATCCATGAAAAGGCAATCACAGATCCTTGAAGTATGTTGTCATGAGACCAGGCATTTAAGAGACTATTACAATAGTAGAGTCAAGAGGCGTTGAGAACTTGAACTAGGTGGATTAGTGGAGTTATATACCTGATGTCCTGAACACTGGAAAAAGGAAGATGTTTTATAAGCGTCTGAGCAAACCTACTTCAAATGCTTGCTTGGAGCATCCTGAAGAAAATTTACTATATAAATGATTAATTATAATAGAAGTGTTACATCCATGCTGATACTCTCATATAAATAATCTCTTTGCTGCAAGAATCATATACAAAAAGATTCCTATACCAATTTTCTACAATTTTTTTTTCTAATTCCTTGTCAGTTTTTCCTATTCAACTTCAGTGAATTCATGGAGGCTTATTACTTAGTGAAAAAAGAACTAGTCTCAGAGTTAGAAAAACTTGGATTCAAATCTTGTCTCTGCTATACACTGACTATTTAACCATAAGCAAGTCATTTAACATCTTGGTGTACCCCCATAATTCCCTAAGATGAAGACAATGCTGATTTGCATCAGCAGAGGGGAGGAACTCTCAACAGAAATAAAAACACACAGCTGCTTTTTGGGGGGAAATGGAAAATTCTATACTCAACCTGTATGTTTGTTTATAATTAGTTGGCAGCTTTTAGCCTCTATGGGAACATAGGATAGAGGACCTAGGAAGGTAGTTACTGTTTATATTTGAAAATGAGACCCAGGTCAGAGTGTGTGGTCAAAAACAGGTGTTATCCATTCATCTTCATTTCCTTTTTTCTATTATTGGTTGCTATCTATTTGAGGGTGTTAGTGTAGGAGAGTTCCCCTGCTCCTTTAACCTTAAAAGAAGGTTTCCCCTTTCTGTAGATAAGTAAACCTTTGTTTTGTAAGATTACAGGGTTAATAACCCTTTTTGGAGAAAAAAAAATCTCCTGAGCAGGAAACTTACCCAGAATTCGTGTGAAAAGCCAAGAAAGGTTAGTGACGGTCAATAAGAAGCACTCTCCGATGATGGGCAGATAATTGGAGAACAAGAGGACATGTACTTATCAGAGCCCCAACAGCCTAGAGGAAGGAGAGGTCCTTTGCCAACACTAGATCTAACACTTGACTGAGTGTGTGGTTAGACACACTACAATGATCACAGAATTGGATGCAGTCAGCATTTAATACCCTGGCAGCTGTGGAAACAGTAAGATGATCCACCTCACTACGATGGGATTGAGCAGCATTCACAAACTATCTGTTGGCTTCACTGGGAGCTCAGAGAATATAAAACAATACCAGCCCAACGGAACTTCTTATAATTCTCCAGAAGTTTGAAATTTTTCTCTTTTAAAGGGGGCATTATCTGAAGGTCATTCATTCCATCTGCCTCTGAAACTTCAGGGACTCCCTCCTCCTCTTTAAAGCCTGTGTATACATAATAAAATTGCATCAAAAGAAGTTTGTGACTTCTGTATCTATTATGGCATATGAAGGTTAGAAAAAGATGACTATTTGCTATATCCTAAAATTGATGTGGCATGTTTTACTATTTTTTAAAAAGGTGATGAAGAAGATCCATTTATTAAAAATGAGGTTATTTTCTCCAGTTTTCGACAATTAGAAATTAAGTAAAATTCTGCATAGATAGTTTTCTCTTGTGTCTTAAAAAAAACCCACATTTAAGTAAGGCATTTTATGAATTTGAGACTGCTCTAAGAATGATGGGATTGTTCTTTTTAGTTTCATTTTTTCTGGACATGCATGAAGCCACTATATCATTTTTTTTCACCAAATATCATAGCAACATTTTCAGGTTTTCTATTCTGTTATAATTTTTTATTTGTATAATTTTGTTTGATAAGATTGACAACTATTTTCCCTCCTAAGAATCTATGAAACCTGAGAACATTCCAGCCATGGAAACATCCCAAACTCTTTTTAGATAGCAGAATAAGCTGCCTGCATGGTGAGGAGGTGGGGGGAACTCTTTGATCCAATGGAAGTCGTAAAGAAAGGGACACCAGCAGGAATTTTTCTAGTGGAGGGTCAAAACAAAAGGAGCAGGTGAGGAGTATGGGCGTCACTGAATAGCTTATCCAAGTAACAGATAAAGCAGAATAGAGTTGTTTGAATGTTGATAGAGATTATTTTATTTATTTGAAGCAGGCCTTTAAAAAAAGCTCATTACCAATTCAAGTAAAATCTATTTTCTTTAATCTTAATTTCTTTAAAGTTAATTTTGCCTTCAGCGTTTTTAATTGCATTAGAAGTATGAGAAAAATAATTTTGTAAAATAAAACAAATAGAAAAGTTCATTTTATAATCCCTTTGGGGTTCTTGGAAATGTAATAGCAATAAAATTTAGCATTTATAGGGTGTCTTAAGTTTTGCACAGAACATTACATATACTTTCGCATTTGATCCTCACGACCACCTGGTAAGGTAGGTGTTATAATTAAGATGAAGAAACTGAGGCTGAAGTAGATGAAGTGATTTTGCCCATCATCATTCAGTAGTAAGTATCTGAAGTAGGATTTGAATTCACCTCTACCTGACTATAAGTCCAGTTTCTATCCACTGTGACACCTAATTACAGTAGACCAATATAGAAAAAGTTCTGCTATACCTTTGTATAGCAGGAAGTTATTTCAGGACTTGTGAGGAGAAGAAAAGTAGTAACAAAGCCCATTGATAGAAAAACTTGGTAATTCCCAGGGACATTTATCAACTGTTTTCCAGACTCTGCAATTACTATACTTTTCAGGTCTTTCAAGAGGACCTGTGTTTCTTGAGGTCCAACTATCTTTGTATCATAAGCATCTGGCATAGTGCCTTAAACATCAAAGGCACCCCAGAAATATTATAGTTGTTCTGTATGGAATACAATTCAATTCAAAGTAATTTAAGGATCTCTTTTAGAGGAGGATTTTGAAACAGGGTTATAGCTGATATAAAAGGCTAGTCATTGTTTCATCAACATAAACAAAAAGAAATAGCTTCCTTAGTGCCAGGGTTAGCTAATTATTATTGTAATGTTCAACACTGTGAGAGATGTACAAATGGAACTGGAAATAACCTATGCGATTCTGTGCAACATTTCAAGGAAAAGAATACCAGCTATTTATAAGTTACATACAGCAAAGTACCTGTGACAACGCACTTTATTGTGAGGTTATTTTGAGGTTCAGTTCCAAGAGTTGAACACTACAGCATTCAGGTGATGTTTGAAAATTTTAATTCATGTTTATAATGTGGCAGGTTATTTACTGCAAAGTGTTCAGAGCCACCTTAAGAGGATCATGAACAATACTTATTGTCAGATTTCTCCTTCTCCTTATCTGCTGCACGGCCACCACAGGAAAATTCAAGCAAGCAGCCTTCATGTTATTATTGGTGACTCCCTTCCCAAGACCATAATTTTAGGAAGTACCCAGACATTCTTCACCTTGAACTATCTCTAGCCTCTTCCTCCTTTCCCGACATGACTTTATTTTTTTTTTATTTTTCCAGTATCTAACACAGTACTTTGTACATAGTAGGTTCTAAATAAATATTTATTGATTTGAAAAGATTATGTTAGGCTCATAAATCTCAATTTTTTTTGTATAAGTGTATTTTACTTGGGTATTAATTTTCAGACTCTCACTACATAGTGAACTGATATCCTGTTACTTAAAGCTATGTGTTGGAACATGCTACTGCTTGACTCATTTCCAATTTTCAATATCTGTAAAAAATGGAAGTGGTTCAAATAGCTGTAAATTAAAGCACAGTTTAAAACCACTGTATCATCTGAAACCCATCAGAGCTTGAGTTTATAAGTGCATACTGCCTGGGCAAGGACAATTCATCACTTCTTAAAATCACTAAGAGCCTCACGTCAGGTCACTGAATTTCTGACAACATGACCTTCTAAATATACTTCAGAAACTGTATAGATTTCTTTTCCTTTTAACATTTTTAAATAAAAAATATTTTCAATTAGAGCCTCATTTTCCTACCCTGAGAAATTCAAGTTGATCATTTAATGAAACTATCATTTGAATTTATATAAAAAGGAGATACAAAGGGCAGGGGCAAGTTAATAAGCCTGTGCTCTCAGTTGATAAAGGTGACAGTAACATTACTCATTGCCCCCTTCAACTTCAGTTATATGTCCCCAGAAAACAGGACTATATTCAGTTCACAATGTTTCAGTCATGTAAAAAACTAAAACACTCCTGAAATGTCCAGATGGAATTCACAGATTATCAAGGCAAACTAAAGAATACACATTTAGAATGCAGTCTTCTAGCATCCCTGCTCTACTTAGAGCTAATTTCATTGATGAAGTTGTTAACACTTCAGAGAATACAAAAGTAATTATAAATGCAGGAGTGAACACATAGTTGCTCCATTGGCATACTACCAAATGCCTATTTTTCAGAGGGGTCTCTACTGGATGAATAACAGAATCTTTCACTTTTCATCCAGTTGTTTGGCTTTGTATAGATAACATGATTCAATAGCCATGTCAGCCCATTCTCTGACACTTAAAAACAAAACATTTTACAAAGAAAGCATTTTTAATGCAATCACCTTCATGAGTTTTGTGTTTTCTGTCCCCTTCTTTCTCACTCCCTAAGTGAGTATTCCACTGCAGGATTTTGAACTCAGAGAGTATGGGAAGTGAGGGAATGGGCTGGACTGAGTGCTAAAGACTTCTTGTGGGTGGTAGAGTGGGGGTGATGATGGAATTTTGGAGCCAGGATGAATGAATTCTGAACTGATAGCAGAGAGGAAGAATGTTTCTTCAGGGTAATAGGGTAGGCGTCAGAGTCTTCTCACAGCAGGGGAGAATTTAGTAGAATTCTGCAGCTGAAGGAGGAGGAGACTGCAGGTCTCTAACTGGAACTGTTCCAAAATGTTTTGTGCAGCTGGGGGTGGAGGAAGAGATTAGTCGCTTCTGATCCCAAGTAGTGGGATGGAAGAAAAGAGATTGGAGGGTCAAAAGGAGGTGGGGCAAAGATGGGTGATTTCCACAGCTGTGGGGAGCTGTAGGTTTATTCTAACATGAGGGCTCTAGAAGTATCTGGCAGCTGGGAGAGGGCTCACAGACATGATTAGAAGATGAAAGGAATATAATAGATAAAATATACTCACTTTGGTAAAGCATTTGATACAATGTCTCATGAAACTCTATGGAAAATATCATTCCAATTGGTACAACTAACTAAACAAATGAGAAACACATGATAGAAACACAAATAAAGGAGAGAACATTGTAGTCCTGTAGATAGACGTTTGGAGGATGTGGGGGGGGGGGGGAAGAAAAGGCAAGAAGAACATAAGATTGTTTAAAGAGAACAACAATAATAATTTTATCCTTGAGTTTGCTTAACACTTTTTCCAATGGCCTGAACTGGGGAAGTGAGGAGAGTGAGGGAGTAAGGAAGTAGTGGGGGATTTCATGCAATTTGCAGTTGACTGTAATTTAGTAAGTGATGTGTGCACACTTCTAGGACATAAGGAACTAAGCAATGCTTGCCTGAGAATATAAGGTCACAGAGAGTAGGGCTGTTTTTTTTTTGTATATACTTTATATATTGTACCTGGTTCATTTAGGTTTTTCACAATGCAGTTACATTGAATTATGGAAAAGGTAAGATTGAATTAAGAACTGACTACTCTTAATAGAAGGCAGTATAGGAAAGTGAAAAAAAGTAGGAGTTCAGGATGCAAAGTGGGGTTCAAATCTCACCTCTACTACCTATTACCTATGTGACTTTTGCCAGGTCACTTAATAGCTAGGCCTCATTTTCCTCATTTATAAAATGGAGTTAGACTAGATGGGTCTCAGAACTCTCATCCAGATCTAGATTTATGTTCCTGTAAACGGCAACCAAGATAAGCAAATCAGAAGTCAGCATGAGCGAGATGGACAGAAATGTAGTTCCGGTGAACTTCTGTCAATGAGATATCCAATGATCCATTTAAAATTTAGCAGAGACAATGTAGGAAAATTCAAGCTCTTTTTTCCTTAGTTATGTGAAAATAACATACATCTATATCCAGATATTTAGATTGTATCTTCATTAACAATTCCACAGGAACAAATTGAAATTTTTAAAAAACCAAACAGGAGTACTAGGCATTCATTTACATTAATAGCAAAAAACAAACAAACAAACAAAAACCAAGACAGATATCAAAATAACTACTTCCCTGAGTTTCTATCACATCTATTTTGCATAAGGTTCTAAGCACTTTGCTTCCAGATGTTTATTTTCATATTGCTATGAAAGTAGTGGTCAGACCTTTAATATAAAAAAATCTGTAATTAAAATAGTTTTTTATGTGCATATATACACATATATGAATATATAGATATAGCCATGCTTAGCATGTCAAAGCTTTTAGAGATGATATTCAAAAGATTTTTTGAATAGTTATGTTTAAATGTGGCTTTCCTGTGTGGTTTAAATGTTCTGTTCTTTGGAATAAGAATTGTTGTCTTTAACAGAAGGGAGGTTTTGTCTAAACCCAGTTTGGAATTAGATTTCCTTTAACAGGAAACCAGTGTGTGCATATACAAGGCAACACCTGACTGGGAGAAGTGGCCTGAATTCTCCTTAAGAATCTCTCTCCATTTAAGCCATTAAGAAAAGATGCAGGAATTTTGAAGCTTTATTCAGCTTATTGGGGGAAGTTAGAAGGGCAGACCATGGCCCTGTCTCTAATTCCTGGAAAGCAGTTGTGAATAGGACTATCTTGGGAGAGAATCTATAAAGACACCCCTCTTCCCCCCACCATCTTATCTAAACTTTGTATTTTCCCCGCAAGACCTAGCATAGAGCTCCGGGCACAATAGTCACTGAACAAATGTTTGTGGCATTGAATTGAATTCACTTGAAGAGACAGCTAAACTATAAGTAGTTGATGGATTCTGGCATGCAGTCCTGGAGCAGGACTAAATTTGAAGATTCAGATCGAGCTAGAATTCTACCATTCTAATCAAACCTGGGAACAAAATAATGATTATAGCGTGAGCAACAATAGTTAAAATTAATGAGAAAGATAAATTGTACTTAATTGTTGTTACTTTACGCTTGCTCTAAAAATACACATTTTTCAAAATAGTTACATTTTATTATTTATGTGAATAAAGACTTCTGTGTGCTTGAAAAGAACCCTCCATTTATAAACATTAGGTGTATTGTACATTTGTATGTAATATATTACACATGCTATATTTGTGTGTGTATCTATATATACACACATACACCTATACATGTGTGTGTATGGAGGAATAGGTGAGTGTGTTGGAAGGGGGACTGGTCAATGATCTCCAGCCCTTTTATACCTGTGTTGCAAAATCTGCAAATGTAAGTCCCCTCTCCCACCTCTCCTCTCCCCATGTATTTGAATGTGCACAGGTGTTTGGGATCTGCTTCCAAGCAAAAAAAGGGGGGGGCCTTTTTGATTGGCTGCTAACTCATAGCTGAGCAAAGGCACTAATCAGCAAAGACATTTGCTTTTTCCTACCTGGCCACATTTAAGTGAAAGAGATATGCTGTAAGCCTCTAGGTAGGGAGGCACCCTCAGGTCTTCCTCACCCAGGCTGACATGTGGCCTATGATTTCAGGCCAGTGTTCTTTGTCTCTTCATGTATGTTCTTTCCTACTTTAAGGTGGAGTAACGGAGATGGCAATGAACTTGTGAACTTTGAAAGGTTGGAATAGTGAGAGCCTGAAGTCTAAGAGAAGGAAACCATGCCTGGCAGAAAAGAGCAAATGACTTAGCTGGCTAGTACCTTTTGTGTGCACACCTGGTTCTGGATCAGTACTCAATCCAAAAGATTCTCCTTCTTTATGTGTTAACCTGGAAACAAAACCTATACATAGTCAAGTCCTTTCTGGAATCATATCAGCAAAGCACAGGACTGGACACATTGGAAAGTCTTCCTATCATAAACATGTTAGAGCATGATGTAATAGATACAGAGCAGACCTTGAAACGACAAAGACCTTAATTCAGATCTGATTGGTTTCTAACAATGATTGGCTGTATGACCCTGGACAAGTCACTTAATACTTCTGTATTCTGGGTAAGTCTCAAAGATTTGAAGCAACAGAAAAGATGCCAACTTGCATTGGTAAAGGAAGCTCCATATATCAACAAAATCACAGGTCCAATCCAATTCATATACATACATGTGTCAATATATGTCTCTCTCTTTATTATCTAATTACATGTGTTTATACATGTGTATTTATAAACATAATTTTAAAAAAATATGCTGATAGCCTCTTCTTTTAATGGTTTCTTCAGGAAACATGTCTATGATGACCACAAGGGCATAGCCTACCAGCAAAATATTAAAATATTTTATGCAAGGTATTGAAAAGAAAATGAACAGCTTAAGTATTTAGCTTGCAAAACTCAAACATATAAAGTGACAAACCTCGCAGATGTTCACCCCAATTAGAGACAAACATCTCTCCTTTGAGTGTGAACTTTTTCCAGGTGTACTTAGAATAACTTAGAGGAAACTAGACCTCTTGTAGTGGCAAGGCATAAAAGTAAGTATATGCCTGAAGGAAACTAAGTGTTCCCTTACAACTAAGCAAGTTGTAAGGAAACTGCAATTCAGTTACCCATTATCGAAGCACTGAAACCTTTAGGCTAATCTCTGAATCACATCCTTTTTCTTGCAACTCAGACACTTTTGGAATTTTGGTACTAACTTATTTATAATTTGAACCACCCCTGGCCTTTAAGCTCTGTTAGTTACAAGACCTAGCCAATATTTTTACCTCTCTCTTGAGTTGGATCTTCCAGGTGAGAAAATTTTCTTTTACTTCTACTACAGCCTCTTTAATTTGCAACATATAATACTTTCATTTTTGACTCATAGCAGGTCCTGAGGACAGATCATTTCCACAGCACACCTATACACAGTGTGTGCAATCACATAGAGTAAGACTGACAGTATGTAAATCTCAAATGAAGCAGAAATATATACATCTAGCTCCTAATTTGTAAACATAATGAATTCCCTAAAGTGACTGTGTTCATTTGAATTTGCACTATTTGAAGTTATAATTATGTAAAATATGGCAGTTGGTCCCAACACAAAGGAAATAATACAAATTCGAATAATGCGACTACTTCAGAGCTTTCATTATTCATACCAGTCCAAATAGGACATAGTTTTATAGCTAAAATAGCTTTGTAAAATAGCACAAAATGGATACCATAAGGGAATGTATGACTTATTGATGCATAACCATTTGATGATTTCAGTATTAGAACAGTATGCTTATAGCTATTTGTGATAGGTATGATCTGCCTTCATCGGTGTGCCTGAAAACAACAAAAATTAGAAATACACTTTTCCACAAAGAAACTGCGTGTTCTCTAGACTTACAAAGGTTATTCTTTGTATCAGTATTATCAACATTCTCATCATCTTTTAGACTAGAACTTTTCCTTGTTAGGGAATAGCTCTAGTATTCAACATTAGGTTGTGCACAGTAATTCATTTCTGCTTGTACACAAGTTGATTCTGCAGTGGTAGTATTCTGAAAAACAAATCAATGTTTTGCTTTGGTTTGTTTTTTGGAGTTTTTTTGACATGCAGGTTGATCAGAGAATGTTCAAAATACTAAAGGACACATTATGAATACCACTGGTCTCATGGAAGGTCTCCTCTGTTGTTCTTGTCATCTGATATATTGGAACACTGAGACATAAATACTCCATTTAATAAGAGCACACTAAAGGCACTCAATTGATTCCCAATCTAGTACTTTATCTATTAGAACACCCTGTTGTAGTTCTGATCCTCACACTTAGAAGACTTGCATGTTATTTTGTCAGTGTCACGTTTTATTTCAGGAACAATGGGTACTTTTTCATGTTCTTTTATGAAGGACAAGATTAGTAAAACTCCCATGAATATAGAGGTGAAGATCCACATTGGGATCAATCCTGGGCACCACAGCTTTGGAAGAACATGGATAAAAAAGAGTATCCACAGATGTGCGCAGCTAGGTGGCTCAGTGGATAGAATGAGACTTCAAATGTGGCCTTAGACACTTACTAGCTATAGGACCCTGGGCAAGTCCCTTAACCTTACTTGCCTCAGTTTTCTCCTCTGTAAAATGAGCCACAGAAGGAAATCGCAAACCATTCCTGCATCTTTTTTCCATGAAAACCCCAAACGTGGTCATGAAGAGGCAGTCATGACATATGAATGAACAACAAGAATCCAGAGATAAGCAACACAGATGATGAAAAACCTTTAATCTTTGTCATCTGGGGATCATTTGAAAAAAGTAATAATATTGAGGCTATAGGAGGAAAGATGATAGCTGCCTTCAAGTACAAGAAACGTTTTCATGTGGAAGATATTAGATGCATTATTTTTGGACACTGAGGGCAGCCCTATGAGCAACTATGAGAGGGACAAAAAGTATTATTTTAACAGTATTGGGAAGATTTTTTTCTTAAATATTAGTGTTATTTGAATAAGGAATGGGCAGGTCAGGATGTAGTATATTCCTCATCATTAAGGCTCTTTAGGAAAAACGGTTTAACATAACCACCTTTCAGGTACATTGGAATGAGTTAATTAGTCAAGAAGCATCTATTAAGAACTGACTATGTGAAAGACACTTTGCTAAGCACTAGGGATACAAATAAAAGCAAAAGTAGCTCCTGCTTTCAAGGGACTTACATTCAAATTGGGATTTCTTTGTTGGGGAGTGAGAGAGAAAATGAAGATATAGAGAAGGTTATTTTTTGGATTGCATGACCTCAAAACTCCCTTCCAACTCTGAAATGATAAATATGCAATAGCCTAACTGGAATGCTCCCAGTTGCCTATTTGAATTATTATCAATTCATTCCTTTGTATAAATAAATTTCCCTCCTCCTAGTCTCCTCTTTATGTTATGTATGTGTGTATGTATGTATGTATACATATATGTATGCATACATAAATACATACATACATATATACATACTTCCCCCTTAAGGGAAGGTTGGGTTGTGTAGAGAGTAAAATCAAGTTATTAACAGTTTAGTGTGACCATTTTGAGATATCTCTTTCCTATGAGTAACTACAAATGCTTGGTAATAAAAGAGATGCCTAAAAGAAAGGGTAACAGAAAAGGTACCTGGCAACTGAAGAATTTTGCTTTAGCCTAGCTCTACTTGTAATACTAAGAGTTCACAATACCCATTCACTCAGATTTGATATAGAGATATAGATATCATATAGACATACACATAGATATATGTATAAATACATATAAAATGTTTGTAAAGTACATTGCAAATGTTAGCTCATTTAATTCATAGGCAACAAACTTATGAAGGAGTGTAATTATTTTTCCCTTGAATAGATGAGGAAACTAAGGCTTAGTAGGGTTGTGTCTTTCTAGCAGTAACCTAGCTTTGTCTGTGTAAAAAGCAAGATTTGAACCTAGGTCTTCCTTATTCCCATCCCACTACTCTACCCATTGCATGAAAAAGTACCCCCAACCATGTCACATGATTCCATTTAGTTAGTGTTACACTGATTATCAAATAACAAGCATTTAATTTACTTCAATGACTTTGTAGACAAAAATGCTTTTATTTTTTCTTACAAATCTATTATCAGCACTGCAATTTTGTCAAATAATGCTTGCAATACAAATTATCTTTTTCATATACTAAACTGAAATAAATTAAATTTAACCTTCAAAACCAATGCTGTCCTCATTACAAACAACATTTATTATGCACTAATATATTCAGTGCCATAGATTTTAGAAAAGAATAAAGAAAAATAAAGATCTAAATGGCACAGGACATTGAGAACCACATGCTTTAATATTTCACTATTCAGTAGTTCAAGAAACACATACCTTGAATTGTCAAATCAGTGTGTTCCCATCTTCTTTAATTATCAGTTAATGGCAAATTTTTAAAAGGTTTTATTCTTTTAAAAGAAAGCTAGATGCAAGCTTTTGCATGTTTATGGAAGTTGTATTAACCCAGGTAAAATGAAATACATAATTGAGATAATTAAATGGATAAATCACAAAAAAATTTCCTGTCTAATAAGTAGATGGGGTAGGTGAGTTATCCAAATAATTGGGCCACCTACTTTGATTTAATTTCCAAATGAATGTTCATATATCACTTTATTTTGGAAGTTGAACTTAACTAGAGAAAAATGTTAATAAAAAAGTTGATATAGATCAATTTGAAATATGATATAAAGGATGTAACTTATTTGTAATCTCTAAATATCTTGCAATAAAAGTCACACTACATGGAATCACATTTAGTATAATAAAATAAGCTTAATTATCCCATAATTTGAAGGACATATAAAATCAACTTTGTGGGACTGATTGTTATAAATCATTATACCAGGACAAATGTCCTTACTATCCCATATTAGGGTTAGGTAACATAACTGTGATTTGTTACTATAGGAATTCACTCTACAAAAATAAGTCAGTTCTGTCTCTCTGTCTCTCTCTGTCTCTGTCTGTGTGTGTGTGTGTGTGTGTGTGTCTCTCTCTCTCTAACTTATACAGTTGCCTAAGAGCACTTTGAGGTTAAGTGCCTTGCCATATGTCCATGAAGCAACATATGTCTGATATAAGTCTTGAATACAAACTTTCCTTATTCCAGCTACCTTCAAAGACTTCCATAATGAAGGAAGAATTTTTCACTCTGTTTTTATAAAATACTCATATTAGATATTTGAATATCATTGTATGGTAGAAAGTAGTAAATCATTTTGAGTGAAGAATTATATAGTGAAAGAAAAAAAACAAAAGCAATGTAGAATCAGGAAAACTTGAAGCAATTAATTCAGAACATGACCCAGTTAAATCACTTCATGTAAATGTAAAAAATAAATTTAAAAGTAAGTCACTATTTTAATGGAGTTAACTATAAAAATGAATTTGCCAACTATATTAGAATGTTTTCACTAAAGGTTATTGGACTTTAAAAATATGTGTATACATGTAGCATGTGTTTATATATTTTATAACAACACATGAATATACACATGTATACATATACCTGTATATATGTGCATATATGCATACAATTGCAGGTTTCATATGTAATTATTCTTCTTTTCCTAAGTATAATCCAATTATGGCATTTTTCCTAAAAATCAAAGCAACTAATGTCAATACTTGCTTCCCACCTTTCTCTCCACCCCAATATGGGGATTTCAGTATATACAAAGATATTCCTTTAAATACCCTGCCCCAGCCCCCACCTCTACCTCATAGTTCATCAATTTCCATGAGATTCAACTTCAATCTATACTGAATGGACCTTGCCTCAGACAAAAAAACCTGGGAATAAGTTTAGCTTGAAAAGAAAGGCCAAGGTCTCCCAGTACATCTGGGGTCATCCTCCATGCATCTTGACCTATGTCTTGCCATTAGACCACAATGACTCTTGAAGAGAGAGTGAGGCTGATGATTTTGTACAACTCTGCCCTACTTAAATCACTTGCAAGTTAAGACATCACCTTCCTGATGTTATTGGTCTTTTTCAAGAGTGAAGGACCAACAGCAACAATCTTAGGTCCCATAGAGGGTTCATACTGTTTATCTTAACCTTACCCAATAGTAATGCTATAGACTTGATCTTAAAATCTGAACTTCTTTTCTCTGATTATCTACTATTATAACTCCTCTTTTTCTCTCTCACTGCTCATATAACCATTCTTTGTCCTTAGTGTTACCTCCACATAGTCTACTTGCAGTAATAGTTCATTATTGGTGGTGCTACTTCCCTTCCCCCAACCCACCCCCACAATCAGTACCATCTAGTTATAGGATCTGCAAATACTTTCACATTAGACATTAGTCAGGTTATAAAGAAGGATTGTATCAGATGGAATGAACAATGGGAAAGAGGAAACAAAACCAAGCAAGAAAAAGAAAAAGAACAGATAGTTTGCTTCAATCTGGATTCAAACTCAGTTTTTTCTCTGGATGTAGACATGTATCTCCATCATAAGTCTTTTGGGGTTGACTTATAAACCTGAATTGCTGAGAAGAGTCCAGTCAATCAAAGTTGGTCATCACACATACGTTGTATCTGTAATTGCATAAAAATTTCTCCTGGTTTTACTCTTCTCACTCAGCATCAGTTTATATAAGCCTCTTCAGGTAAATATGAAGTCCATCTGCCCCTCGTTTCTTATAGCACAATAGTGTTCCATAACATGCATATACCCTAACTTGTTTAGCCATTCCCCAATTAATGGGCACCCCCTTGATTTCCAATTCTTTGCCACCACAAAAAGAGCTGCTATGAATATTTTTGTACATATGGATCTTTTTCCCACTTCTATGATCTCTTTGGGATACAACCCTAGAAGTGGTATTGCTGGGTCAAAGGGTATGAAATTATTTATAGCCCTTTGGCATAATTCCAGATTGCTCTCCAGAATGGTTGTATCAGTTCACAACTCCACCAGCAATGCATTAGTTTTCCAATTTGTCCACATCCTCTCCAGCATTTGTCATTTTAGCCAATCTGACTGGTGAGATGTAGTACCTCAGATTTGTTTTGATTTGAATTTCTCTAATCAATAGTGATTTAGAGCATTTTTTCACATGAATGTAAGGTCCTTAAAGGAAGGAACAATTGTCATACAGTATGTACTTAATAAACATTTTTTGAATTATGCATCTAATCATCTAAGGGAGATTTGTGAGTCATTTTAGAACCAGCTAACACTACCAAATTGATATGGTAGGTCTTCTTTGCCAATGACACAGGTATACTATGGCCTTCCTTTGCTGCTAAGCTGTTCTATGGGTAAAGCATCCTCTCTTCCTTTCTTCCCCTAGATGGTTAGGTTTTCAAATGGAGCAGAAAAGTCATTCTCATGAAGTGGCAGTTTAATTCATTTACAATTTGCTGATTCTGGTACACTGTCTCCTTTACCAAAAAGAGAATGTGTTTGGAAGTTGTTAGCAAGGAATTCAAAAGTTAAATCCCACAACCACCAATTTTGTCCTTCTTGGTTCATTTACCAGTTCAGGTTGGCTGAACAAATTTGTGTTTCATATTCCAAAAAGATGAATCACCACTCTCCTCTCTCTTTTAAATTATCTGCATATATGCATGTTATACATCAAATAGTAAGATTTTTCTTGTATCTTTTTTAAGGATTAGAAGTAAAATCAATCAATAAGCAATTATTCATTGCTTACTATATGCCAGATGTTTTCCTAAGCTCTGATAACACAAAAAAGACAAAAGATCATTCCTATGCTCAAGAAATTTATGATCTAATGTACTGTGGAAAATGAAAATGAGAAGTATTTTAAAAATTAAGAATATTCTAAAACTTCCAGAGTCAAATTATTTTTGTCACATCTGTTTAGGATGGATGGAAGGAGGGCAAGAGACTTAAGCAGATACTGAAACTGGAGAGGGAGGAAAGGGAAAGGAAAAAGTCATCACTTTCTCTCTTCCCAGATTGATCAAAAATGAAAAGTTTGTCTGGTGAAAGAATAATCAGATCATTTCCACTATCCTCAGTTTTGGTGGCCCCTTAGAGCCTTCAGCAGCTTGGATGACTCCTCCTTTAGCCATCCAATAATGACTCATAGCTCATATTTGGTGTAGCTTCTTCCCTCTTCCCTCAACTTTAAAGTGTAAGGAATTCTCAGGAGTCTATCCCAGGTTAAGTCCAAGATCATAGGTTCTGGGATACATCCTTATGGCTTCCCCCAACCTGTTTTATGCCTAAGCCTCTGCTGATGGAATACAATAGGCATGTTACAGTCATCTAACACAATCAGATAATATATGTACATATTTTGTGTGTGTATATATATGCACAACTATATATCAAGTAAACTACCATTTATATGCATATATACATAAATATATATATATATATATATGCATACTTATGTGTATATATCAAGTCAAGTCAACTAAAATTTATTGAGTCCATGATGTGCGAGGCACTGTGCTAAGTGTTGAGAATACAAAGAAAGAAAAAAAAAATTCTCTGCTCTTAAGGAACTCACAATCTAAGGGGGAAGACAACATGAAAATGCACATGTACAAACAAAATCTATGCACGATAAAATAGAGTTAGTGTCAGAGGAAAAGACCTAAGATCTTGCAAAAGGTGAAATTTCAGCTAAGACCTGAAGGAAGCCAAGGAAACTAGAAGACAGAGATTAGGAAGAAGAACATTCCAGACATTGTATAAAGAGAGGGAAAATTCCCAGATTGGAAAAATCTTCAGAAAGGAGGTAAGTGTCACTAGATCAAAAAGAATGTGGAAGAGAGTAAGGTAAAATGAAAATATAAAGGTAAGAAGCTATGAGGATATGAGTAGTCTAGCAGCTTAAGTCAAGAGGGGGAAACGGGGGGAGGGAGTAAAAATGTTGCCACCAGTGGTGGCAAATCTTCTAGTCACGTAGCCATCATGAATGGGTTCTGTGACTGCCCTGGACAGCAGAGTGCATTGGGAAAAATGAGTAGGGCACTCCCCAGTGATGATAGGCCACTTTACCCTCTTAGGGAGGTTCTGAGACTGCTTTGGAGCCCTAGGAAAGGGAAAAGGGGGGTGGGGAGAAAGTAAGGAGGAATTGGGTGCCCCTGGTGGTGGTGGGTCTTCCCTGGCCATTACATTTATATGTGAGCCATTGTGGTGTAATAGATTGGAGCTGGTTTTAGAGACACTTCTCATTCTTTACCCATCCACCCCCAACAACATATCTTGTGCCAGCATTCTGTGACTCTCATTTATATGACCAAACTTTTCAGCCTGTTCTCTTGTTTTGGGAGTCAACCTTCCTCCTTTCTTTTTCTTTCTTTCTTTCTACCTTCCTTCTTTCTTCCCTTCTATCCCCCCTCTTTTCCTTTCTTCTTTCCTTCCTTCTTTCCTCCCTTCTTTCCTCCCTCTCTTCCTTCCATCTTTCCTTCCTTCCTCCTTCCTTCTTTCTCCCAATATTTATTATATATTGTGAGCTCAGCATTATAATTCATATATATATATATATATACATACATATATATATATATATATATAAATGTAGAACTGGAAGGAACCTCAGAAATCATCTAGTCTAACTCTTTATTCATGCAAAAGAGGAAACTGAGGCTTAGTAAAGGTTAAGCTTATTGCTTGAGGTCAAATAGGTAGTAAATAGCAAAGTCAGTATTAAAATCTAGTGCCGGGGGCAGCCAGGTAGCACAGCGAGTAAGAGCACCGGCTCCAGTGTTGAAAAGACCTGGAGATCGAATCCCGGGCTCAGACACTTAGCACCCACCCAGAAACACCTGGCTGTATAACCTTGAGCAAGTTACTTAACCCCAATTGCTTAGGGTCGGCCAGGTGGCTCAGCCAGTAAGAGCACCGTAAGAGCACCGGCTCCAGTGTCGGGATGACCTGGATCAAATCCGGGCTCAGATACTCAGCACGACACCCAGAAATAACTAGCTGTGTAACCTTGAGCAAGTTACTTAACCCCGATTGCTTAAAAAAAAGAAAAGAAAAAAAATCTAGTGCCTATGTCTTCCAAATCAATACTCTCCATTATCTCATTATATTACATGTTATGAGGAATTAAAAAAAATAGAAGACATTATTATAGAAAAAAAAAAGAACACAGAGTCAACTACTGAGATTTGTGGCACATTCACAATTAGGGGTTAAGTGACAGAAGAAAGAGGAGCCAAAGACAAATAAACTCAAAGAGTAAGAAAAGAGGATCAGGAGAATATTGTCACAGAAGAGGATTTCAAGCTCTACTTGGCCAGTTTACCAATTTCACATGAATTAACCTGTTAAAAAAATGGCTGTTTTCTACTTACAAGTCTTAATATATTCATAATTGCCACAGGAATTCAAAGAAAGAGAAAGATCACTCAACACTGTTCTTTCACATGACTGTGGCTTTTGCTAAAAGTTTGGAGATAGCAAATTAAAACATAAAATAGAACTGTGAGAAAAATGACCTAAGATGACTTTCCTGCTTAAAGCATACATTTTCTTTGAAGGGAGACTGATCGCCTGAAATTTCCCCAAGACACAAATGAGACTTACCTAAGCCTATAAAGGCCCAATAGGCCAATTAATACTATTCTTTCTGTCTCGGTCCTACCAGATCAAAAGGTGGTAAAGAATAAAGAAGAAAGTGATCTAGAAAGGGAGAGGTGTCATTTAATACTTGTATGACCTTGGACAAGTCATACCCTCCCAGGGCCTCAGTTTCTACATTTTTAAACTAGATGATCTCTTTGGAGCCTTTAAGCTCTAACTTTCTGTCATTCTGGGTGGACCCTCTCAGGCAGAATCAAAATGTAATGAGTAGTCTTGGATGGAGATTACTCTTGGGAGAAATTATTAAAAGAATGGGTTAATATAAATAAGGTTAGCTAAGAAAAATCAGACTAGTTCCATTTTTTTTTTGGCTGAAGGTCAGTATTGCTGCCCTTGTAATTTTTTAATGGCTTCTTAAAACTTCATAACTTTGTTTCTAATGTATACCTATGTATATTTCTCTTTTATTTTTCTGTAATTCTTGGAAGAGAAGAAAGAATGCAAGAAAGAGAGGGAGAGAAAGAAAGGAAGGAAGAAGAAGGAAGAGGAAGAGTTAGAGAGAGAGAGAGAGAGAGAGAGAAGAGTGAATGAACTGTTAACTGTCACTTGTGAAGAAATGATAATATAGACCCATATTCAGTAGGGCTTTAGCTAAGAGGAAGTTCTCTAGTCTTCAGTGGAGTGAGAGAAGTATGTTTTTCATAAGCTACCTACCATAATGAGCAAAGCTAATGCTTATGCCTACCTCTTATTTCACCCCATTCTGAACCACACTACCTTCCTTGCTCACAAACTTAGGAATGTCTCCCTTTTGTTTTTCTAATCAATTCCAAACTTCATTAATGGGCTCAACTTTAACTATTCAACCTTATGTCTTACTACATTCCAACACAGACTTACTTCAAACAGTTCAGTTCTTCACACATGGAAGATTCATTAATAACTCTGTGAATGTGCTCTTCACAAAAACAGATTCTACATTTCTTTAAAATTTAAATCTCTTCTTTAAACCTTTACCTAACAGAAGTTCTCCATAATCTAGGTGCTCAATATAGACTTGCTGAACTGAATTAAATTCAGTTTTCTTATCAATTCCTATAAGAGTTTAGTTCTCTCAAAAAAAATCTAGCACAAAATTCTGATTTATAAGAGCCTATATTTATATCTTAAAGAGAATCATGCTGTAATTCTGTCTAGTATCTACATTGTACAGAAGAGGAAACTGAGGTCTTGAGAAATTAAGCAAATTATGCAAGGTCATATAGGTATTTTGCAGGATTTGAACTCCTATCCTATAGTTCTAAATTAAGCTCTATTTTTATTGCACTATGCCTTTTGTTGTTTTATTTTGATTTAAATTTTTTTTCTTATTGAAATGTCTTCCTCCCACCCCCAAGAAAGTACCATTCATGCCCTCCATATCTTTTTTCTTCTCTCTCAGTACATTTACCTAGTATAATTTCAAGTCCATAATAAATATTTAATAAATGAATATCATATTAATTAATGTGCTCTTTTATATACTTTATTATACTATTGATCTATCTTCAATCTTGTCCAAATGCATCTTGATTTATTTTTCCCAATAGCAATGATAGATTCATTATCATCTACTGACATTCTCTTTCCCTATTCACTCTTGATAAATAGCATGAAACTTAAAAAATGAATGGCCTCCATTATGGGATGTGTTTAGCTCCAGATGTGAATAGTGGATAAAGCAAAGTTAAATGGCCCCCAGGAGATCCAAGCCACCTACTCTCATCAAATGCCTCATCAAGGGATATAGATAATGCTGGATACTTGAAAGTTGTGCCAGGGGCACAAGAGAAGGCAGATCTTTCCAAATTGGAAAGACTTCAGATAAGGTTTCAGGGAAATTTTGTCTATTGTCTGAGGACTACACTGACTAATTTCAGAGATACATTTCTTAAGATTTGGTTGCCGGACATTAGATTTTTTTTTTTGGCCAAACCAATTCATTAAATATTCATTTGGCATACAGAGTTTGTAATCTTCATTGGTCAAAAAAAATTCACACAGATAAAGTTACAGGTCTCTGAAGTTGACATGCAAACTACATCCATTCTCAGATATTCATTAAATCTTCCATCAAAGCACAAGGTAAAGAGAACTGACTTTACAGTCAGAAGATATGAATTCAAACATAGCCTCTCACCACCTACCTGTGCAGCATTGAGCAAATCATTTAACTTTCCTTGGTCTCAGTTTTCTCATCTATGAAATGAAAATGTGGGAAAATAGGTCTAGAGGGTCCCATCCTGTTGTTCTCTGATGCTTTCCTCTTTTAGCCATCATTCTTTCCACAGGGCATTAAATGGGTCCTTAACCTGAAACAATTATTTAGTTCACTGCCCAGTACATCAACATTAGGAAAATCTGAATGAATATTTATTAGAAAGTTCCCCATTCCCCAGAGAGTATGCAACAAACAAACAAAAAAAACTAGTAGTGTTTGCCTGTGGTGATTGAAGATGGATAGCATAAGCCATAAATATGACTAATTTTACCCTTTCGTTTCAGCTCATTCCCAGCAACCTCTAACCAGAGGTATTTGATGAATATCTAATTTAAGTGTACTTCTCCTAGACAATTTTTTTTGGTGGAAGGGTGATAGTGAACAATGAGGTGATCAAAAGGCCAAATTGTAAAACCTAGCTAATTCAAAAACAGTCCCTGCATTTTCACAAAAGCTGTCTCTGCTTGCATCTTGTGTCAAAAAGATAAAACAATCCTACAAGCGAAGAACTCGATGTACAAAACTGGCTCCCATGGCTCTCTGTAATGCCTCTGAAAGAAAGATGTTTGGGCAGATTTCACTTGCTCTTAGGCAGGTGCTCCCTTGGGAAGTATACTGATAAAGACAATATCTCAGAATGGGAAAAGCACCAAGTATGGTGAAGCGGTCACTGAGCCAGAGATCAAAGACACCCCCATAGCCATTTAAGTCCTGGATGTATTGACATGTTCTTTGATGTTTCTATAACTGTCTAGAATTAGGGCTAGCATTAGTGCCCCCTGAGGTGTACACCACTGTCTTCCTCTTCTTCTCACTATTTCTGCAAAATCAACTTGGAAATGGAGAGACTGGGAAAACATATGCATATAGGCATCTCCAGACTATTTAGTGCTCTAAAAAAAAGCCATACGTTTAGGGAAACAGTAGGGAGCAACAGTCTATAAGTTAACTGAATCCAAAGCTCTGTAATATTTCCCGTGCTTAAAAGCCATTTCTGTTCTATCTAGAGGACATATAAATCTCAAAAGTAGACATCAAAGGTCTCCATCTTTGGTGCTAGCCATACTTTCAAGTTTTATAATCACTATTTGATTACCACACCTTATTCTGCTTTATGAACTCTGCAGTTCAGTTATATTGACCTCTCTGTTGTTCCTCACACATGATATTCTATCTCCCAATTCAGTACATTTTCCCTGGCTATTCCTCATGCCTGGGATCCTCTTGTTTCTCATCTCTGTCTTCTAGCTTCCCTAAAGTGAAAGTTAATATCTCACCTTTTGCTAGATGCCCTTTTCCATTCCTGTTAATAATAATCTTCTGGGATTGTGTCCAATTCTCTCTGTCTCTCTCTCTCTCTCTCTCTCCATATATATGTATATATATATATATATATTATTTGTATATACTGTAGTTGTTTGCATTCTATGGCTCTCATTCGACTGAGTTCATTGAGAGTATGGAGTGTGTGTGCACGTATGCATGTATTCATGTATGTGTATGAATGTGTGCATGTGTGCATGTGCACACATGTGTGTGTATACTTCTACCTGGCCACTTGTGTTTTGCATTTCTATCCTCAGTATTTAACATAGTACTTTGCACACAGTGGTTGCTTAATAAGTGTTTATTAACTTCACACATAACACACACAGATCTAATCTCCATTTCACTATCTTTAAATATGTTAGAAATCCTCAGGATGAATATTGAGAATAGAAAATACAAGCTATGAGCTTTAACCACTGACAGATACATAATTACCCCATAGTTGAATGGTTGTGTTTCTCCGGAAATAAATGACATGTATTATAAGTGATGTAATAATACACTAGCTAAACTCTCATTTAGAAAAAATAATTATTTTGCTAAAGAGAATGTTTCTTTTTGTTATATCTCCAAAGATTATTAAATGACTAGAAGAGCAATAACCCCAATGTATTCACTATTTTAATGGAAAATATAAAACTGTTCAAAAGGTATTTTTAAAGGTAGAGTATGGAAACAGTGAGAAATGAAATGACCATATAGTCAACATGACTTCATGTCCTTTATTTTTCTTTCTCTTTGTCTTTCTTTCTTCCTTCTGCCAAGTTTATTGGACTCGTCTTATGGTTTCTTTATAATTATGCAATTGATTTAAAAGTACAAGAGCAAAATACTACCTTAAAACATCTACACACATGTCTAGCACATGTTGTTTTAACAATGCAAAATCCCTTAAAAGATGTGATGAGATAACTTCAGTGACCCTCTGACTACTAAGAAATATAAGACAAGGACATTTCTCTTACCAAATATGTTGGCCACTATCATGGATAATACTCAACACTAGGTCTGAATACAAGAAGATGAGATCTTCCAAATTCCTCTATTTGCCAATGTGATTGTGTGGATATCATCAAGTCCTGGAACACTGCCAACTTTCCTAAATGAGATTTATAATCATTCAAAGGAATTCAGTGGAACTTCCATTAACAAAAAAGCGAAAAGATGAAGAAGGCATATTGTCCAGACTATGAAAGGCAAATATAAAATCTATAGAGCCAAATAATTCATATATATTAAAGACTATACAGATAGACAATGAACTGAACCTTTACTCCTCAACCATTTTCTCACCAGCCAAAATGCTTTCTGGACCAGAAATTAAGGGATTAGCCCCTTAATTTCTGGGAAGCTTATCCCTAACCCAGGATCCTTCTCTCCTAATTGATGGTTGCCTCACTCTATAACTTGCCCTGGTTCTTTCTATCCTTTACTTAACTCTCAGCCTTCTCTTTGTCACCCTTCATGCTGTCACATATTCCAAATGAACTGGAAAAGATGCCAGTCCACTCCTCTATGATTCTACCCACCAGTACCGCAACATTCCAAATCAAAATATCTCAACCTGTTAGGTCTTTTTTTATTTCAGTCATGTCCAACTCTTTGTGACCCCATTTGGGGTTTTCTTGGTAAAGATAGTGGAGTGGTTGGCCTTTTTTTTCCTGGCTCATTTTACAAATGAGGAAACAGAGGTAAACAAGGTTAAATGTCTTGCCTAGGGCCACACAACTATTAAATGTCTGAGGCCATTTTATAATTTAGAAGATGAGCTTTCCTGACTCAAGACCCAGCCTTTAGGGAACAAGAAAGGAGCAAGATGAATTCCCTTTTGGGAACTGTACAATGCTTTTAATGACTCCAAGCTTCTCCTTGAAATAAAGGTCCATCTCTTTAAAGAGTGATATATATTCAGTAATGCTGTTTGACTGTGAGTAATAGAATCTCTGAAGAATTAAAGTTGTAGATAGCACAGAAGAGAATGGAGAGTACAATGGCATGCGTGAAGAGACAAAGGGTTACTCAAGAAAAGATAAGAAAGATATCATCAGAGGGATGTGTGACTGAAAAGGAAAGCAGATTAGCTATGTGGGGGGGAAATAATTAACTGGACAAGATAGAGATATAAAAGCTACACATTAGTTATAGGTCAGTGGCTTTTGGAATGTCGAAAGACTTGACCCAAAGAGTAGTCATTAAAGGTGTATCACATTTGAAGGAAGTTTCTAGTGGGATTTCTTCTTGACCCTATGCTAATTATCATCTAATCAGGTTCTCAAGTAAAGAATTAGATAACAGACTTAAAAAATTTCTAGGTAACATAAGGAAAGATAGCTATTGATGGACAGCTATCAAAATGAAAAATGATATTTATAGACTAGAACATCAAACTACATATAATAAAATGAAATTAATAAGAGATGAAAAGTTTGAAATATAGGTTAGAAAAAATAACTTTACTTATGTAGGATTCTGGATGAGTGGCAAAGGAGCAGTTCATATGAAAAAGATCTGGGATTTTAGTGGCCTTGTAGGTCAATAGGAATCATGTAGCCATCCAAAAAGCTAATCTGATTTTAGGTTCCATTGAAAGGCATAACTTGCTGGACTAGAGATGTGATATTCTTGCTGTACTATTCCCTGGCAAAATCATGTCTGAATTATCATGTTCATTTCAGGGCACCACATTTTAGGAAGGACTTTAAAAAGATGTAGAATATGCAACTAATACTATATGATAATCTATTGAAAGAATTGAGGATGTTTAACTTTAAAACAGATGGCATAGGGGGACATGACAACTGTGTTCGTTTTATATCTGTTGGCATTTCAAGTAGATTTGTTCTGCTTGGTCTAGAAGTATAAGACTAGGAGAAATTATTGGAAGTAGCAAAGAGTCAGATGTCAGTTTAATGTAAAGGGGGAAGGGTGAAATGCTTCCTGACATTTGAGCTTTCAAAAGTGGAATGGGTTGTCCTGGTATGAAAAGGATGCTTCTTCACTGTGGAGTTTCAAAGGATGATTACCACAAGTTGGAGATGTTGTAGAGGGAATTTTTGCTCACTCATTGACTGGGCCTAATGACATCTGAGGCACCTCTTTTTTGCCTTTTTTTTTTTTACAATAGCCACATTTTTTTAAGTCAAGAAAGAGAAAAAAAGGGGCGGCCAGGTGGCTCAGTGAGTAAGAGCACCGGCTCCAGTGTCAAGATGACTTGGGGATCGAATCTGGGCTCAGATACTTAGCACCACACCCAGAAATAAATGGCTGTGTAACCTTGAGCAAATTACTTAACCCCAATTGTGAAAGAAAGAAAGAAAGAAAGAAAGAAAGAAAGAAAGAAAGAAAGAAAGAAAGAAAGAAAGAAAGAAAGAAAGAAAGAAAGAAAGAAAGAAAGAAAGAAAGAGAAAGAAAGATGCTTTAATTTTCACTGGATTTCATCAGTTCTCTATATGAAGGTAATATAGCTCTTTACAGTTTGAGTCCTTTGGAACTGTCATGAAGTCATTAAAATGATCTTTCATAGATATCTTTTACAGTTCTTTATCTTTATAATATTGCTTTCATTTTTCTCCTGGTTCTGCTCACTTCACTTTGAATCAGTTCATATAAGTTTTCCCAGCTTTTGCTCAAACCATCCCCTTCATTATTTATTACAGTATGAAAGCATTCCATCACAATGTTATACATAACTTATTAATCCATTCCCCAATTGATGGGCTTTCCTTCAGTTTCCAATTTCTTTGCCATCACAAAACTTTAAATAATACTAACGATAATTTGTATATATTTGGGTCCTTTAGTTTTTCCTTTCATCTATTTGGGGTATAGAACTTGGGTATAGTCCCAAATTGTTTCCCAGAATGATCAGACCAATTCGCAACTCCAACAACAACATATTAATATACCTATTTGCCCATGTCCACTCCAGAATTTATAAATTTCCTTTTATGTGATCTTACCCAATCCAATGAGTATGAGGTGATAATTCAAAGTTGTTTTAATTTAAATTTCTTTAATTACCAATTATTTAGTTATTTGTGATTTAGAGCATTCTATATGATTATTGATAGCTTTGTTTTCTTCTTCTGAAACCTTCCTATCCATGTGCTTTGACCATCAATTTGGAAATGGCTCTTATTTTTAGAAATTTATCTCAGTTCCCTATATATTTGAGAAATGAGACCTGTATCAGAGAAATTAGTTAGAATTTTCCCAATTTCCAGCTTTTCTTCTCATTTTTGCTTCATTGATTTGATTTGTGCAAAAAATGTTATAACTTAAAGTAATTAAAACTGTCCATTTTACCTCCCATGATCCTCTTTATTTCTTGTTTGGTAGTGAACTTTTCCCCTATCACCAGATCTAACAGATAATTTTTCCATACTACCCTAAATTATGATATCCTGTAGTCAAGAGGATCATTATGTCCAAGAGTACAGTTGAGTAGGAAAAATGCTGCTTGGGAAAGAGAAGCATATGCATATTGATCAGAAAACATAAAGAATGTATTCCTCAATGAAATAATGGCACACAATTTCTATTTAAAGAGCCAAAACCTAGAGTTGGCAGAGATGGTTTCTTTGCGTAAGGGAGAGATAAGTAAGAAAGATCATCTCATGGGATAATTGGCCATATAACTTTACATAGCTTGCAATGAACAGAAGCAAGAGTTATCATAAAGATATTTGGATTTTATGTGCCAACATATGTTGAATATGGAGAAGCAAATAAACTCTGCAAAGAATTTGATAGGCTCCTCCAAGACAATTAACATCTACATTAATATTTATTGACTATAATACAAAATGATCAAAGGAGAAAACAGTGAAAAAAGCATATAGGGGAAAGTATGAATTAGACTTAATAAATGAAAGTAGCCAAAGGTTTATAAACGACTCTGAAGCCTGATAGTGTTATACTATGAATGGTTCTTCAACAAGATAATTGAAAATCACTGGACCTGACAAGGCCCAAATAACATCACAACAAATGAAATCAAGGATATGCTAACTAATAGAAAGTGAATTAGTAATATGAAATTTTATTTTTTCCTTTTTTTTCTTTTTAAAATCATCTGTCTACCCTCAGATCATTCACTAAAGCAAACATCAATATTAACAACACATGAGCAGAAAGGATAACTATTTTTTTAAATGTCACATTCAGTTATAATAGTAGCAACTCAACCTATTCGAGTAAGTTATTAATTGTAAAAAATGGGAAATGGATAAAAGTTAAAAGTATTAGAAAAAAATAAGTTGCTGTAAAACAATCCTAACAATGAGCAGGTTAAAAAAAACACAAAGATTGCTTTAACTAAGAATACTTGATTGCCTTCTTAAACAGAAAAGAAAAGTACGGGACTCAGGAGAAATAGTGCTTTAGAATAGAAACTCTTTCTAAAATTGTATGGGCATAAGTTATGGAAAGTTATAAGCAATACCACAGAAAAAAAGATGTAGAAGTAGTGGATAAGCCAAGCCTGCAGAAAACCTAGTCTGCAGAGCAAGTAAACTAAATCAACTCTTGCAGAAACTGGAAAAAGGACAACAAATGTATATGAAATGGAACCAATCTTCCAGCATTTCTCTAATAATCTGTTCACATTAGTAATTAGAGTAGGAGAGACATGTGTACTCTAGCATCTCAGTTCCAAATAGCAATCTGAAGAAATGGATGTGGCACTCAAGAAAATGAAGTTTAAAAGAATGACTAGAATTGATCCATAAGGAAATACGTGCTGGAGGCAATGCTATTTTTTAGAGTATTCAGTGGTTTTCAAGTTATTTCAGAAAAAAAAAGGGATGGGGGACAAAAAGGTGGAAGAGATTATAAATTACATTATTACTCCAGAAAGATATCAATAACGACAAAAATGTACTTACTTTTCTACTTTTATAAAAACTTTATGAGAAAAATGTCTGTATAAATCAAGGATACCTTTGGTGAAATTGTAAAAAAAATAACAGGCATGTTCAGACAGCATAGATCATCTTTAGTTACAAAACTGATAATTGCGTGTAATACACAGTCCTTTCTGTGCTTTTTGTTTGATTTTTAAAAATGGATCAGACTCCACAGGGCAAAGTATGACAGTAAGGGTTCTCTTCCAACAAGGTATCTTTTCTCCTGTGTCTTTGTTAAGATGATATAAGACTCCTACATAGATATAACAACAGAGCTCAAGACAACTGAGGTAAAAAAAAAATGTGGTATACATGAGAAAGATTTTTACATACAATTCACACAACAAAATAGAATGGATAAATTGTATGTTTTCCAAATTATAACATTAAATTGGTTGTGCAGGTTTCAAAGTTGTTCTATAAGTACACTTATTCTGGACTGGAATACAAGATAGGCAACTATGTGAACTCAGGATTTAACAAGTGAAAGAGCAGGCTGGATCAAATTTGGGAAAGTGTCCTCCACTTTCAGTGTTTTCAAGAATCTACCTGCTACTAAAGCACATTTGTTTATGATCAGTTTTCTCTTAGTAATATTATATGACAATGGATCAGAAAATACTATGAGCACAGAGGAAATTTTAAAAAGTTAGGGTTAGGGGTAGGGTTAGGATTACATAAAAGAGGATTGCAAATAGGATTTAGGAGATTGGAAATTATGACTTGCACACAAGTGTAGATGTATGATGGGTAAAGAAAATGGCCCAGCAATACATTGATCTAGATATGACAGATAAACTAGACATAACAGAATGAGTACTGCAATCTTGGCTAAAAGAAAAAAATACTAAAAGATGCAGGGGAAGGGCTCAAGTAATACTGGGACTTTCTCTGGAGTATTTACGGAAGGACAAAGACAAGAGGTCACATAGGACTATAAGACATGGACATATTCCAATCTGTACTTATAACCCAGGCACTAATAATTACAATCAGCATACATTTTAAAACTCATACTTAAAACATTTACATTTCAAATCACAATACTTTCCAAAATTGGAATATAGATGTGAGTTTATATATTGGTTTATATGCATATAGACATAATCTGCCTAAATTATTTTAAATGTCTCAGGGGGAAAAGTCAGCTTTCATGGGATTTAGATCTGTAAGGGAGCTTAATGATTTTCTGGAACCCACCTAATCCTTCAGGCTTTGTTTTACAGTTAAGAAAACTCATCTCTGAGAGACTGAATGACTTTTCAAAGCCGAGATTTGAATTTAGATCTTCTGACTACAGATCCAAGGCTTTTCTAGATCACTAGATTACCTGCTCATATGTACTCATCCATATCTCCACTGATTGATGAATATGAATTGGCAGATTCATACGCATCTCTTTTTTTTCAAAATGGAAACTGAAATTTCTAAAGAAGAAAAAAAAGAATGCACTTAACAAGATTGCTTTACTTCAATTCAGAGATGCTATCTTATTTCATCTCTTTCTTTGTGGAGTGCTGCTCCACAAGAGTCCTCCTCCTATGCCTCTTTTTGTCATAGATATGATCCTATGTTTTCAAAGGTGTTCCTGGAGCACATGCTCTGGAAGGACTTTGAACATGAGGTGTATGATGGATTGTAGGCCTGTCATATAAGGACCAACTTAGTTTGGTGAGGCTCATTAACATAAAGTTAGCCACCATGATGAATTTTGGGGGGAAGGCTATAACAACTAACAAAGAAACAATTAGCCAAAGCAAGGAGGATTTCAATATGCTTCAGGGGACAAAGTACTCGCAATGATGAAATCAGGTCATTTTTGAAGTATTGAAATATGATTTCTTTACATAAAAGAAATGGATCTGAGTTTCTGAAGTAGAAAGAGAAGTTCTACCTCTTTGAGGCTGGGAATTTTCCCCACACACATATTAATAACATCTCTACAATCACTTATAAAACATATCCCTATAGGTTATTTCATTTAAACCTGACAAAAATTCTGTGAGATAGGTAGGGCAAATAATGTAATCCCCATTTTAATGATAAGAAAAATTAGGCTCAAGGACAGTGACACTTGCCTAAAAATCACAAAGCTAATGAATGGAGATGCTGGAAATCTATTCTGAATATCTGATGCAAGGACTGTACTCTTTGCTACATCATTATGATCGTCAGATTCAAAGCAAATATTTTAGAGAACTGAAAAAATTGTAAAGCCTGTTGCATACATTTAATTTTATTTGAAGATATTAATTTGACATTATTTTAAAATAATTAAGATCATAATAATTGCCCAAAAGAGTTGTTAAATGAAACAATTAATTCTTCTAAGCATCAGTTTCCCCACTTGGAAAATGAAAATAACCACACTTGCATTACCTATCTCATAGGTTTATTTTATGAAATAAAATAATGGACAAACCTCTGCTTCATTTTTAAATGAACTGGGTTGCAGTGCGTGATCTCAGAGGTACCTTCCGTTCTGAGATTCTTGGATTCTAATTAAATGGAATGCACTTTGTAATTATAAGCATTCATATAAATGTAAATTATGATGATCAGCTCTTGTGGTACTCTTTTAAATGCTTTTATTAAAGGTGCTATCTCCAGGATTGTATTGGCAGTATGGCCTAGTGAATGCAGAGCTGAACATGGAGTTTGGAAGAACTAGGTTTAAATCTTGCCTCTTAAAATTGCCAAGTATTACTAGGTAAGTCAATTAACCTATGTATATATCAAGTAACACTCTAAGATAGGGGTTCTTTGGTTCCATGGACACTGAAAAAATGAATACATAGATTTTGGGAGAATTGTGAACTTGAATGGAAAATAAATGAAATTTAGCATTTCCTTAAATTATTTAAAAGATATTTTGAGAATGGGTCCATAGATTTCAAGACTGACAGAAAGGATTCCATGCTCTCAGACTTATTTGCTAAGTCATAGCTGAGCCTCAGTATTTATTGATTGAAGAAATTATTCTACTCAGATAAAATTTCAAATCATTTCCCTATCTATATTATTGTATAAAGAGATTAACAAAAATATCATTCATTTCAAAGTTAATAGCAAAGAGAATGGAAATTCATAAACAATTAATAAACATGAGAACTATTTTAAAATAGCTATTTATATGTTTGCAAACCCCTGTGATTGATCTTTGAGTATATTATGAATATTGATTCCTATATGGTTCATAACTATATTTCTGTTTGTGAAAATATACCATAATAGTTTTTCATTCCTATTTTTAGGCCCCTTAAAAGTCATTCTTATTTTTACATTTGATTTACATTGCCATTTTTGGAAACACTTTATACATTACAAAAATAAATTTATTTTGATAAAGAAAATCATATTTTAGAGAAAAAATGATACCTTACCACTCACCCCAAAGCAGTATGGTAAATGTGTTGACACATGAAAGCAAATCATTTTTCACTGACCTGAATGTCAATATCTCAGGAAGCTATCCCTATATGAGTTCTCACTCTCAGAATCCTCTTTTAAAACTGTTCTTTCATGAAGAAGGAGAAAAGAGTAAGTGCCATTGATGTCACATAATACAGAGGTCTCACAGTTTTTCTTTGGTTGGTCACTTGTTCTGACATTATGTTGCTCTTTGGGCAATCCATTCAACAAACATTGATTCAACAAATATTTTGTTGAGGGTTTGCTCTATTCATGATACTGGCAGACAGTACTTCGATGGCACTCTTTCAAAGTAGCAAGAAAGGCAAGTAAAAGGACACCGAGACTCAGTTTTCTCAATGAACTCATGGAACCATCAAAGTATTCTCCCATAGAGGGATAGTAGTCATTATTTATCTTCTTTTGATAACTCCCTTTTTTTCATTTTGAGTTTTTTCATAACCATAAGAGATTCAGACTAGTGAATATAACAACTGACAAAGGAAATTCATATGTTAGAAACTCTGTTCCAAGTTCGAGGTTATGGAATTAAAGAATTGGGGTTTTGGAATTTGAGGTCCAGATATATTGGAATTCACTTTTAGAAGGACAAGAATGGAATCCAGCTCCTCTCACTCCAGATACAAAACTCTTCCTATTTCACCGTATTCTCTCATTTTTACATGATTTTTTTATTAGTAAAAATTTGGCCCGATAATTTTGATAGCCAAATGCTAAAATGATAATTGATCTCAATAATATTTGTTAACCAGTGTAGTTTATATACTTCTGAGGAAAATAGGAAGGTTTCAATGAAAAAAAATAGTTAAAATTATACAATAATCATGTAGTTTAATCTACAAGTGTACAAATATATATGAACCAGTAAAAATTAACCATAGGATTAGAACATGAAGTATCTTCCAAAATAGAGTAGAAAAAAAATTGAGACACTAGGGCTAAGACAAAGAAGGAAGGATGACATTGATAAGGTAGGTTACTTCTTAGCAATCATCCTTCCCTGTTCATACCTGAAAAGGAGTCTCGGTTCCCCTCAATGTCCTGTTCTGGTATTGGTAGGGTTTGAGTTGGTAAGTAAAGACTTGTTATCAGATAGAAAAAAAGCCATTTGTTTTCTGATACAAAGATGCTCACTTGGTAGCTGTAAATTTTTATTCATTTACTTACTGATTAATTTATTTATTCACTTATTTATCTACTTCTTTGTCTATTTGTTTCTTTATTTGTTGTTGCTTTTTGTCCAGATAGGGATTTAAGGATAATATTGCCACCATAAATGCATAGTGAAAAAGTATAATTGTTCCACTAATCCTACCAATTAAAAAAATCCTGACATGACCCAATTGAAATATTTCTAGTTTTTTTTTCTTATTGTGACAGAGGAAAAAATTCAGAATTAAAGAAATAATTTTAAAAAACCCAGAAGTTTCAGCAATTCAGTATAAATTGGTAGGAACTGAAAATAAGATGAAACTAACAGCTCTTTTGCTACCTTCAACTCTTAATTACATGTGTCCTAGACAGTGCAATTCAAAATGAAGGATCAAATGGAAGCCTGCATATCTATTCAGTGGAAGGAGACCAATCAAATTTGAGTACAAAGCATTCAAGGTAACAAATGTATGTCAAGTAGAGGACAGTCTTTATTTTGCTCCACAGAAAAGGCTAAATACACTAAGCATATGCAGACACCAGATTCAGAAAATATGTAAAGGATTCATAATATCCTATGAACCCACTCTTTAAAAGGAACTGGACTAAGGTTTGTGGTATAAAACTCCAGCATTCTGATGAATCCATCGCTCTTTCTCAGGGGTTCTATTCAGTAGATTCCCAGACACACAGTTTCATGAGGCAGTTTAAGCTATACTCAGAAGGCAAACACACTTTGGAGTAACTGAACAGAAAAATCCTCTTCCCCTCATATTTGATTATGTCAGTCACTCATAGTAATAATGAATAGTAAATGCCGGGTCTTCCGTTTTTTTTACTTCATAGCTTTAACCCTTTACTACTCCCCTAACAAACTGCAGGGGCCATATATGTGCCTGTCTTCTTTGTCTTAGAGATGTGGTACTCAGTAACTTTTCTTCTCTTCCTAGAGGGACAAATCTTTGACCTCTTCTACATGGATTTACTCTAGAGAGACCCCAAAGCTGACATTGCTTAAGCAATCTCCCTTCTCAAGTACAACAGTCTTCAAGATCATTCTGTCTTCTATGTTTATAACCCCTTTTCATTTACATAGAATATTGGGTTCAGAGCCATTGGTCGAGAACTCCCTTTCCCCGCACATATCTCCCTCTAATTTGTGTTATCACAGGGACTCATGGTACTCCTTGCAATTGTCCAGACACTGCTTCCATGTCTTGTGCTATGAAAAGACAATTACATATGAAAGAAATCCAGGATCTCTATATCCATATAAAAATATTCTAAATTATTACTAGAAAAGTGCAAATTAAAGTATAAATCAAATCCATCTCATACCTATCAGTGTGACAACGATGACAAAAAATATATAAATGGTGAAAAGGTCATAGGAAAACTGTAATGCTGTTGCACTGTTGTGGACCTGCAAATGGGTATAACCATTCAGTAAAGCAATTTGGAATTGTATAAAAAAACAGTATGTGCCCTCTGACCCAACTATACCACTGCTAGGCCTATACTCCAAAGAAAACAAAGAAAGATACCCTTTTATGTACAAAACATTTACAACAGTTCTTTTTGTGTTCACAAAATTTGGAAACTAAAGGGACATACCACACTTGAGGAATAAGTAAGTAAGAAAATATATGAATGTGATGGAATAATATTGTATAATAAGAAATGAGGACATAGATTTCAGAGACATGGGGAAACTTACATGAGCTGATACAGAATGAAGTAAGAAGAACCAAAACAATTAAAACCATTAATATTATAAAAATGAAAAATTTTGATGATGTATATAAGCTGATGAAGAACTAAATTAACACACCCAAAAGGACAGTTCATACAATAACAACAAAACTGAAAAAAAAGTTGAAAGCTCCAAGAACTACGATCAATACAAAGACATTCACGAATTTATTACACAATTTCTTTTCTTTTCTTTTTTTTTTTTTGTTTCCAGTGGGGTAGGAGAGAGAGAGAAAATAATTGTTGTTGTTGTTTTTTGGGGGGGTTAGTCAAGGGATAGGGATTCAATAGATGTGTTATATGCACTTGCAGATAAGATCAATAAATATCATTCATTTTACCCAACTGTTTTACATCAGTTAAGGTCTCTCATGAAGAAAGAGTAATCTATAAATGTTGGTAATGGAAAAAGAAATCATATAAACTCAACTTAAAAAAAAAAATCTCGCCTGAGAGACTTGAGTTCAGATATCAAAACAAAAAGACAGGAAATGTTCAGAAACTTTGGGTGCAGGAATGTCCTTCCCAATCCACCTAGACAAGAACATACAGTTTATAGCTTATCAGGTGCTTCTGCTGAATGGTAGCAATTAGTGACTCCTGTCTGAGGTTGAGAAGATAGCTGTAGTAAAGAAGGCTCACATGTACAGGCACATGCACGTATACACACACACACACACGCACACATACACACACCTCTCACATGCTGAAAGAAAGGTGGGATGGGAAATGTGAAAATGATCCAAAAGAACTAAGAGCCTTGCCTTTTATTTTTTTATTAGTGATCACAAACAATTGGTTTCTCTTGAAAGAATTTATTTTGGACAAAACAGGTTGTCTTTATCTTCTTCACACTGGAGCAAATAATCTGTATTCTAGAGTAAGAAACATATGCTTATCAAATTAATAGAAAAACTCCACTGTTGCCCACCCCCCACATACCCTCCCCTCACTGTCCCCTGGCCAGTCTTTCTTTGGATATGTATAATACGAAACAGAAAATCTGAATTGAGAGTTTCTTGAACTGCATCTTGCCCAACAGTTTTGCTTTTTTAGGCACCTACAAGTTAACAGTGCAGCTTAGAATATCATGCCTAGAATCAGGAACTTTCCTACTCATGAGTTCAAATCTGACTTGGACATTTGCTAACTGTGTGACCCTGAGAAAGTCACTTAACCCTGTTTGCCTTAGTTACTCATTTGTAAAATGAGTAGAGAAGGGCAAACCACTCCAGTATCTTTGTCAAGAAAATCCCAAATGGGGTCATGACTGAAATGATTGAACAACAAACAAGCTAATAATTTAGCTCAAGAGCCGTAAATAAGGTTAAAACAATAATTGCATTGGTCAGTTACTTCATGATAGCATTAGAACTTGTGTTTGTCATTTTTTTCCCTTTCCCTTAACACTGAACTCAATTCTTCCCTTCCTTCTTAGCACTGTACCTGATTACCTTCCTCCCCTTTGTGAAAATCTAAAAGCTGAATTAACACTCAACCACCACTTCCCACAAAGAATTGTTTAGCCACTTGTCCTGTTTCTTCTTTCCAATAACAATCTTTCCAATATCTCTTGGGGATAGGAAGACACCCAAATATAGAGTATTTTTAGTATATTATATTCCTCTAATAATCACAGAATAGTAATCCTATGGCAGAAAAAACAAGACAAGCAAAAGTTATGTGATATTCTCAAATTTATTTAAGAAAGTTATTATAAAAGTTAGAGAAAGAAATTAATGATAACCTGTCTCCCAAAATGTCATTTTTTAATTAGTGAAAATTTGGTTCTATAATTTTGATAGGGAAATGTTAAAAGTGTAGTGGGCCTCAACAATATTAGGGGAATATTAGTATGCATGTGAAATAGAAATGCAAATTATTCAAGATATTAATAAATTAGGCACATATCACTTTTGATTGAAGCTAGCTAACATATTTATTTTATGTATTTAAATGATATTCATTTATCATGATGCTGAGAAGAGATGTCATCAGATAAAAGACTTTAGCCCCTTCAGCAAGCAACAACCTTTCATCACATTTGTGCACATGTAAATATTATGACTCTTTTATTGGCATCATACAGGCACAGACTATGCTGCCAGTCAAAGAAACATTTCCCACATCTGTCCACAGGGTCAAGGTGTAAAGAAAGACAAGAATGTTAGAGATGATAGTTCCTATAACCATTTATTTGCTGGTATTTCTTTCAGGGTGGCAAACAGGAAACATATCAGACTTCCTAGGGACTGAAAATAGTTCCTCAGCTGGGTCATGGTGAGCTTAAATAGGAAAAATGAAAACATTTGGGCTACTACTGTGATTTGTACTGGAGTGGTACAGATGGAACATGAAAGATTGTATGGATGATATGATCACTTATGCATCACAATTAAATGGTTAATTCATGTGACAATAAAAACTTGAGCATCTGTGCATCATGAATTGAGGAAGTCAATACAAACCATGACCATCTACTGAGATAAAAATCAGAGAGGAAAGTAGAAAGGGGTTTTTTTTAAGGTATCATCACTGTAGACTTAGGAGTTTCCTTATATTATGCGAACATCAAATTTGACAAGAGCTGAGGGCCAGGATATGCAGGCTGTCCAGGGAACATCAAAAATGGCATTTTTATTTGTTGAAGATTATGAATTGTTGAATCACTGCAGCAGTTGTGAATGATTTATGGAATGTTATGTTCCTGCCTAGTGCACCAAAGCTATCAACAGTGGTAGCAATTATAGTGATGCTGTGCTATTTTTAACTATTATTGTTACACAGAAACCACATACGTCTTATGTGAAATATGAACTAAACTGTTAAAGAGCAGGAAACAGTAAAACAACTATCTAATAGAAAATAACATCTAAAATACTTATAATCATATGCAGGCCATGTTTATATATTCAAAGTCGATCATATGCCAAAGGTTATAGATTATACTAAAAGATATACTATACTTAAAGATCACTGAGTCTACAATGAAGAAGCATGTTACCTATTACCTAACAGAAGTAGAGGGTCCAGGTAACAGTCTGAGATACATATTTTGGAATGTATATATATTCTATTTAGGTTTTTTTTCCCTCCCAAATCTGGTTAAGTTAGATGGTACTAAAGTACTGGACCTGAAGTCAAAAGGACCTGAGCTTAAATTCATCCTCACATACTTATAAGCTGGATGATCTTGAACAAGTCAGTTAACCTCTGACTGCCTCAGTTTCCTCATCTGTAAAATAAGGATAATAGTATCATTTACCTCTCAGGGTTGTTGTGAGGATAAATGAGATAATATTTAAAGCATTTTGCAAACTTAAAACACCATGTAAGTGCTAACTATGAGCTATTATTATTTCTTTTCTAACATTTATTTTATTTTGAATATGTGGAATACAACAAACATTTCCATAACAAAGTTTAATTTTAAAAAAGATGATTGCACACGAAACTGCAAATCTAGTATATACAACTTGTTATTCCTTTATATATAAAAGTTATGATGTAAATTTATTTTTCTTTCTTTTTTCTTATTTTTCCTTCCCTCCATCTCCTTGCCCTAGAGGTGGATACCATTAGAAACAAATAGGTATATGTGTAAAATTATTCTATACATACTTCTATTCATCAGTTCTTTCTCTTTAGTAATATTTTATTTTTTCCCAATTACATGTCAAGACAATTTTTAGCTTTCATTTTTACAAGATTTTGAGTTCCCAATTTTTCTCCCTCTGTTTCTCTCCTTCCTACTTCCCTTCTTCCTAAAATGGTAGGCAGTTTGATATAGATTATACATGTGCTTTCATGTAAAACATATTTCCATATTAGTCACAGTTGTGGAAGAAGAAACTGATTTTTTAAAAAAAAAAACCTCAAGAACGAAGTAAATGAAAAAAAATGTATTTCAATCTACATTCAGAGTCCATCCATTCTTTATCTGCATGTGGATAGAATTTTCCTTTCTTGAGTCCTTTGTACTTGTCTTGGATCATTGTGTTGCTGAGAAGAGTTGAGTCATTCATAGTTCGTCATACAATGTTGCTGATATTGTGTACAATGTTTTCCTGGTTCTGCTCATTTCACTTTTTATAAGTTTGTGCAAGTCTTATCAGGATTTTCTGAAATTTGCCTGTTCATCATTTCTTATTATATTATATTCATATATCATAGCTTGTTCAGCCATTCCCAAAGTGATAGACATCCCTTGATTTCCAATATTTTGCCACCATGAAAAAGGCTGCTAATAAATATTTTTGTACATGTAGGTCTTTTACCCCTTTTTACAATCTCTTTGGGCCTAACAGTGGTATTTCTGGATCAAAAGATATGCACAGTTTGGTTGCTGTTTAGTTATAGTTCCAAATTGTTCTTCGGAATGGTTGGATCAGTTTACAACTCTACCAACAGTGCATCAATGTACCAGTTTTCCCACATCCTCCATAACATTTTAAATTTTCTTTTTTTGTCATATTAGCCAATCTGGTTAATGTGAGAGAGTATCTCAGAGTTCCTTTAATTGAAATTTCTCTAATCAAAAGTGATTTAGAACACTTCTTCATATGCTTATGGATAGTTTTGGTTTCTTCATCTGAAAACTGTCATTTTATATTCTTTGACCATTTATTAATTGGAGAATAACTTGCGTTCTTATAAATTCAACTGAATTCTCTATATATTTGATAAATGGGGGTTTTATCAGGGACACTTGTAAAGATTGTTTCCCAGCTTTCTGCTTTCCTTATAATATTTGCTTTGTTTGTGAAAAAGCTTTTTAATTTATTATAATCAAAATTATTTATTTTACATTTCAAAACGCTCTCTATCTCTTGTTTGATCATGAATCTGTAACTCACTTAACTTCTTTAAGAATTTGGATGCAATACCACTTGGTGTTTATGTGTTTAGTATTGATATTACATCATTGTCCATAGTACCTTTTAACAAGAAATAGTTTCTTTCCTTATCTATTTTAACTAGGCCTATTTTTGCTTTTGCTTTATCTAAGATAAGGATTACTACCCCTGCTCTTTTAACTTCAGCTGAAACATAATAGACTCTGCTCAAGTCCCTTACCTTCACTCTGTGTATATATCTGCTTCAAGTCTGTTTCTTACAAACAACATATGTAGGATTTGGATTTTCAATCCACTCTGCTATCCTCTTCTTTTTTATGGGAGAGTTCATCCCATTCACATTCACAGTTATCATTACTAACTCTCTATTTCCCTCCATCCTATATTTACTCTTATTTATCCTCTCTCTCCTTTCACCCTTTTTCTACTCCACAGTGTTTTGCTTCTGTCTACCATCTCCCCTAGTCTGCCTTTTTTCTGTCAGTGCTCCCCCTCCCCTTTACTTAATCTCTTCTCCTACTTTCCTATCAGGTAAAACAGATTTTGATATTCAATGGACTGTGTATATTATTCCCTCTTTGAGCTAATACTGATGACAGTAAGGTTGAAGAGCTGTCCTTTACCCACTCTCCCATCTTTCCCTCTACTGTGATAGGTTTTCTACATCTCTTCATGTGAAATAATCTACCCCACTCTACCTCTCCCTTCCTTCTGCATCCAGTGTACTCTTCCTCATTCTTCAATTTTTCCTATGTCTTTCCCTCAAATTAAGTTTCTCTTGGGTCTTGATATATGAGATCAAATTTTTTGTTCAATTCTGGTCTTCTTATAAAAACTTGAAATCCTTCCATTTCATTGAATGAACATTATTTCCCCTGAAGTATTATACCTAATTTCAATATGTGGTAATTCTTGGTTGTAGTCTTAGTTCCTTTTCCTTCTGGAATATCATGTTCCATGACTTCCAATAATTTAGTGCTGTAACTGCTATGTCCTGTCTAATCGTGATTGTGGCTCCCCAATATTTGAATTGTTTCCTTCTGACCACTTGCAGTCTTTTTATCCTTGGCATGATAGTTCTATAATTTGGTTATACTGTTCCTTTGGAATTTTTTATTTTGGGATCTCTTTCCTGAGGTTATTGATGAATTCTTTCAATGAGTATTTTGCCCTCTTGTTACAGAATATAAGAACAATTTTCCTTAATAATTTCTTGGAAAAAATGCTGTCCAGGTCCTCCCTTTGATTATGACTTTCAGCTACTCCAGTGATTCTGACATTGTCTCTCCTGGATCTATTTTCTAGGTTAGCTTTTTTTCCCCCATGAGATATTTCACATTTTCTTCTATTTTTTTTTTGTTCTTTTGAGTTTGTTTGATGGATTCTTGATTTCTCATATACTCATTTGCTTCCACTTTTCCAATTCTAACTTTTAAGGAGTTGCTTTCCTCAGTTTCTATATTTCCTTTTACATTTGACCAATTTTACTATTTGAGGAACTGTTTTCTTCAGTGGATTTTTGTATATTCTTTTCCATTTGTTCAATTCTACTTTTTAAGCAGTTGTTTTCTTTTGTCTAAGCCTTTGATTCTTTTTTCATAATTCTCTTGCATATTCTAATTTCTTTTCCCTATTTTTCTTCTTCCTCTCTTATATGATTTTTAAGCTACTCTTTTGATCTCTTCCATGATTTCTTTCTGGGCTTGAGACCCCTTCCCATTTTCCTTTGGGGTTTTGTCCACATGTGTGTTGACATTATTATCACCTTCTGAGTTGGTATCTTCATCTTCCTTGTCACCAAAATAACTTTCTTTGGTCAGATTCTTTTTGTCTTTGTTATTGGTTTTTGCTCATCATTTGTCCTTTCCCCTTTGTTTTAAATGTGAGCTCTGCTCCCAGGGTTAGAAAGTCACTGTCTTAGGCTTGCTATTTACCTGGTGCTGCATTGATGTTGCCCTGGAGTCCATGGGGGACCCTCATGTTTGGTGCTATGTTGAGGAAATGGGATGGGGTGGAGGATAGATGGTGCTACTGGTGACCATAGGGGTGTGGCAGTTTACCTCATACTGAGCTGGGGTCCTAGTGCTGCTGTCTGTCATGTGCTGAGGCAGATAGAGTATTTTTGCATTTCCCTGGGGCTACATTGAAGCATGTATCAGTCTGGCCACTAGAGGCTGCCTATTTACCTAGGGCTAAGCTGAAGCAGGTGATGGTTTTAGGAGACAGAGTCTGCCCCTTCCTCTGGCTATGCTGAGACACCTGGGGGTGGGGGTAGAGGGAAGGCTAGTATTGGCATTTGCCTGCTATGCCACACTGGGACTCTGGATCTCTTACTGGTTTGCTGAGGTGAGGTTTACTATTGGTTTGCTGGGATGCTTGCTGACCTGGACTTTATTTGAGCAACACAGACCTTTGTTGCCAATTTTTAAAATTTCTTGTGCTAAAAGATTGTTTCACACCATCTTTTTGCTGGTTCTGCTATTCTAGGATTTGTTTTGATGTGGTATTTTATGATTGTTTGGAGGCAAATATGAGATTTTACATGAGAATATGAGAATTTACAGCTTACTCTGTCATCTTGGCTCCTGGAAGTCTCTTTTATTTTTTTTTTAAACTGAGACCTGTCTGCTTATTTCCCAAATGAAGAAACTGAGACCAATAGAAAGACAGTAACTTGTTCAAGAGAAACAATTAATTAGTGGCATAGCCAAAAAGAGAAGCCAAGCCTCTTGAATATCAGTTCATTGATATTTCTACCAAAAACAGACATTTACCTAAAATATTTGAGTGTGATACTCTCTGTCCCTAGTCCTTCATTCTGCATATAGTGACACCACAGAATGGTTCTCTTAAAGTAAGCCACTTCTCTTAAAGATGTGCAAATTCATGTTCAGACATTAACTTTCTATTAGAGCACATTTTTAGGTTAATCATATTGCCTTCTCCAATTTTTTTTACATTTATTTGTTATATTGTTTAAAAAGGCATTGTGTTTTTCTAATTCTTCATTTTTTCATATTTTTCCCCAAATAAGAAATAAGCCTGACTCCAATAATCCTGATCTCCAATTTTAAATGTTAGAAAATAAATCATTAAGGTAATGGCTGACAATTTCCCTCCTCTCCCACCCCCTCTGGGAAGAAAAGCAATTCAATATAGGTTGTACATGTGTAGTAACACAAAAAATTTCCACAGTAGTTATATTGTGAAAGACTAACTCTATTTCCCTCCATCCTGTCCTGCCCCCCCCAAATCTATTTTCTCCATTGACCCTGTCCCTTTTGAAAAGTATTTGCTTCTAACTACCCTCTCCCCCAATCTACCCTCCCTTCTATCATCCCCCCTCTTATCCTCTTCCCCCCTACTTTCCTGTAGGGTAAGATGCCCAATTGAGCGTTTATGTTATTCTCTCCTTAAGCCAAATTCAATGACATTTAAGATTGACCCATTGCCTTTCACCTTCCTGCTCCTTTCCTCCATTGTGACAGTTTAATCTTTCCTCTTTTATATGAGATAATTTACCCTAATCTATCTCTCCCTTTCTCCTTCTCCCAACATATTCCTCTAACACCTCTTAATTTTGTTTTTTAGATATCATCCTTTCATATTCAACTCATCATGTGCCCTCTGTGTATACATCTACACACATATGCACACAATCACATACATATTTATATATTTGCATATATATTTATACATACATACACCTTCCTATAAATACATATGTAAATACATACATATATATGTATACATATACACACATACACACATATTCCCTTCAACTATCCTCATACTGAGAAAAGTCTCATGAGTTACAATGATCATTTTTCCATGTATATATTCCAGGAATGCAAATAGTTCAACTTTAATAAGTTCCTTATGATTTCTTTTTCCTGCTTACCTTCTCATGCTTCTCTTGCTTCTTATACTTGAAAGTCATATTTTCTGTTCAGCTCTGTTTTTTTCATAAGGAATTTTTGAAAATCCTCTGTTTCATAGAATGACCATATATATCCCTGAAGCATTATACTCAGTTTTGCTGGATAGGTGATTCTTGGTTTTAATCCTAGTTCCTTTGACCTCCAGAATATCATATTCCAAGCCTTTCAGTCTCTTAATGTAGAAATTGCTAGGTCCTGTGTTATCCTGATTGTGTTTCCACAATACTCAAATTGTTTCTTCCTGACTGCTTGCGATATTTTCTCCTTGACCTGGGAACTCTGGAATTTGGCTATGACATTCCTAGGAGTTTACTTTTTGGGGTCTTTTTCAAGAGGTGTTCAGTGAATTCTTTTCATTTCTATTTTGGCCTCTGGCACTAGAATATCAGGGCACTTTTGTTTGATAATTTCTTGAAAGATGGTATCTAGGCTCTTTTTTTGATCATGGCTTTCAGGTAGTCCAATAATTTTTAAATTAATTCTCCTGCATCGATTTTCCAAGACGATGGATTTTCCAATGAGATATTTCACATTGCCTTCTATTTTTTCATTTGCTTGGATCAGTTTTATAGTATCTTGATTTCTCATAAAGTCATTAGCTTCCATTTGCTCCAATCTAATTTTGAAGGAAATATTCTCTTCAGTATGTTTTTGAAATTCCTTTTCCATCTGGCAAATTTGGCTTTTTTCCCTCTCTTTTTTTATTTATTAGTTTACATCATTCGTTTCCACAAGATTTTGAATTAAAAATTTTCTCCCCATTTTTCCCCTTCCCACCACCCCAAAAGAGCAATCCCACTGAATATCCCCTCCCCCAATCTGCTCTCTCCCATATCTTCCCCCATTCCCTCTCTGATTTTCCAGTAGGGCAAGATGGATTGTATACCCCAGTGCCTGTATATCTTATTTCTCAGTCCCATGTAAAATAATAATAATTACATATATATATATATATAATATTTGATTTTAAAACTTTGAATTCCAGATTCTTTCCCTTCCTCCCTTGTCACCCACCCTTACTGGGAAGATAAGCAATTCAATATAGTTTGTATATGTGTAGCTATGCAAAATATTTCCATAGTGGATATATTATGAAAGACTGACTATGTTTCCCTCCATGCTGCTATCCCACCTCCCACTTGTTCTATTCTCTACTTTGATCCCATCCCTTTTGAAAAGTGGGTGTTTCCAACTTCCCTCCCCCCTAGCCTGCCCTCTCTTCCATCATCCCCCATCTCATTCCCATCCCCCATTCTCTCCTGTAGGGTGAGATACCCTATTTAGTGTGTATTCCATTCCCTCCCTAAGCCAAATTCAATGAGAATAAGATTGACTTATTCCCTTTTGCCTTCCTGTTGTTCCCCTCCATTGTAACAGTTTTCCCTTGCCTCTTCTGTATGTGATAATTTACTCCATTCTGTCTCTCCCCTTCTCCTCTCATTACATTCCTCTCTCACCTCTTAATTTCACCTTTTAAGTATCATCCCTTCCTATTATACACACACTCACATATGTATTCATATGCCCATATACCCTCCTATATAGACATGTATGTTTGTATATACATACATATAATGTATATGTGTGTGTGTGTGTGCATGCGCACATTTCTATTCTCTTCAACTATTCTGATACTGAAAAAAGTTTCATAAGTTACAATTATCATTTTTCCATGTAGGAATGTAAATAGTTCAACTTTGATAAGTTCCTTGTGATTTATTTTTCTTGTTTACTTTCTCATGCTTCTCTTGCTTCTTGTATCTGAATGTCATATTTTCTATTGAACTCTGGTTTTTCTCAGCAAGAATGCTTGAAAGTGGGGTGGCCAGGTAGCACAGTGAGCAAGAGCACTGGCCCCAGAGTTGGGATGACCTGGGATCGAATCCGGGCTCAGATACTTAGCACCACACCCAGAAATAGCTGGCCATGTAACCTTGAGCAAGTTACTTAACCCTAATTGCTTAAAAAAAGAACACTCGAAAGTCCTTTATTCCATTGAAAGACCATCTTTCTCCCTGAAAGATGATGCTCAGTTTTGCTGGGAAGGCGATTCTTGGTTTTAATCCTAGTTCCTTTGACCTCCAGAATATCATATTCTAAGCCCTTCGATCCCTCAGTGTAGAAGCTGCCAGATCCTGTGTTATCCTGATTGTGTTTCCACAATATTCAAATTGTTTCTTGCTGGCTGCTTGTAATATTCTCTCCTTAATCTGGGAATTCTGGAACCTGGCTATAATATTCCTAGGAGGTTTCTTTTTGGGATCTTTTTCAGAAGGTGATGGGTGGATTCTTTTAACCTCTATTTTGCCTTCTGGTTCCAAAATATCAGGGCAATTTTCCATGAGAATTTCTTGAAGGATGATTTCCAATTTCTTTTTTTTGATCATGGCTATCAGGTAGTCCAATAATTTTTAAATTATCTCTCCTGGATCTATTTTCCAGGTCAGTGATTTTTCCAATGAGATATTTCACATTGCCTTCTATTTTTTTTTCATTTGTTTGGATCTATTTAATAATATCTTGATTTCTCATAAAGTCATTAGCTTCCATTTGCTCCAATCTAATTCTGAAGGAATTATTCTCTTCAGTGAGCTTTTGAAATTCTTTTTCCATCTGTCAAACTTGGCTTTTTAAGGCATTCTTCTCCTCTTTGGCTTTTTGAGCCTCTTTTGCCATTTGAGTTAGTCTATTTTTTAAGGTATTATTTTCTTCAGCCAGGTTGTTGACTCTCTTTTCATAATTTTCTTGTATCATTCTCATTTATCTTCCCAATTTTCCTTCTACTTCTCTTACTTGGTTTTCAAAATCCTTCTTAAGGTCCTCTATGGCTTGTAAGAAATTCGTATTTTTCTTGGAAGCTTTTAGTGCAGTAATTCTGACTTCATTGTCTGCCTCCTGTTCCATTATTTGATCCTTTTTGTACCCAAAATAAGAGTCTAATGTTGCATTGCTGTGTTTGTTTTGCTTCCTTTGCTTGCTCATGTTGCCACTGAATTACGTGACTTTTGAGCTTTTTGACCCAGTAGAACTCTGCTACCAGGAAGGGGAACTTTGTCCCAAATTCCTGGGGGTTTTGCAGCTACTGGAGCTATTAGTTGGGTGCCCTCTCTGAAACCTCCACATGCTCTGTCAAACTGGTCACACACCCCAGGACCTCCGCCCTAGACAGTGATCCAGATTCAAGTAGGTTGAAGAAAAAGTGATGGCCCCTCAGACTGGTTGCTTGATCCCCATATAACCTACAGTCCAGGAGCTCTAAAGCAGCCACATGGTGTTGGCTGCACAGCTGCCATGCCTCAGCTGCTTCTCCCCCCAGGGGACAAAAGCCAAACTGAACTCCCAAACTCCCTATTCCCAAAGTCCACACTGCACTGACCTCTCACTTTTTCTTTAGTATCTATGGGTTGATAATTCTGGATCCTGACACAGCTGCTGGTGATGAAGTCCCTCCAGCCTGCATCTGGTTGTGGCCACCCCCAGGCTAAAACCTCTGCTTCTTGTGGGGCTGGCTCAGCTCCCAGAGTGCTGTCCTGGCCCCTTCCTGCTGTCCTGCAGGGCTGCCTTTAGCAGGAGGTTAGTTTCTCTCGTCACTTTGTGGGTTATGTAGATCCAAAGTTTTTTTAGAGTCATTTTTTTACATGAATTGTTAGTTGCAGAAGTGGGAGCTTCTCAGATGTCCTGTTTCTACTCCTTCATCCCCTCCACCCCCCGCAAATTTGGCTTTTTAAGGCATTCTTCTCCTCATTGGCTTTTTGGGCCTCTTTTGACATTTGATTTAGTCTATTTTAAGGTGTTTTTTCCTTAAATATTTTTTGGGTTCTCATTTAGCAGCCTGTTGACTAGCTTTTCATGATTTTCTTGCATCATTCTCATTTCTCTTCCCAGTTTTTCCTCCATTTCTCTTACTTGATTTTCAAAATCCTTCTTGAGCTCCTCCATGGCCTATAATCAGTTCATATTTTTCTTGGAAGCTTTTGATGCAGAAGTTTTGACTTCATTGTCTTCTTTGAGGAGGATGCTTTGATCCTTTTTGTCCCCAAAATAGGATTCTATGGTCTGATAGCACTTCCTCTGCTTGCTCATCTTGCCAGTCAATTAATTGACTTTTGAGCTCTTTGCCATGGTAGAATTCTGCTTCCATAGTGGAGATAGCTTTGTCCCAAATCACTGAGGTTTTTGAAACTGCTGGAGCTATTAGGAGGGCACCCCATAAGCTCTGGCACACTGGCCACACACCCCAGGACCTCCACCCAAGACAGAGATCCAGATCCAAGTAAGTCAAAGCAAGGACAATTACCCTCTGAATGGTCACTTGCTACCCCTAAGATCTGCAGACCAAGAGGTCTGGACGCAACCACTTAGCAGCAGTTGCAGCCACCACTCCTGTGCCACTTTTTGCCCCAGGGGCAGGGGCCAGACCTTGCTCTTCCTTCACCCTGGTTCCAACAGATTTCCCTACTGACCTTTTACTGTCTCTTTGGTGTTTATGTGTTGAGAAGTCTGGAAACTGCCACAACTGCTGGTGATTCACTCTCCTGATGTCTGTTCTGGCCACTGTTGGTCTGGGCTGACCTGGGGACAGAACCACAAGGCTCATATCAGACTGTGCTGGGCTCCCAGTCATGTGTGATAGACCTTTCCTGTCAGCCTGCCAGGCTGCCTTCAGCAGGAGATTTGTTTCTCTCTGTCACTTTGTGGGTTCTGTAGCTCTAAAATTTGTTTAGAGTCATTTTTTACAGGTATTGGAAGTAGTTGGAGTGAGAGCCCAAGCCAAGTTAATGCTTTTATTCTGCCATCTTGGCTCTGCCCCTACCTTCTCTAGTTCTTTAAAGGAAAAGTACTGTTAAGGTTAGAATTAAAGAACCAGCACACCTTCTCAATATGGCTAATCTGGGTGGCACCTATAAAAAAGAAAGTTCCAAAGCTCTCAGTTTATGTAGTCTTTAATTAAATAACCAACTATTTTGGTTTATTTGATTAAATAACCAACTATCCTTTCTGTTTGTGTCTTTCACACAGGTCTTTGACCTAGTGACAATGGCCCCCTGACTGTTTCATGAGTAAAACATTTCATCTCCCAGTTCTAAGCATTATCTCTATTTGTTCCCCATGGCTGGAAAATTTTTCCTTTTCTATTCTTGACTTCTAACCTCCCTGACTTCCTTTAAGACTCTATTAAAATCTTACCTTTTACAGGAAACCCTAGTGCCTTCCATCCTTTCTGGTTCTACCACCCCCTATTATTTTTCCTTATATAGCTTATTCCATTCATATTTGTTTGCATATTTTCCCTCATTAGATGTAAGGTAGTCAGGGTAGGAATTGCCTTTTGGCCCTTTGGGTATTCTCAGTGTTTACCACAATGCCTGGCCCATAGTAGGCACTAAACAAATGTTCATAAATTGGTTAATTAATTGATAAAAATCTTGTCTTAAAGACCTACCTAGTGAAAAATCAAGTGTTGCACATAGGTATGTTTGCCACAAGGGAAAATACAAACAGGCTTAGACAATACAAAACAAAAGTTTAAATAATTAAAGAGGAATCAGTGAAATTGGTCACTATAAAAATATATGAATATGGGAATCTGATCCAAAGTTATAACCTTTTGAATCTTTTTCTTATGAAGAAGAGTAAGAAAAGTCTGAGCTTTGTTATTGTTTTCCTTTGCAAACAGCTTTCAAGCTTCAATTCAAGGCAATGCAAAAAAAAGTAAGAATCATGTAGCTACACACTGTGCTATATGCTGGGGACATAAAAACAAAAAAAAAAGAAACAACCTCTGCCAACAATAAGCTTACATTCTCATGGGGACAGAGATGGGGGGAGATACAGATGTTAAAAATTTTAACTATAAAGACTAAATATAAGGCAATTTTATTATGTATGCAAACATTTCTGCCTTTGGCCTCCTCAGAATAAATATCTGGCAGTGAGATCTCTAGATCAAAGAGCACGAACAGTTTGCTAACTTTTGCTGCTTAATTCTAAATGCTTTTCCACACTTGTTGGACCAATTTAGAGCCCCATTGATACTGTTTTATTGCAACTATCTTTCCAGAGCATCTCCAACATGATTTCCATCTTTTGCCATCTTTGCCAATTTGAAGGATACAAGGTGAAACTTCATAGTTGTTTTGACTTGCATTTCTTTTATTTTTTGTTATTTGGAGCAATCTGACATATGTCTGTTGTCAAGTTGTAATTTTTCTTTTGGAAAACTTTCAGACTTTAGGTTAAGATGGAAACATGAAAGTTACAAGAGGAACCCTGAACTTCCACAAACACCCTAAAAGGACACCAGATGGAGCAATGATCAAGAAGAGCAAAAGAGACACATTGGTAAATTCCTCCTCCAAATCAGAATTGGATAAAAAGAAGCTTGAATGTGCTCAGAGAAGGGAGCTTCAAAGGAAACAATCAGTCAATTTATCTAAAAGTATTTATTAATTGCCTACTCTGGGTCAGGTGCAAGGGATACATATACGGTGAATGAAACTCCATTGAGGACAATCCTATTTCCAGTACCCAGCTAGTTTGGGTGTCATGTTGGGACAAAATGAATCACTTATAAGTCATTGAATAATTGGCTAACAAAGTTTTACTTAATCTTAACCTATCAAGGATATTGTGTCCAATATGCAATATGGACACAGTGCCATTTAGCTTCTACAGATGAGGATCCCCTCCTTTCTGTAGAAAAACTAGTCTGGTCATCAGGGCAAAGTATGATTGCTCATGATCTTTAGACTTTCATCAAGTTGAAGGTGGTAGGACTATAATGGTAGGACATTTCAATCCCATGGGCCTCTGGGAAACATATCAGTATAGCCAGAGGCTACTATGAAGCTGTATCTAGAGAGTCAGGAGCTAATTAAGTCCCTTTGTCACCTTTTTGGGAAAGCTAATTCATGTTAGTAGGGGGTAAAGGGATTAGGCATGGTAATCCTGGGTAGATAAGGAATTACACACACAATGACAATTTATGTGTATACACACACACATACACACACACACACACACACACATACACACACCAGTTAGTTGCAAGGTAAATTGAGAGGGAGAATATTAGCATTTGCGGATCAAAAAGGGTCCATGAATATATTTCTTCAGTTTCGACTTAAAGAAGAGGACTCTATGAGGTAAAAGTAAGAAGAGAGAGTGTTGTAAACATGGAAAAAAGTCAATCTCTACAGAGACTGAAGGTGATCTTCCATGAGTGAAGGGAAAAAAGGCTAGTTTTTCTGGATCAGAGAGTGCTGGAAGGGTAATGAGCCTGGAAAGATAAATTGAGGCCAGGTTACAAAAGGCTTTAATTGTTGAGCAGAGGAGTTTATATTTTATCTCAAAGGCAATGGAAGACTATTGGAAATGGTTGAGTAAGAGAGGTCAGATCTATGCTTAAGGAAAATCCCTTTGGCCACAGTATTTAGAGTGTACTGTAGTAGTGGGAGACATGAAGCAGGGGGACCAGGTAGGAGGCTGTTGCAATTATTTTGGCAAGAAGAGAGAGAGGGGGAAAAGAGAAGGAAAGAACAAACTGGAAGGAATGAGGAAGGGAAAGAAATTGACCATTTCTCATTATTGTGGCATGCTAGAGGAATAAACAAAAATGGAAGAGAAGGTAAAAAAGCAAGCATTTCATGAACCTTACTCTTCTATAAATTGGGCAAAGAATTCAGCAAGATCTGAGTTCAAATGTGGTTTCAGACATTTATTAGCTATGTAATATTAGTTTAGGCAAACCACTTCACCTGTTTGCCTCAACTGAAGAAATAGGAACAATGATAGCACCTAAACTTCCAGGATTGTTAAGAAGATGAAATAAGACAATATTTATTTAAAAAAAGTGCTTCACATAGTGTTTGGCACATAGTAAGTGTTATATAAATGCTAGTTTTGTTATTATTTTTATTTAAAAAAAGGTAGGCACATACTGCATACATACAGAGTATACATTCAATAAATTCATATTTATTCATTATGGAAATTTATTTATATGGTAATAAATATTTATTTATTATGGAAAAATGAGAATATTCCAAGAGTAGAGTGGGTTTAAAGGAAAGGGGTTAGATAAGAAATTAGTATTTACTAGAAAATTAAATTTCAGCTTTGGAGAGTAGAACATAAAGGAAATTTAAAAAGAAAGAAAGAAAATATAAAAAAGTGACTGGGGTTTAAGGTGGGTGAAGAGAAGGAAGAAAGGATGATAAGAGGACTACTTCAGTTACAGATTATTAATACTGATTATTATTAATACTGATTACATTGAAGGGTGTGGTGCACAGAGAGGAAAAAAATATAAAATATAATTAACAGTCATAATCAGTAAACATTTACTAAATGCCTCCTGTGTGCCATGCACTGTGCTAAATACTGGGGATACAAATAACACAGTCCCCATTCTCAGGGAGCTCACAGTCTAATGAAAGAGACAATATGCCAACAATTATGTACAAATTATGTATAATTATTTATAAAATTATCTACATAGGATTAATTGAAAATAATCAAGAATAGAAGTGAACTTATTAGAAAGAAATTTTGATTATACACTACACATATTTGAAACATGAAGGTTCACATGGTTCAAATAAAAAATTAGGGTAGGACTTATTATGCATTAAGTGAATTCAGCATTAAAAGAGGTGACAATTGTGAGAAAAGCAACAGTAAACATAGACAAAGTTGGAAAAAATAAGCAGAGAAATTAGATGAAATATAAAGGTATGATAGATAAAATAACATGAATTCTATACACACATACACATATAAGTTATATATGTATATCTCCATTAAACAGAACAATATCTAAATACTTAAAGAAAATTTAAGGGGGTTACAGGGAAAAGTAGAAAAACTAAAACAGTTAGGGACCTTAACTGCCCCCATTCAGAACCAGGTAAATCTAACAAAAAGTTAACCAAGAAATAAGTTAATCAACTAGAAAGAATTTCAAAAAATTAGAATAATATATTTAATTCATGACATATATACCTAATGGATAAAATATTAGGAAAGAGACACAGCATCATGTAGTTTGATTAATATGAGAAATGTTGGGTTGTTTCTATATTGGGAAAACTATAACCCTAATAAGCCATATAATCAATAAGAACAGCACCCACATACATTAGAAACATTAAAAATTATAGTTATAAATAGATTGCCTTTAATATAACATTGTCTTATATAAAATTATCTTTGGTAGTTCAATAAGTGTGACACTGAATTAGTAAATTTATTTTATGAATTTTATAGTTATTTTGAAATGAAATTTTTATCATTTCCCCCTTGTTTTACCTATTGCTGTAAAGAAATGTGGGTAACTTTCTGGATTTGTTTTATATTTACTGACTTTGTCTTCACTTTTCTGATATTTATGCATTTACTTTTTGCTTCTCTTCTTATTACTATCACTTTTTTTCTGAAACTATTTCAAATAAGAGCAAGGAAAGGAAGAATCCCCAGTAATCACTGTTAAGAGTTGGGTCACTTCTCCATTAGAAATAATCATGATTTTGATTATAAACATCATTTATCATGTAAGAATGTAAAAAGGTCATTTCCATATCAATTGTTTTTGGGTTCTTTATTGTTTAAAATGAGCTATATTTTACCAATGGTATTGAATGAGCAAGTTAACTAGTACTGTCATTTTTACTATGCTGTCTGGGACTACTCATGAGAAATTGGCATCTTTAATGACTTAGGTCTGTCTTTTTGTTTCAATAAATAGTGTTTTGTAGTTCATATAATTTTGTATACATTTAGTTCCTTTATGTATACGGGTAAACACACTTCCAAATATTTTATTTATTTTGT
>NW_027187391.1:64186556-64256965 GCF_028583685.1 Petaurus breviceps papuanus
ATTCTTTTGTGTTCAAGTAAATAATCATATTATCTGCAAAAAGCAATATAATAATTTTATTTCCTCTTTTCCTATACTTATTCTCTCAATTTCTTTTTCTAATATTAGTGCAATAACCAGAATTTCTAGCACTATATCAAATACTGGTGGCATTACTGTACATTCTTGCTTGGCTCTTCGTCTTAATGGAAAAAATCCTACTTTATTCCCTTTACATACCAGTCCTGGGTTTTAGACTGATACTTCCTGCCATTTTATATAAATATTCATTGTTTCTTGTGTTTTCTAGTATTTCAAATAGAGAGAAAGGGGTATTCTATATTGTTTAGATATTTTCCTGTACTTATTGACCTCATCATAAGATTTTTGCTATTTTTATTAATAATATCATCTTTTTGGGCAATTTAACTTTTCCTAATATAGAATAAACCCTACATTACTGCTATAAATCAAAATTGGCCATAGTATGTAGTATATTTGTCACTATAGACTCTTTGCTAAAATTTTACATGCAGATTTTTTTGTGAATGTTTATTATGTGTATTGCCTATACTTTTTATTTTTGTTTTACTTGTCCCTGGTGTTATTATGGATTCAGTAGGATACTCTTCTGTTTTTGCAAACTGCTTATATAATATTGGAATCAATTGTTCTTTGAATATAAAATTCATTAGTAAATCCACCTTGTGCCCTTTTTTTAACCCCATTTGGCAAAAAGGAAGAGAAAGTGAAGGAAAAGACAGATAGAATAACCTTCATCACCTCTGCTTCAACCTGGGTACTAACTTTTGGAAATGATATATCCCATTTACCAGCTTTCTCTTTTAATTTTGTTTCATTGTGTTGAAATGAACTTTGGCTCAAGATTGTAACTCTTTTAGTAGATATACAGATCTGCTCCCTGGTCATCATACTTACTTGTATTTTTTATCTATATTTTCTTAGCATGGTGCTATTTATAGTAGAGTTTAGCCTTCAAACCAATCATTTTCATTGCTTTCCTTGAGCAATAAGACTTTTGACTTTTCCTCTTTTTCTTCTCACAATAATCTAATCAGTTGCTGTTCCATTTATTATGTAAATCTGCATATTTATTCTATGGAATGATGGTTGGAGGACCCAAGGAAGTCACCTGACCTGCACCCAAATTTCAGGATCTGCCTTAGTTTTCATATGAATCAACAAGAACCTAACACAACATTACTCATGTAGTTTATTTTCTTTTACTCTGATTAAACCCTCTTTGATAATGAACTCCTCTCTTTCTCTTGAATTTCTGTGCCATTTTCATATCCAATTAAAGATAGTCTTTCTCTAAGTTGTATTGTCTTTGCATTTAATGTGTCCATAGAAGGCTGGATTTAGTACCAATCAAACCTAAGTTCTGATCATACTTCTGATATTTACTAGCTGTAAAAACATATAACTTAACTTCTTGGATCCTCAGTTTTCTTATCTGTAAAATGGAGATACTAACAACTTGTCATGCCTGCTCCATACATTTGCCATGAAAATTTAGTATTATTATGTATTCAAAGTATTTTGCAAATCTTAAAGTACTATACCAAGCCAATTGTTCATTATCCCTACAGTATTTAATAAGGGGTTTCTTAATCTTTAACAATCAAGCAGAATCCATACTATTTATGTTACTTTCCCCTAGTCCCTTAACATATCTGTGGCATGTCTGCTCATCTTTAAATTGAATGGATTGGACTAGATGACTGCTGAGGTCACTTCCAGTGCTGTAGTTATGATCCAAAGAGCTAAATTTCAGATATTGTTGATGACTATTGCAAGCTTAGAAATGTTGTTAGGAAAGTTTTAGTTTATTCATATCATCTACTACATGATGGTATATTCACAGCATATTTTTATTATTTAATGGTAGGGATATGAATTTTTAAATATTTTGATTATTAGTAGTGAAATCACTTCTATTTTTACTAGATGCCTTTCACCAAAACCTGGTATGTGCATGTTTTCTCCCCTCTTTGATATTTAATATAATAAAAGGAATTTTTGAAGTTTAAAATGAGATTTATAATTTATTTCCTTTAATTTCTACTTGCTAACTAATCTTTACTTCAATTACAGCATACATTTAAACACAATAATTATTGAGGAGTGGTTAATTATTTCCCATTATGGCAGATTTTAGTATAGAGGATTTGTTCCAAGAAAACCAAAATACTCTATGAGAATCAATATTTTCCACAGTTTGAAAGCTTATTTCATCTTTCTGAAATGAATTAGTTTAAAAATATACTGGAATAAAAGGAAATGCTAATTTATCAAAATTTGTAGTCTAATTTCCTATCTACATCATATATAATTGTGAGTGATGGATGAGCTACGAGAAGAGAAACACTAAATTCAAGTGAAGATATGATCTAATAAAGCATGATTTTACAGCTTTACTTAAATAATATAGTTTTAAAAATCACAGGAAAAAATGTTTTTTTGTGAATGGCATACATGTAATGGAGCAGGTTTAAAATACTGTGAAATGACCTCTCCTGACAACTTGCATTCCTATAACTGATATTTATTGGGGTAAAGGGAAATGATGAACAAAATGAATGTCAATGTATAACACTTTAGATATACAATTAATGTCTTTCTTTAGTCCAAATTTTATACATGGGATCTGAATAATGTATACACTTTATTTACTTTATTGCAGAACTACTGTTCTGAAATCCAGAGTTTAAAAACAAATGGCAGGTGTGATGTAATGGTGAAATTAGAGGATTTAAGAATCAGAGGTCCTGAGTTCAAATCCTAGGTCTACTAATTACTCTATGTGACCTTGAGAATGTCCCTTCCCCCTCTTAAGGTCTTAGTTTCCTCATCTCTAAGTAGAGAAGACTAGACTAAATCCTAAGCTCCCTTCTAGAATTTAGGTAAAATGAAGCAAAGGAGATACCCAGAAGTAACTGTATAGGATAAATGTTAGCTAAAGAAGTTAACACTGAATTCAGCAAACATTTATTAAGCACCTACCATGGGTAAAGCACTAATAGTACTTGCTAGTGAGACTTTAAGAGCTGGATGAAGGCACTCAGTACTAAGAAAAAAAGGCCATCTGCATTTTAGTAGCTGGGAATGATGTGCTAATATCTGAAATTATAAGGCAATTATCACATTTTCAATTACATACCACATTTGGCAATTAACATTTTGTTAATCATCCAGTTCCCGATTTGATGTGACTTTCTAAAGTAAGTAGCTTACCCTCTACCTCTGTAAAATTACTATTTATCACCAGTGAATACATAATCAGGTTCTAAACTTTGTATTTGCCTTTAGAACTGCCTTGCAGTAATTAATTCACCTCAGGCAGAATTCATTCACATTAGTGTGTCTATGTAGGAGCACAGGCTAGAAGCCCTAGTTTTTAAGGTTTGGCTGTCCCTACAAATCCTTATGCTGTACTATTAGAGGAAAAATAAATGTATTTCAAGAGATGAGCAAAAATATTTCTTGATTTTTAAAACTTTGTTTATGCCAAGATAAATCATGAATATATTGATCCTTTATTAAAATCATTGAGTAATAATGAGACACACTTTTCCTTTGTTCCAGTGATTGTCATACTCAAAGAGTTGATACTTTTTATATACAGCAAAGAAAACAAAAAGAAGGTTAGAAAGGGACAAAAATAGGATTATTCTCTTAAATCTTTTAAAATTTTATGAGATTTTTTTCCTCTAGGAAAAACTGTACATAACAGAAGTCCACAGTTTCATATTCAATCTTCCCTTTTGTTCTTTGTATATTGGAATGTTTGTGGATTATTGTTTAGTTCATAATGAAACAAGCATTCTTAAACTTACTGATAACTAATCTATTTTGGTTCCCTAGACTAATCCTCAGACAAAAGTCAAGAGTGTCAAGGGGACCATAGTCTTACCTAACTCATAAAACCTAGATAAGATAATAACTATTTGGGTAAATGAATGACTGTACTCTAGTGAATATGAGCAGAGAGATAACATCCGTCAATAAAAAAGACAATTTCACAAACATATTAATCAATCAGTGAACCCTGTGCAGCGCTAAATATTGGGAGAGATATAAAGTTCAACTAAGACATAGATTCTGTTGGAGGGGACTTGAAGTCTGAATTAAACACCAACATAAATAATAAGAACATACACATTAGAGAGTGACCTCACTCAAAATGTAAGACAGTCAAGAAGCATTTATTAAGTGCCTACTATGTGCCAGGCACTATGCTAATATTGAGGATACAAAGAAAGGTAAAAAAAACAATTATTCCTAAAGAGCTTATAGTCTGCCATATAAAGGAAGTCTGACAGAAAAGTCATAAACTAATCGGAGAATTAGGGAAGGCTTCCCAGAGAAAAAAGCATTTGTATTGGGCTTTAAGAAATGGAATTAAGTTCCCAATATAGTCACAAAGAGAGGCAGTGTTGTGATATATATTGTGTGTATGTATAATGAACTTGCACTGGAGTCAAGGAAAACTTGATTTCAAGTTTTTCTGAGTTAGAAAATCTGGCTTCTAACACCTAGTACCTATGTGACCAGTCAAGTAAGTCAGTGCTCCCAGGCAATTCCAAGACTATGAGTTTCTAGGGAAGAGTTGATATGAATTGCTAGGAGGAATCCCTTTGTGGAGAATTTTTGATATCAATGAAATCATATATTGGATCCAAACATGCAAGGAGCTACTCTGAAAACAGAGGAATCATAGATATCTACATCACAGACCCTATTCTTAGGAAATATGCAATCTAAGAGTATGGGAATGGGGATGGAGACAAGATGGCAGCACAGAAGCAGGAAAACTGTGAGTTTCTCTCATAATCACCTCAAATACCTATAAAATATGACTCTAAACAAACTTTAGAGCTACAGAACCCACAAAGTGAAAGAGAGAAACAAACCTCTTGCTGAAGGCAGCCCAATAGGCAGACAGAAAGGGTCCATCACAGCATGCTAGGAGCCAAGCCCAGCCTCGCATGAGCCCATGGTTTTAGCCTCAGGGTGGCCCTGACCAGCAGCAGCTGGAACAGACTTGGGGAGAGTGGATCACCAGCAGCTGTGGCAGTTTCCAGAATTATCAACCCATAAATGCCAAAAGCAAAGTAAAAGGTCAGTGTAGACTTTGTGGAAACAGGGGAATCCATAGGAAGATATGGCCTCTGCTCCCAAAGTGAGAAGGTGAGAAGCTGTGGAGGTGCTGCGGCTGTGAAGCCACCATTAAGTGGCTGCTTCAGAGCTCCTGGCTTTCAGATTGTAGGGAGATAAAGCAACCATTCTGAGGGGTAATCACTCTTGCTTTAACCTGCTTGGATCTGGATCACCGTCTAGGGTGTGTGTGATTAGGTTCTAGAGCCTATTAAGGCTTCAGAGAGGGCACCCAACAAATAGCTCCAGCAGCTGTGAAAACTCCAGCAATTTGGGAAAAAGCTCTCCTCTCTGGAAGCAGAGTTCTACTGTGTCAAAAAGCTCAAAAGTCAAGTAATTGAGTGACAACATAAGCAAGCAAAGGAAGCAAAGCAAGCACAGCAATCCAACATTAGACTCCTATTTTGGGGATAAAAAGGATCAAAGCATGGAACAGGAGGAAGACAATGAAGTCAGAATTCCTGCACTAAAAGCTTCCAAGAAAAATATGAATTGGTTACAGGTAATAGAGGACCTTGGGAAAGATTTTTGAAAACCAAATAAGAGAAATAGAGGGAAAATTGGAAATAGAAATGAGAATGATGCAAGAAAATCATGAAAAGAGAGTCAACAACCTGGCTGAAGAAAATAAAACCTTAAAAAATAGACTTACTCAAATGGCAAAAGAGGCTTAAAAAGCCAAAGAGGAGAAGAATGCCTTAAAAAGACAAATTTTTCAGATGGAAAAAGAATTTCAAAAGCTCACTGAAGAGAATAATTTCTTCAGAATTAGATTAGAGCAAATGGAAGCTAATGACTTTAAGCGAAATCAAGATACTATAATACAGAACCAAACAAATGAAAAAAAAATAGAAGGCAATATGAAATATCTCATTGGAAAAACCACTGACATGGAAAATAGATCCAGGAGAGATAATTTATAAATTATTGGAATACCTGAAAGCCATGATCCAAAAAAGAACCTAGAAATCAACCTTCAAGAAATTCTCAAGGAAAATTGCCCTGATGTTTTAGAACCAGAAGGTAAAATAGAAATGGAAAGAATTCACCATTCATCTCTTGAAAAAGATCCAAAAAAGAAAATTCTTAGGAATTTTATAGCCAGGTTCTGGAGTTCCCAAATCATGGAGAAAATATTACAAGCAACCAAGAAAAAAAAACAATTTGAATATTGTGGAAACACAATCAGGATAACACAAGACCTAGCAGCTTCTATATTAAGGGATGGAAGGGCTTGGAATATGATATTCCAGAGTTCAAAGGAGCTAGGATTAAAGCCAAGAATCACCTACCCAGCAAAACTGAGTATAATGTTTCAGGGGAAAATTTGATTATTCGATGAAATAGAGGACTTTTAAGCATTTTTGATGAAAAAAACAGAGTTGAATAGAAAATTTGACTTTAAAATACAAGAAGCAAGAGAAGCATGAGAAGGTTAACAGGGAAAAGAATTCATAAGGAACTTACCAAAGTTGAACTATTTACATTCCTACATGGAAAAACAATGATTGTAACTTAGGAAACTGCTACCTCAGACTCTATAGGTGGCTTCCTTACACTACAGCTCATAAACTTTGACTATTACACTACCCAGAGACAATTATCTTGAAGATACAATTAGCACTTAGCAAAGGCATTTACTCAGATACATAGTGAAGAAGTGGTTATAAAATTTTAAATATTAGGCACACTTACCCATCAATACACATAGGATGAATGGTTTCAAATGTAGCACAGAAGTAGAGCTTCTCACTAGAAAGATACACCTGATACAAAGCAAACTCAGAACTAGCAGTAGTGCAAGGCCTGTAGTCTTCACATTGTTGTCACTGTCTCTCCTCACAATTACTGTAGCACCTCTTTCTATTTATTAAAAAATAATAATTTTAAATTCCCTCTTCTCTCTTTCTGGACCCTCCCCTATCTATTGAGAAGGTAATCAATATTATACCTATTATACATATGAAGTTATGCAAAACATTTTTGTATTAGCCATGTAGTAAAAAAACAAAGCAAGAAAAATAAAGTGAAAAACATACATGCTTCGATATGCATTCAGAGAGATTCAGTTCTCTCTGTACAGGTGGATAGCACTTTTTATCATGAATCCTTAAAAACTGTCATGTATTATTGTATTGATCAGAGTAGCTAAGTGTTACAGATAGACATAGTTGATAATCATTACAATATTGCTATGTTGATTCTGCTCACTTCACTTTGTACTAATTCATATGTCTTCAAATGTTTTTTTCTGAAACCATTCCCTTCATTATTTCATACAGTACAACAGTATTCCATCACAATTTCATACCAAAATCCAGCCATTTTCTAATTATTGGCATTTCCTCAATTTCTAATTCTTTGCTACCACAGAAAGAGATAGAAAAATTTTTTTTATACATATAGGTCTTTTTCCTTTTTCTTTGATCTAATTGGGTTACCAATCTAGTAGTGATACTGCTGGGTCAAAGGGAATGCAAAATTTGATAGCCCTTGGGAAGAGTTTCAAATTGTTTCCCAGAATGGCTGAACCAGTTTACAATTTCACTAACATTAGTTAATTAGTGCTGATTAGCAACCATTTTTTCCCAGATCTTCTCCAGCATGTCATTTTCCTTTTTTTTTTATCTTAGTCAATCTCATGGATATGAGGTGATAAATAGAGTTGCTTTCCTGGTAATTTTGGCTCTTTTGGTTCTGTTTGTGCACAAATTCTAATTTAACGAATCAAAATTATCTATTTTACCTCCCATGATCTCTTTATCTCTTGTTTAGTTATAAGCTCTTCCCTTATCCATAGATTTGACATTTTTTCCCACACTGTCCTAATTTGCTTATGATATCATGCTTTACATGTAAATCATGTACATATTTTGACATTATCCTGGTATATGGTATGGTATATTATTAGTAGTCTATTCCTACTTTCTGCCACACTGCTTTCTAGTTTTCCTAGCAGTTTTTACTGAATAATTAGTCTTTACCCCAGTAGTTTGAATGTTTGAGTTTATCAAACACTAGATTACTGAGGTCATTTACTTCTGTATACTTTGTTCTTAATCTATTTCACTAATTAATTGCTCTATTTCTTATTCAAAACAAGATTGTTTTGATGATTACCATTTTGTAGCATAGTTTGAGATCTGGTACTGCTAGGCTACCTTCCTTCAATATTTTTTTCTTTGATTCCCTTGATCCTGATGTTCATAACCTTTTCTTCTTCTACATGAATTTACTAGTTTTAATAGCTCTATAAAATAATTATTTAGTAATTTCATTGATATGGCATGGAATAGACTGAACAACTTGGGCAGTATTGTCAATTTTTATATTGGCACAGCCTACCTATGAGCAATTAATATTTTTTTTCAATAGTTTAGATCTGTCTAAATAGATTTGTGGGAAAAGTAGTTTGTAATTGTTTTTATAGTTCTTGTGGCTGTCTTTGCAGATAGATGTACAAGCATTTTATGATATCTGCAGTTATTTTAAGTGAAATTTCTTTCTCTCTCTTCCTACTGGATTTTGTGGATAATATACAGAAATGCTGATATTTTTTTTAAATTTTATTTCCTACAACTTTGCTAAAGTTGTTAGTTGTTTCAACTAATTTTTAACTGATTCAGGTTCTCCAATTAAACTCTCATATTATTTTCAAGAATGATAGTTTTGTTTCCTCATTATCTATTCTTATCCTTCAATTTCTTTTACTTGTTATTTCACTAAATTGCTGGCATTTCTAGTACAATATTTAATGATAATGACATAATGGACATTGTTGCTTCAACTCTGATACAATTGGCAAGGCTTCTAGTTTATCTCCATTATAGATAATTCTTGGTCTTAGTTTTAGATAGACACTACTTATCATTTTAAGAAAAGTATCATTTATTCCTATGTTTTCTTCAGGATGGGCTGCACCAGGGGGTCTCCCAGGATCTTATCCACATCATAGACCAACTTTATTTTCTGCTACCAGAGATCACATTCCTTGAAGCTATTTATTCTGTTACTACTTTGACTGTTCTAGAAGAAGGAATGACCCATTTGTTTTCCATTACATGGGACCTGAGGATGGTTCATAATTGCAAGTACCCTGATATAGATATATTTATGATGTAAAAAAAGACTTGTTTAGACTTGTTGAGGTATGAATAGAACTTGTTTGCCTCTGATATTCCCTTCACCTATGCCAGTCTATTATACATAGAATATAGTTAATTATGTTTTTGAGGTTTATTAATTGGGGTGGGAAGCCTTTTATTTTGTTTTGAATTAGGCATTGAAAGAAGTAGAGGATATAAGTAAGAGATGAGAAGTGGGGAGAGGGAATCTGGGATGGGAGAACATAATTAATTAAGATGAAGGAGTGAGAATATGTAAATACATTTTGGAGATTGCAGGGTGGAGCAATTTTGACAAGAATGTCACTAGCTTGGAATGGCACATAGTGGGAAAAACAGGTTAGAGTATGAAATGGGTGTCAAAGTGTGCAGAATTTGAAATTCAGTTCAAATAAATTCACCTATTACAAAATGGTAGGCTAAGGACTCTAGACCTCTTTTTGTCATTAATGAGAAGTCACTGAAGTGAAATGTGTGAGTGAAATGTTCAGAGTTTTAGGATCATTAATCTGGTAATGTGTGGGGTATGTATGGTAGACTATTATGCTAGTCAATGTATGTAGTGATAAGAGCCTGTGCTAAGTTGGGAAAATGAGGAATGGAGATGAGGGAATGATGTGAAAGAAATTGTTAAGAATGAAATGACAGTGATTGACTAACAAGGTGTGAAAGCAGGCAAAAGAATAAAAACAGGCTAGCATTGCAAATGGAAGCATCTGAAATTATCTGTATTAAGCAATATTGAAGAGGAAATGTGCAACAACAACAAAAAAAAACAGCTCACACATATAGAAGACTAACATTTTCAGGGTTTCCTCACAACAACCTCATGATGTATATAATGTAAGTATTGTTAGTCCTAATTTATAGATGTGGACAATAAGGCTCCAAGACCTTTAGTGATTAACCCATCACATCACAACTGGATAGAAAAATTGAGAATTGAACCTAGGTCTCCTGACTCCAAGAGCAGTGAGTTTTTAATCATATTATGTTACTTCTCTGGAGCTTAAAAGTTAAAAATCCAAAATTGCAGAAAAAGTGAAATTCATTATTTTATTGATATGTTCTTTATCCTTAGAGTACATTTAACTCATCTGTGTGTGCATGTGTGTGCGTGCATGCATGTGTCCTTGTGTCCAGTGTGTGTGTGAGAGTCTGTGTGTGTGTGTGAGAGAGAGTCTGTGTGTGTGTGTGTGTGCATAGACAGGTCTATAAATTTCACTGGCCTCCCTCTGTTAAGGCATTCCATTGGCTTACATACATTAGAGTTGAAAGACAGAAACAGATGTTGATGGGAATAATGCTTAATGATCTGTGACCCTATATACAAAGAATACCAGCATCATAGTCATCTGTTAACCACATACGTGCAACCCGCCAGTGCAATACATCTTATAACCTTCAGATCTATGAACATTGGCCTTTTCCTGGTGAGTTAAAAGGACTCAGCTGATAGAAAAAAATAGTAAACACTTGGGAAGATCTGACATTCTATTGCATTTAGGAAAAGTGATATGCATCCAACTTGCCCAATTATTTCCTTATTGCCCTCCCAACTAGGGTAGAACTTCTTAATTTTCAGAGTTGCTGAGGTTCAAAGGAGGGCAATCCAACAGCTGGGTGCCAAGCTTAAATGATGCATGGCTGCTTATGTACACAGATATTAAGGTCATCAGCAAATATGTGAAAAGAATCACTAGGCTTTAAAAAAAATACTGATTCAGAACCTAGAGAAAACAATCACTTGTTCATGCAATAACAGAACTTACAGATAGGTGACCAAGTATGACTGTCTAGGGTAGGGGAGAGTAAGTACAAGCCATTACAAAGAGAAACTTGGAAGCTCTGAAAGGAGATTCTTAATTATCATTACTTGGACAGAAATATTTTTTTGACACTGAGAGTCACCATGAGGGAAGTGGTTCCAAATTCTTAGGCACCCTGCCATATTATGATTAATTTTACAGGCCATGCATGGATGTTTAGTTAGAGAAGAGAACTGAAGAGATCTTGTACAATCCATCAAAATAGTAGGAATAAACCGTCACTCTCAACCTGAGCCGTGAACATGTTTATTTATGAGCCACTTTGCTGAAATTGGAAGGAAAAAAAAAGAAAGAAAAGAAAGTCAAGACAGTCAGGCAAAGCGAAGAGGTTGAAATACTCTGTGTTAAGCAACAGCTAATGACAAACATGCAACAAAGAACTCTCTGAGCCCACCTTACAGGTGTTCTAGTAGAATATGGAATGGTTACTTGAATTTCATGTATCTTATGTAGAACTGAATAACCATTTTAGTATTCTGAATTCTAGGAATAAATTGTTATTTTCCAAAAAAAAATTCTAATCTATCATAATGATTTTTAATTAATAACATCTTATGAATTTGCACTAACTGGAGGGCAGGTAAGCCTGAAATAGAGAAAAGTTTAACTATTTCAAAGTAATGAATTAGTAAAAAGTTTAGAATTTTTTCAAAGACAAGGGGCTTTGCTGTACAAGAAAAGGAAACTCAAACTAGGCCACCAAAGTTTAGTGAGGAGAAGTTCCTGGGGGCTACTGTCTGGTGGATGGTGAAGAAAGATTTGTAAATAATAAAATAAGCTGTTTTGAGTTTTTTTTATTGGTAGAGTGAACACAATCTTCAGCCTTAATCCTTATTCAAATAATTACAGTCTTAAATGGGAATTGTCCTAGTTAATGAAGTCTTATACTTCTGTGGTAAACCAACTCAATTTAGTCAAAGGTTAAAATTATGGACTACCTTCAAAAGAAAGCTTTATTACTGAATCTATTTATTAAGGCAAAAATTAATAAAAATAGGTTGTTTTTCAATGTTACAAAAATTTTGCTTTCTAATACTTGACATTTTGGGAGGCAGTTAGGTGGCACACTGGATAGAATTCCATTTGTACAGTCAAAAAAACCTAATTTTTGTAAATTAAAATCTAGTCTCACACACTTATTAGCTGTATGACCTTAGATAAGTCACTTACCCCTGTTTGCCTCAGTTTCCTCATCTGTAAAATGAACTGGTGAAAGAAATGCAAACCACTCCAGTAACTTTTCCAAGAAAATCCCAAATGGGGTCACAAAGAGTCAGACAGGACTGAAATGACTAAACAACAACACTTTACAATTTTACTACAGTATTTATTTTGAGTCAATTCAACCAGCCATCATATAATAGACCATCCTACTTCAATATGCATGCATGTATTTATTTAATTAATGTTTGAATGTAAAGAGATGAGAAACAGTATGTGATTATGTGCAGATGTCAGATATCAAAGTCAAGGAGACTTGTGTTCAAATTGTGCCTCTGACATCCACTGACTATAACAATGGGTAAGTAATCTAAACCATCAGCATCCCAGGCACTGGTCTGCAGCAGCAGTGGGGGTTTCCACATGGGAGATTCTACACAAGGATAAAATGTTTAAGAAATATACCAAAAAATGTAAAATATGAATGAAGATGAACTTAACGTAGATTAGTGCATTGGATACTTATTGTGATTTGTTTTGTCAAGATTTCCTATGAGAAAGATTCATCTTTTATATTATTCAAAGGAATTTCCTAAATAAGATACCAAAATAACATCATTATGTGTTATTCTTTCCTACTCAGTGATTCCATAGTGTTTTTGGCAGAGGAAAGCAGCACACTGGAAGTCTATATGCTTGAACTTGACTGTTGATACCATTGCAAGAGGGGCAGCTAGGTGTTGCAGGTGATAGAAGTCCTGGCCCATAGTCAAGAAGACTCTTCTTTGTGAGTTCAAATATGACCTCAGGCACTTACTAACTGTGTGACCTTGAGCAAGTCAAGACTCTGCCTCAGTTTCTTCACCTGTAAAATGAGGTGGAGAAGGAAAGAGCAAACTACTCCAGTATCTTTGCCAAGAAAACTTCAAATGGAGTCACAAAGAGTTATACACAACTCAACAACAACAACAACCATTACAAGCTAGCTATTTTGCTTTGGGCAAGAAACTATACCTCTGTACGCTTCTGATTCCTATTCTGTAAAATGAGGGACTTAAAATGGACCAGCCCTGAGGTTGTAGTGCTCTAACTATGGGGAAGTCTGACAAGGCCATACAGTGTATATAAATGCTTTGTACCTCCAGAAAAAAAAAGATTACTGTTAAAACTACATAAAAAAATTAAAAGCAGATGACTACAAAGACTAAGGAAGTTCTAAAGTCTGTCAGATGAATTAGGCAAAAACAGTGAATGATTTTTGTGACTATTAGACTGGTTATAATCTACTCATTTCCTTAAAGGATTTATTAATAATCTTATAAAAAACACAAATCTACCTAAGAGGAGGTATGTACTTAGAGTTTGTGTGCATATAAACTCGTAGGAATTCTCTTTAAATCTTCTTTCAAATCCTATAATCTCTAACTCCCCCTAAGTTGATGTGTGTGTGTGTGTGTGTGTGTGTAATATACAACTTCTTTCCAAACTTAAAATTACCATTTAGGATTCCTGAAGGATTTAATTCAGAGTCATTACATAATTTTTTTTCTATAAAGGTGGAAGTGCTATTTATCCCAAATTCCCAGCTTCTAGACAGTACAGGGGTTCATAAAGTTGGGAACAACAATACTCAGCTAAGCAAAATTATAAAAGAGAAAGATGAATGTGTTGCAAATGATACTAATATTCAAAGGGGACCTGAAAACTTTGGTGACATCTGCAGTCTGCTTATCCCTTCAAGTATCCAGCAGACCTGAATATGACCCTTGAAAGTTAAAGACTGTCCTTCTGATACAATTCATGTTCACAACTACCTGTCATCTCCTGTTCCCAAAGCCCTTCCATGTGGAAGTTCTCTGGGGTCTTTATTTTCAGTCCTCTCTGAGACCACTACACTCAACTGTGTTATTTAGCACCTCAAGCTAGACAAAAACTTGGCACAGAAAAAAGGAGCAGCCAGTGTTTTATTTGCCATTAAATGCAGACGCCTTTTAAACTGTTCACAGTGCATTTTTATTAAGCGAAAGGCATATTATTGGCTTAGGGCCAGTTGGTATAAATATTCCTTGGTCAAGATCTATTGATGTAGAACACACCGAATGGCATTAAAGGAGTAATAAAACAGGACTCGGATGTCAGATTACAACCAACTCAGAAATTAAGTTAGGTTATTTGAAAATTATATTTTGTGTAGGAACTAGATTTTGTTGAGGGAAAGTACACAAAAATAAATCATATTTGTAGATGGATACTACCATATGATGTATGGGAGAATGTAGTGTTTTTTTTTTCTGCTCTCCAATGCTCACAGAATAGTTTCTATAAAGAGCAAATCAATGTTTGGCTCCAGTGAGAGGATACCTTTTCTCTCAAATCTGAGAACATTAAGTAATCAATATCATCTGGATGTCTTTTCTGCCTTCACTTTTCCCAGCCATAAGCTATGAGAGCTCCTGAACAGTAGAGAAGGATTGAGAGCTCCTGGACTCAAGCAGCACAAAAATGGATCAGTGTGTTAATTTAGCAAGTTAATTAATGGTTAGGAACAGTGTGGTATGGTGAATAACATTGCCAGGAAGACCCAGATTCAAATCCTCTCTCTGATATCCTGTCAATCAATCAACTAACAGTCATTATCTAGTTCTAATCTATCTTTCCAGGTTGCTTATACATTATGCTCCCTCACAGACTGAGCGAAACTGGGCTACTTCATGTTTATTTCCATATCATCTATATTAAACAGTCATTCCCCTTGCCTGAAATATTGTCCTTCCTTAAATCTACTTATTGAAACACATAGTGCCCTCCCAAGTTGAGCTCAAGTGCTATCTCATACACAAATCCTTTCCTGATTATTCCATTTGTTAGGATTTCCCTGTTCACTATTACCCAATATTTGCATTGTATATATTTGTATTTGCTTATTTGTATATGTATTGTTCCTCTCCAATAGGATGTAAGTTCCTTCAGGGTAGGAACTATTTCCTTTTTTGGTTTTGTGTCCCCAGGGTCTAGGAACAAGTGGACATTAAACACTTAATAAAGGTTTGTTGAATTGAATACAAATTGTGTGTCCATGGACAAAAATCATTTACCCTAACTTTACCTCAGCTAAGTCTGTAAACTGTAATTTATAGACAAGTGGTATCCAATAGGCACCAGTGGAGGAAATTTCCTTAGAAAAGTTCCCTATATCTAAGAAATCTCCGGTCTAGGGGGGGAAATAATTCAGTGCATTATGTTGTCATTTCTTTTAGAAAAAACAGAGGTTTTATAAGAATAGGAATGAAGAGAGAAAAATAAACTTTAACTGTTTTGTAATAGGAAGGAAATCAGCACATATAATTCCTCTGTGAAATCCACAAAGAAAATCTGATATCTATGAAAGATCTAACAGTTTATAATTTATCTTCATAACTAACCTTATAATACATATTTTATAATATCCAAAATATAATTTTTTATGAGAGGACAAATATATTTTGACCAAACCAAATATTATAGACAGCCATATGAGTTTATCTCAAATTACCAATGTGTTTAAGACTTTCATAAGAGCATAGCCTTTTCTTGAAGGAAAAATCATTCTCTGTTTGCATCTACCACCTACCTGGTTCTAAGTTACAAAAACAATCCCATGGATAAGAAGTCTAGGAATCCCCAGAAAGGGTGGGATAGCCACATACTAGGATAGTGGTACCTTTAAGTTTCTGGAAAGTATAGACAATGTCTTTAACCTAGCATGCCCTTGTACCCTTGTATCCCCCACCATATGAAATAAGAATATTTATAGAGGGTCAAGCACAGGGCCTGGTACATAGTAGGTAATTTGTAAATGTGTATTTCTTTCTTCCCTCCCATATGTAACACAGTGCCACTCTTCTCTGAGTTATCTAGCCATCTATAATCAGGTAAAATTGTTTATACTGTGATTCGTTTACAAATGAATGATTTCTAATCTCAGCATGGTCCTTGATAATATTTCTTGTTCCTAGTCGAAGAAAATCATAGAATCTCTGAGCTAAAAAGAACCTCAGATCTCATCCAGTACAATCGAATCATGTAGGAGTATCCTCTCCAATACCCACAAGTGATCACCTAACTCTTGCATAGACACCTCCAGTGATAAAGGATTAATCAGCTCCTAGGATAGTTCATTCCACTTTTGAATAGCTCTAATTAATTATTAGGTAGTCAGCTTATACACAATATCTTTTGCAGGCTTCCAATCATAGATGACCTTTAGGTCAAATAGGACAGAGTTTAATCCCTCTGACTCATAACATCTCTTCCAGTAATTGAACAAAATTATCATTCTCCCTCCCTCCTCCCATCAATGATTCACTTTTCTATGTGTAAGGTCCCCATTTCTTCCAGTTGATTCTTGTGGAGCAAAACCCCAGTCTTCTCAAGATTATGGTCATCCTTTGGGGGTAATGTTTCAATGTGTCAACATGCTCCTTGATATTTGTCACTTAGAACTTGACACCATAATTCAGATGTTGGCTGACAAAGGGAGAGTATCACCTCATCTTGTTCTATGTTTCTATGAATGCAACCCAAGATAGGATTCACTCTTTGGCCGGCATGCTACACCACTGACATATCTGCTTACAAATGATTAAAATTCCTAAAATGTTTCATGCAAACTGTTATGTAATTGTACCTCCTCATCCTGAAATTATAATAATAATGATGATGATAATGATGACATTTATATAGCTTGTTAAAGTTTGCAAAGTGCTTTACATATATTATTTCACTTAATTCTCAAAAAAGGTAAGAGGATTGGTATTATTTTCCCCATTTTACAGATTCAGAAACTGGGGTAGAGGGAAATTGAGATTTGCTGAAGTTCACATGCCCAATAAGTTGTCTGAGGCAGGATTTAAACTAAGGTCTTCCTGACCCCAAGTCCATAACTCTACTCTGTACATGTGTAATTCATTTTTTAACTAAGTGTGGAATTTGATGTCAGATATCTGTGATTAATATAATTTATTAATTAAAATGTTGAACAGCACAAGACCAGGAACAAATCCTTAAGGCATTCTATTAAGTACATCTCTCTAGAGTGAGATCAGTTAATTCTTGCCTACTCTTTGGGTCTGGTCATTAAACCAGTTATGAATCTATTTGTACCATTGTATAGCATATGTCTTACCATCCTGTTTATAAGGACATAACAAGATTCTGTCCAATGCTTTGCTAAATTCTAAATATGCAAAATCTATAGCATAGTCTGTTCTCTGATCTGGTTAATTAGTAATCCTATCAAAAAAAGAAGTAAAATTAGTTATTCCAAGATGTGTTTTTGTTCAACTCATGCTAACTCTTGGTGACCATTTCTTCCCTTTCTAAATGCCCAGAAACATACTCACAATATATGATCTCATTCATTCAAGAGCTAAGATAGGCAAGATAACCCATTCCTGTCTGCTTTTCTCTCTGAATCTTGTCCTTGTTCTCACAGATATTCCCAACAGGAATCCCACCTAATATACTAGAGGCCATCATCACTTTCTACTGACATTGTAAAGGTACCACTTTGGCTGACCTGTCATCCCTCATTCTTGCCCATTTTCTTTTCCTATCACAAAATGATGTATTAACATCTTTTCTTCAAAGTTCTTCAGTTATATGACTTTTCATATCTGCCATGCACCTCTATATTGCCTTCCATTTAATATTTATTTTTAGTTCTCTGCAGACAGTTGTACTCCATGCCTTGCAACCTTGGAGAAACACTTAGTATAATGTTAGCATTGACAAGATAGGCCTTCAATTTCAGTTAAAGAGCCTTGCAACTTCCTGAAAACAATGCAGACCTCTCTTATTCAATTCAATCTATATCTGTGTCCATCTGCACTCTGTCGAACAATTTCTAAAGGGTATAGATTCAAATACATGTTGAAGTCTTAGCAACATACAATGGATCATCCACTTGTTATTTCTTGTGTGAATGAAAAGGTCAAACTCCTTTGAATGATTTAAGATATCTTCAGGGAGGTTCAGCAGTGTTTGGGAACTTGAAGCAAGCAACGTTATGTCTTCCAAAAAAAGAAGAATATGGAAGACCTCACCATTCATAAGGAGTCCCGTCTTGACCTGCACTCTGCACTGTATCTCTTCCAATGCAGGGATGTATATGCCTGCTTTCTATCAAAATGCAGTTGAACAAGGTTATTTCTATTGCTAAATTTTCCAAAGAATCTTGAATGCTTTTTCCCTTTTAATGATTTAGGTTTGGGATATGCATTGATAAAGTCAACCTCAGGGGCATATGAGAACTTTTCCCTTATCCCTTCTTGTCCCTGCTTAAAAAAAAATCAGAACAACATTTAAATAGCTCTAATCCTGGGTCATTTCTTCCTTCTCCACGAGTTTTCGTTTTTCTTTCTTTCTTTTTTTTTTGGAGGGGAGAATACAGGGCAATTGGGGTTAAGTGACTTGCCCAAGCTTACACAGCTAGTAAGTGTTATGTTTCTGAGGCTGAATTTGAACTCAGGTCCTCCTGACTCCAGGGTTGGTGTTCCATTCACTGCACCACCTAGCTGCCCCCACCATGATTTTTCAAAGATATCTGACTGTAGTTTAACAATTAAATATACCAATTCTTTCAGTGCTCTGGAACGTAATTTATCTTGGTCTAATAACAAATTATTTAAGATCAGCTAAGTAGGCTCTTACCATCTCTTAACAAGTTTTAGAGTGTTGGTTTCCATTTCTAGTTGAAGATGTTCTTTCCCTATAAGTCCCCCTTTTCCCAAAATGGTTGCTCCAAACATTTTTCCTTTCTCTTTAGTCTCCAGACCAACTTTTGTCTCCCTCTCAGGAGAATCTCTCTGTTCTGAGTTACAGAGAGCATTTGGTCTTAAGTGAGCTTTCTCAGTTTCTCTATAACCTTAATTTTTTTATTATTCCTTTTTTCCTACACTCCTGATTCTTCATTTCTAAAACTAACTCTTCCTACAATCCTCTGAATGTCATCCACTCCAACATACTCTATATATGTATTAATCATCCTCTTCCTTGCATGCATCTTCAATCTTTCTTTCTTTATCCACAGGATCATAGGATCATAAATGTAGAGTAAGAAGGGACCTCTAATCTAACTTCCTCATTTTGCAGATAAGGGAAATTTAGATCCAAGGTGGTCAATTGACCTAAGGTCACAAAGATAAAAGGCATCAAAAGTGTGATTTGAACAGATATTCATGACTCAAAAGACAATCTTTTTTCCATTTGTACCTTACTTCTGCCTTCTCCAATGTCACCAAATTTCTCTAAAGAGAAATTCACCACTTTCACTTACTCAGAATCATCTTATTCCTTAATCCCTTACATTTTCCACCCCCATCACTCCATTGAAATTATTTTCCTGAAGATACTTAGTAATCTAATCACAAAAAGTATTTGGCATTCATTATTCATTATACAATCTATCTCCAAACTTTCTCCTCCAGTGACTTCTACAACATTGAATTCTCCTGTTTTTTCTTTTGTTTCTCTGACCATTTTTTGTCTCCTTTGTTAATTCCTTTTCTTTTCCCTGTTTCCTAAATATATAATATACACTCCTTAACCCTCTGTTCTGAAACTTTTTTTTTTTTTCTCATTGGTCTCCATTCATTCACTCCCTTGACTTCAAATATTGCCTCTACAAAGACAACTGAAAATCTATACCTCCAGCCCTGATCATTCTTATAATCTTCAGTCCTTCCCATTAAAATGCCAAGTTGACACCTCTACCTGAATGTTTCTTTGGCACCTCAAGTAAAATATATGCATTTAAATTCTTTATTTATTCCCCCAAACCCTGCTCTTCCACTAAATTTTTCTATTACTATTGACAGCATAGCTATAACATACCACCTAATTTTGAAAATTTGTGTCATCCTTGACTTCTCCCCCCCCCTCTCCTTCCTCTCTTTTCCTTCCTCTCTCTTCTTTCTTTCTCTCTCTCCCTTTTCCTCCCTCCATCTTTCCCTTCCCCACCCAAGTCTTCATGATTCTACCTTCATATTAGCTCTATTACCTGTTGCCGCCTTCTTTTCTTCCATACTTCCATTACCCTGTCTGAGATCCCCATTACCTGCACTACTGCCATGAGCACCAAACATGGTTGTCCTACCTCTAGATTCTCCCCCATTCCCATCACACACATTGCTGCTAAATTAGTCTTCTTAAAGTGTAGCTCATGCGATCATGATTTAGACCTGAATTGGACCTAAGAGTTCACCTAGTTAAGAAAAAAACCCAACTCATTTTACAAATGAAGAAATTGAGGCTGAAGAGAATAAATGATGGTATTAAATGACAATATTAAGTGATAGTATTTTTTTTTAATGCAGGAAGCAACAAAGGCAAAACTTGAACTCTGTTCCTCTGATGGCCAAGCACACATTCTTTCCTTAGAACCATGGTTGTCTCCAGATTAAAAGTCTTTGTTGTATTACCATAGGCTAACAAAAAAAAAAAAAACTACTATCTCAGCATTGTATTAAAGGCAATCTATTACCTAGTTCAAAGCTTCCTTTTGTGACAACAAACTATGCTACTCACTATTTCCTGAACATGCCTTTGCTTGCATTTCCTTTCAATTGGAATGCACTTTGCCTACATCTCTGCCCATCAAAATGATATCTATTCTTCAAGGCTGAACTAAAGTACCACTTCTGACATGAAACCTCTGCTGACCTTTCTCTCCTCAGGCAGAAGTAATTTCATCCCTTTTCTGTAACATTTTCTTTTTATCTTCTCTTACAATACATTACATTTATCTTTTATTATAGTTACATTTGTTCATGTTTTACTATCCATATGTAGTATTAAATTCTTTAAGGAGACTGAGTCTTACAAATTTTTGTATGCTCCTACCAAGCTGCCTAGCATAAAGTAGCTGATCAATAGCAGTTGCTTGTGTAAGTGAATGAATAATGCTTATTCATATAAAATACATTAATACTTGTTAAGTAACTTTATAAAAGTATATAAGATTTGCATTACCAGAATCATGATCATCATTTCTTCCATTTCCCACAGGATCTACATAGGAAAGAAACAAAGTACTGATTTTTTTTCTTTCCTCAGGTCAAAACTGAAGACACATTTTGCAGTTTCTTTCTACCAGATAAACATTTAAAAATGTGAAATCTCTTCAACATGAGAACTAGAATCCACTGGAAAAAAAGAAACGTAGATGGTGGGTGCAAAGAGAGTAGTAGATGACAGGAAGGATGTCAAGTCAAGTGAACCAAGTCTGATATCATGATTTTTACAACCTGAATAATCTGCTATCCATATGTTTCCTGAAAGTCCAAGAAAAGACACTATATATCCATGATCTTCACATTAGTACATAGTATATAAAGATTCACCTTTTGGCAGAAATAAATTTAGAAACAGAGAATAGAGAAGAAAGGAGCTTGGCACTGTTTCTTGAAAATATACACGTACCTTCATAGCCAACTGGAGAGAGAAGTCTGTTAGCCTTTCTCAAACACCACATGTGAAATAGTCACACATAATAACACTTTCCGATTACATGTTCCTTCCACTTTCTGGGACATGGTACCACATAGTTAAGCCAGCAACAGCTGGAGAAATTGTAAGTGGGACAGACTATATGCAACAATCATCTGCTTATAGACTCCGGTGGTTAACAGCTTTATGCATCGATGATCTGTTGAATGTGAAGAATATAAATCTTTATCTTTAGAAGAAGAGATTTGAGCTGAGTTAGCCTGTATTATTTTGCCTTCTATTCTATGAGCCTATCATTAAATACTGGATTCTTTAAAACTAAAGGTTCTATTCAATGTTCCAGGGTGAGGAAGGCAAGGATCCAATACTATTTTTGACGGTTTTAATTTTCTTCCCCAACTTTTCAGCCTGAGAAAGCCACTCTAGTCTTTACCCCCTTCTCTTTTCTTCTTCTCTTATTTTTGACTTCACAATAGGCATGAGTCCTGAAGAGATAGATACCCAAGGAAACATGAAACTCCCATAGCACTCTCTTTTTCCATTTCAAAAACTCATTTCAGTTTTATAACCTTCCAATATGTCACTACAAATGAGTTTCTTGAGGTCCCTTCCTTAAAAATACATAAACAACTGTAGTTACAATCCATTAATAATTTCATTACAACTACTAATATTTATATCCTTCTACTGCAAATATATAAAGAGGAGGCATGTATAGTGAAAATGCTAGAATATTTGATGCCCAAACACAAAACTGTTCTTTATTTAAAACAAGCCACCCACACAATAATGTCCAGAGCTCAAGAACTATTCCTATAAAGTGTGTTATCTTTCATGGAGTTTAAAGCTAGTGTTGTTCTGCCTAACCTTAAAACTTCTTATATATAATCTAAATAGAATAGAACAGGGCTTCCAAATTACAGGATGAATTATACCAAAACATTTTATTAATTACTTAGTGTATATATTGATAGCATATTGTTATTTCACGACAAATTATATTAAACACCTTCTTTCATTAAATCCTCCTCCAGTGAAACCAAAATGCTACTTCGTCAATATAAGGATAAAATTATTGATGTATGCCAAATAAGGATAGAGACTCAAGACTTTAAGTCTGAATACAGAGGTCAACTTGAACCAATGGATAAAGGTAATAAGTACAGATATAACATTATCCTTCCTGCTACACACAACAAGAATTAATCTATGGAGGTGGATGTTTAGAGAATTACTGACATCTTCAAATAAGAGATCATTGGGAAAATATTAATTTTAATGTAAATTTTTTAGAACTGCAAAAGGACTACAGAAGGCTTTTCTTAGACTATTTCTTTATATGTAAAATGGAGATAATGAGAGCACCTACTTCACAGGGTTGTTATAAGGGTCAAATGAGATAACCTTAAACACTATATAAGTATTAACTATCATCATCTTCATCAATAACCAAAAGTTACATCTCCCTAAGGAGCAATAGATAATTAGTTAACAAGTTAATGAGTGATTAATGATTCTTCATCAAAAAGAAGGAAGAAAATTGATAGACATTTTCAGAGCATCGCAGAGATTCTTGATCTCAGTTAAATACTTACAGAAATACTTTCAGAAGAAACAGATATCATTTCACCAAACCCTAATAAACTCGACAATGGGTACAAACCATTAAATTTACTAAATGATCCAAAAATTATTTTTCTCTGAATGGAACCTATGAAATAGCTATAATCCAAAACTATCAAATCCAAATCACAGTCAACATCAACATGAAACCATCCAACATTATGTCAACAAAAGAGTAAAAGAATAAGTGACTGAGAGAAATGGAGGAATTTACAATGACACTTCAATATCAAGTGATGACCCCAAGAAATTATGAAAGTTATCCTTAAGCACTTTAGGTTCATCAATCCTTGCAGATTATGCAAGAAAACATAATTTGTACAACACATCCCTACAAGTTTACAAAAAAAAATTAGCACCTCCCAAATGCCTAGAAAGATATGACTTGAGGATTAAAAGAATCTTGTTGTCATTCATAAACTAGGAGATGATAATTCCCCATAGTACAATTATTTCCCTCAATCATTTTTTTTTTAGAAATCAATAAATAAACTATACCAGAACTGGAACATTATCATAGACCAAGCTGTTATCTATAGTCACCTGGTCATAACATTGATTCATAAATATTTAAGAACATTTTAAACAAATATTACCATGACAATTCATCACAATCCTCAACCTATGTGTAACAACAACAGAAAAATTAAAATGTAGTAGAAAAAAATGAAAATTGTGTGGGAATACAATGAGGTATATTTTATTCCCTTCATTCTATCTGCTTCTACAATTGTCTCAAAGATTCTATCAGTGAGCCTAGAAAAGATGATTTTATATCTCAGAGAATTTATTCAATTTTTTATAAAACATTTATTTTATCCACTTGTGAAGTAATCCTTAGAACATAATTATATAAAGTAATGTGACAATAAAATTCTGGACATTGCTTTTCTACAAACTCCATCAAAATATGAAAGGAACCAGAGTATATCGATGATGATGATGATGATGATGATGGTGGTGGTGGTGGTGATATGTGCCTTATGTGAACATTTAGCTAGTAAATGTTGAAGCCAAGGTTATAACCAGCCTTTTGGAAACCTAGCCCAGTTTTTGTTCCACTGTTCAACATCGCCTCTAGCTGTCAACTCATCCAACACTCAATTTACTGTTCTTCACATTTCCCAATGTGGACATGAAGATGATGCAAAAATAAAAAATTGTATTTCTGAGTTGAATTCCCCTAGTCTGTACATCAAGGATTCTGATCAAAGCAAGCAAGGGAAACTCTTTTTATTTTCCTTCACACCTCATTTTCATAACACAAGCCTCTTCATTTGTGGGAGGTTAGCTAAACTTTGTTTCTGTTTATTTTCCATATCCCAACAATATAACATACATTTATTAAGTGTTTGCAAGTTTCTGAAAAATTTTTTTCATTTTTATTTTAAAATGTACTCTCCAAAATTATCCATTTAATATATAGCTTTATCTATAAAACTGGTTCTTTTCAAATAAATACAGCATTCTTGCCACTTGTCCCTGTAGCTTTTACTGTACCTAAGGAGGGCTATGGGACTTCAGAATACAAAACCTATCTATATGACAGAAATGAATCCTTAACAATAAGAGCAGAAATATTAATAGACATTTCAGTTCACAATGTTTTCATTCTTCCTCTTTCTTTACCCTGTTCATGTTACTCCCAGAATTCTGGGGTTATTCTCTTTCTTTCTTCAATTCTTAGTTACCAATAAACCTGGACACATGACAATAAGTTTATCAATAAGGATTATTAAGTATCAATTATGAAACAGTTCTATTGCCATTCATATTTTAATACTTTGAATATTGGCATAATTAATATTCTTATTTTTAAAATGTGAACTCAGCAATGAGAATATTCCCTCCATCCATGCCAATCCAGCCTTTGTAATTCTTGGCCATCTCCTCTGATGATTGTTCCATAGGGGATCCATTCAAAGTACTAAGTGATAAGAATTGGGTGAAATATACTTTTATTTAGATTTCTTGATATTGAATAGATATTAGTAGAGTGCATGAACTCACCCAATCAGTTGACTTCTGCTTTCCCTACATGTATTCCATTTCTCTCATTAAATACTTTTCTGATCATATACTTTATGTTATTATTCTTCAGAATTCTTAATTGAAATTTTAAGGTATTTAACAGATGTTTGAACACTAGGAAATAAAACTATATTATAAATTATATTTATTATGTGAGCCAATTTTAAAAAGTATCAAAGTCATGACTCATTTTCCTTAAGATTATCTATTTTTTCATAAATCTGAGATTCAAATACTACAACATAAAGACCTATATTTTAGCAACAGTATGGAAAGTAACTTTAAAAATTTCTATATTTTTTTCTTTGAAAATACATAGGATTAATTTTGGCAGGAGCAGCATTACTGCTGGCACAACTGCCATTTACCAGTAGCAGTTCATACCCAAGGAAAAAGGTACATTGTAAAGATTCTATTTCTCTTATATATTTCAGGGGAAAATATGGAATGTCTGGTTAATGTTTAGATCACCTCTTAGGGTCTCCTGAGTAGGGATTTTTGTTAGTATTGAAGAATAGTAACCATACAGCTAATATTATTGGAGTATATTAAAATAAGGGGGAAAAAACAGAGAGAGGGACACACACACTGAGAAAACAGAGAGAAAAGAGGGAAAGGAAGGAAAGAAAAAAGAAAGGAAGGAAGGGAGGGCGAGAAGGAGGGATGAGGGAAGGGGAGGGGGGAGGGAAAGAGACAGGGGAGAGAGGGAGGGAGAAAAGGAGGGAGGAAGGGAAGGAGAGAGGAGGGAAGGAAGGAAATGTAATGAAAAACATTGCTGAATGTGAATGTGAACTGCATGAACTAGCACCTAACTAAAAGCATTCTACTAAATAAAGTAAAAGTAGAATAATTTTTTAAAAAAGGTTTCCGGCTATAATTAGTTATTAAATGCTGGGAATAAAAGTTTAGTAGTGTCATTTTTCCACTAACTTCATCCTCTGAAGTCTCATAATGACATGGAAATGATCCTGGGTTCTCCATGGAGTTCAAGCTCCAGTTATTTCTACCAAACTGGAAAGTATTAGATTATATGCCCTGTGACAATCTGTGTCCAACCACCAGAGTTTGCCACCAAAGATTATTGTTTTTTGGTGGGGTCAGGGGGTTGGGCGGAGGAATTCAATCATTTAAGTCATTAAGTCATGGCTGTGGCATTGAGAGGCTGTGATCTGTGTCACTGGAAATAGTATTCACACTGATGCAATGCTGCATCTCTGAACTGAAGTAGTATCATAACTATGGAAATGTATTCTCAAATTATATCTTGATAGATTTAGCATTGATAGAACCTAATTTAAGAAGCAGCATGGGATAATAAATAAAAAGCCAGCATTAGAATCAGAAAACCTTGTGCTCAATTTCTGCCTCTTACCCAGAAATAACTTAACCTATAAGTGCTCAAGGCAGTTCTCTAAAACTGCAGGCCACAGTGTCGCTCATCTGCATTGGTGGAAAGAATTTCCATACTGATAGATCCCTATATTTATAAAATCAAATAATTAAAAGTCAGAGGTATGTCTGTTGTTAGAATACCATCTTTAATGGAAAAAGAATCACAGGTACCACTTTCAAGGTCTAATCAGAACCAATATATGTAGATACAGCAAGAGCACAGAAGTTTTGACAATTTAAATATCCAAAGAGAAGGACTGGGTGATTAGTAGTAGTAGCAGAAATAGTAGTAGTGGTAGTAGTAGTAGTAGTACTAGTACTAGTACTAGTAGTAGTAGTAATAGTAGATCACTAATGGAAGAAATAAATGTCAAATGTTCTTTAGTTAACACCACTACTGCATCTCTGCCAGGTAATCTTGCATTAAATTTCTAATAAAATGTTTTTCTTAAAATGGTTTAGCCTCTTTCTAATTTAGATATTCACCATCTAGCAGCTGTTCAAACAGTTTCTTTGTTCAGGGAGATTTCAATGACCAAGTGATTAACAAAAGATACTTACATATGTATAAATATTCCTCAAATAACAAAATAAAGCTGCTCCTTTCTGGTTGTTACTACAAACTTGTCAAACTCTGCGACTCGTGGATAGGAGATATTTCATTTAGACACTTCCCCATGCACATAGCCATTGATATTATCATACACAATTATTGTATTAACAGTTATTCAGTGATTGTCCCTTTACTCTCAGCTATTGTTGTCCCGATGTCTTTCTTTGTGGCATATTTAAGTTTTAACTTGTGAATTATATTTATTTTATATTTCTACAAAGTAATAAAAAAAAGTGTATGAAAGAAATTAGATGCCTGGTGGGACACTACCTCTGCATGGACCACCTTTCATGTGCCAGTATTCCATTCCTCCAGCTGTTACTGATGAGTTCAGTCATTGAATCCCAAAATTCTTCTTTTATACTAATTATCTTGGATTTCTAGACACATGGACATATTTTCACAATCACGTTATATCTTCATGAATCACTTCCAAAATTAAAATTGAATAGGGAGATTAGTCAGGCTAAAGTAAGTCTGCCTTTGTCTTTTTCCCCTTATTACTATCATCTACTCCTTCATATATCTGAGTAGTCTTCACTAAACAGAAATACATAAAGTAATAATAAAGGAAATACACTGTCCCACCATCAAAGTCTTAATTCTTCAATTTCCCTCAGCCCTCCATATTTGCAATTAGTTGTCAAGTGTTGTCTTCAAAGCATTTCTTGTATTCATTCTGGATGATGCTGGAGGAGAGTGTAAGATTGATGACTTTGTCATTCAACTCCAATTCACTTGAAAGCCAAGACATCACCCTCTTCAAGAGCAAAGGGTAACAAACATTTTGTAAATAGTAGTAGACACTTTCTGGGGGTTCAACCTGCCAGTTTGAGTTGGGGAAGGCTACTATTTCTTCTCTTCTCTCCTGGCCACAAGTTGTCCCTCTCTACCTTTGGGGCGCCATGCCCTTAAAGGTGGGTGCTCTGGAATGTAACTTAAGACACTTGTATTTTGTAAGGCATCTTGGGGTTTGGGGGCTAGATTGTTTTGTTTAGCATTTTTTCCCCAAAATCTGGGACAATTTACTCTTTTTCCTGCACTGCTTTCATTTATGATTTCTTTTTGAGACATAGCTCTGAAAAAAACAGGCTTTTAATAAGACTTTTGTGATTCAAATGAAGCTACTTGACTATGCCTTTAAACTCAAATAGCTTTTTCATTGTACAGCCAATAATAGGCTCAAGTCTCTTTCACCCACTGTTTGGGTGAAAGGGGAAGTGAAAAGGAGTGAGCACAAATAGAAATTGTTTTCTGTTCTGGGCAGAAACTCTGAAAAGTCTTCCCCATCCAGATACATACTTTCATAGGCTATCTTTTTTCTCAAATCTTACCTAGCCCTTAGTAATTGAATGGACATTACCTCAGACAAATTAAGACACAGGAAAGACTTTAATTTTAAAAAAGCCAAGGTCACCCACTGCATCCTGGGCCACTGATAGTCATCTTGACTTTTGTCTAGCCACTGGACTCCTATGATTCTGGAGGTGAGAGAGAGGTTTATAACTTTGTGCAGTTCTACCTAAATTTTTTTGCCTAGTTTTTCTGCAAGTCAATATATCACCCTCGTGATGTCACAACTTCTTCAGTAACAAAGGACAAAACAACAAGCAACATTCTACATCTATCCTTTCTTACTACTGACAATACAATTCTGCCTCACACCTTAATCTCCCTAACCTACACTATCACAACAGCTTCTTAAATGGTCTCTAACTCAAGACTACTGTTTCCCCAACATGTCCAAATAACTGCTAAATTGATGTTCTTATAGCATAGGTAAATGGGGTATTCAGGGAAGATCTCTGCTGTGAGGACTGGCCAAGACCTTTTCAGGACTGGTCATCCACCTTTGGTGTTCAGCTTTCACCCAAGTCTATATGTGGCTCCAAGAAGCTGTAGCATTGCAGCAACCACGCCCCAATAAATCTATCTCAACAGAGAAGCTAAACCTAGTTGAGGGTAGCTGACAGACCTCAAACCCATTGGTGAGGTAGGAGAATGTCTACCCCAGGCATATGAAGGCTTCCCCCAGCAGAATGGACAAATGAGAAAAATTTGTTATAATGTCCATGAAGGTGGTTAAAGCAAGCGCTGTGGAGCACTTAGAACTTGATCAGTCATTGAAGAAGTCAGTCACCCACTGCATCCTAGGCCACTGGACTTCAATGACTCTAGAAGAGACAATGAAGTCTATGACTATGTGCAACACTTTCTCACTTAAATCCAATTCATGTGCAAGTCAAAACTGTGATATCATTGGTTTTCTTTTGAAAATGTAATAATTACAGCATAAATAGATATCTCACTCCCCACCTCAAGAAGTTTCAGCAAATAAAATGCAAACTCCTTGATTTAACATTTAAAGATCTGTAAAACCTATCTTTAACATGCATTCTTAAATGGACATGTTATCCCCCTCATGATTTTGGATTCTGGCCAAATTCGCCTGGAATATGTTGTTCTCTCTGCACAAAAACCCACCAGGCATATTAAGATGTCTTTCCCTCTTGTCTGGAATATCCTTCTTCTCCACTTCTTGCTGTTACTCTCCATAGTTCCTTTGAAGGCTGAATTCAAATGCCATGTCCATCAACAGGCTTTCCTCAGTATCCTAGATATTAGCATGTCTTCCCACATTCTCCATACCCCAGCCATACACCCAAAATTTCTGAGTTGCTTTGTGTATATCTTGCACTTACTCATCTACAAACATATTGTCTTCTTCCAGTAGATTTTGAGTCCTTTGAATTCAAGGATTATTTCACTCCTATAGTTTTACTCTCAGTATCTAACCCAATGCCTGTAACGTAGTGGATACAATAAAAATTTGTTGCATGATTACTGGATTAGGTTGAAAGAATGATCAATCCCCCTTGAACTTTTCCTAAGCAATCCTGGTACTTATTCTAAATGGAATTTTCCAAAGACCTTGGGCAAAGGAAAAGCCCCATTAGCAATACCAGTCTATATGATCTTGAATATGACTACCACCCAAGAAGTTAAAGCAACTATGGAGTTGCATAGCCCCATGGAATCTATAGTTTCTGACCAAGAAGTTATAGTGGCAATTCTTGAGACAAAAGAGTGCTCCTAACATTCATGCTATGATATAGTAGATTTCCATCCCACTTTTTGAGTTGGAAGATATCTGGGCAAACAAAAGCTATCAATAGTATAATATAATGGAATGCAGATTCTACATTTTCCTAGTGTAATCTACTGTGCCCTCTGTGATTTCAACACCTGTCACCCCCCAAATAAACACTCACCCCACCCTCAAGACCTCTATATGGCTGTAATTACTGACAATCCCTACTTCCAACCTTTGCAGACTTTTGAGAATGTCACACATTTAAAATTACCCTCCTAGGAAAGTTTATCATCTTTACACTGTCCACCTGCAACATTTTGAATTTTTATATTATTCTCAAGGAAAAATTTATTCCTCCTAAATTACAAAGGAATAAAGTAGTCACTAGGATGGGGGTTTGGAGAAAGAGGGGAAAAAGACACTTAAGCATATAATAAAAGCTATCTTCTTTTTTGTAGGAAAAAATGATTTCTAGCTGTTCTGAAAATAATATCATTGTATTATCATAAAGACAAAGTGAGGAAGTAAATAATACCTTAAAACATGGGCAAGCAAATTGTAGCACATGAGTCAAATCTGCCTTTACCTCCTATTTTGGTAAGGACTTGGAACTAAGAAAGGTCATATTTGGCCCTTGGGCCAACCTTACAGAGAAAATCACTGTTTTGTTTTAGTTAAAATTAAATCAAATTTTCATCAAAGAAATATAGAAACATAAAACAAAATGAACTAGTTGTGTGTTGAGAGGAAGAGATAAAGGACCATGTGCTTCTCTGGTATCCTCATGATGACAAGATTATTTGAAGAGGATCCACATTCAGTGGACATCCTATCACAAATTGAGGAGAATGTAGACAAGAGGCACACAAATTGGCCAGCCATGGATATATCATTGGAGAGAATACACCTATTGATTAGATCACAGATCCATGTAATTATTTGAGTAAACCAGTCCATGGATGAATTCATTGGCAAAAAAAATTAATTCACATGAATTGGGGTTCAAATGTAAATATTTTGACCTTGCTAACATATTTTTAAATTCAGTTTATAGCTTAAATATATAAATTGAATGACATGTCCAATCTTCACATTATCTTGGTGTTTATGTCAAGTTGGGGAAACCATCTGGAGTGTTAAAAAATAATAAGAAAGAGACTGACTATAGTCATATATATATATATATATATACATATATATATATACGTATGTGTGTACATATGTGCACACACACATATAAATAGTCATAAGACTTTTTTATGGAACCATCCTTCAATTGGAAAATGAAACAAACAGTGCTAGTAAATAAGTGTTGTACAAAGCCAAATTTATCCTTTGTTAATAATCACACACCTACAACTATATAGACCAGAACATGATGAAAATTTTAGCTTACTTGTCCTTTTCTAGTTCTAATTCTTACTGGAATCATATTAGGAATAAACACTAGACTTATTTCATAGGGATACCCCCAAGGACTTCCTGGATCTGTGGATTGTGCTTTATCTGATTTATGCCACATCACCTGAAATGATTAAACTCACAAATGTCATCACAAAGTCGACAAAATTTATGCATTATCAATGTTGTTTTTAGCTTTGATATATTTTGTCCATTTCTGTCTCATATTTATGGATTTAAAATGAACAGTAAAACTAAACTTGGGTTCATTCAAATTAAACTATATTCATTATTTTTGAAACTTGTGAAAAACTTTGAAACTGTTAAAAATTCATTTTCCAGGACAAGGGGAATAGTGCCTAATTTATGAGTTCTATGAAAAAGATGTGGTTAGGACCTTGATTATATGTCTCATCTCAAAAAAGTCACCTACTTAAACCTGGAATGCCCTAACTAGATCATGGGGCATTATTGCAATTACATTAAAAATTCAGGGGAAAAGCAGTTATGAGGTAAAAATGCAAGAATAGTAATTATTTGGTCTATGTGAGGGCAAAGTCAGCGAGGCAGAGTCCTAGAATGAAATCTGATTAACAGAGGTTATAAATGAAATAAGGAAACATTTTCTGTAAGTGCCTAGGAATCACCAGAATGTCAACACAGTGGAGAAGTCCACTACTTAGCAGGAAAAGGGAAAATAACAGACTACAAGAAGGCAAAAACATTTAATTGCTGCTTGGCTTTAGTCTTTGCCGAAGACTAATAATTGTAAAAGGTTGCTTAATGCAATAATAGCTAACAGAGATGAAAAGATCGAAAGGCAAAGTCAGAAAGTTACAGATCGAGGTGAATAAACTTCATTGTATGTTGCAAGAAGTCATACTTGATAAAATGCTGCAGTCTGCTGTTAAGATTGGAATAAATGTAGATTAGATGAAGAGCAAATTCAATTAAATTCAACTAATATTTCCAAAGTGCTTACTATACTCAAGGAACTGTGCTAAGTGCTGAGTTCCAGACATGAAACACATATTTGGTTTTTACCCTTGAAGATCTTAGAATAGAATAGATGGGAAGAAAAAATGTTGATCTGTATCTGAGATTTGATTGGTGTGAGAAACTCCCAGGTAGGAAAATCTCTTTACCAGTGAAGTTCTGCACCATCTCTGCAAGTCTTAGAGAGTTGCCTGATATATGAAAAGTGAAGTGACTTGCCAGAAAGAGGAATCAAACCCTTACATTTTTGAGGAGGGGGGGTAAGGTCTAGACCTGTGACTTTGTCAATGTGGAAAATACCAGGTGTGGAGATTCCCTCCACCAATTCAGATGAGTTTTTTTAATATAATTTATGGTATTAGGGAGTTGTCTAGGGCACTTAGAATTTATAATATCTCATAATAATATAATGCAATAAAATGTGGAAGGAATTCAAACTGGAATGCTAAATTAAAAAAAAAACTTATCGCATGGTTCATTAGGCAAGGATACAGGGAGGAAGCAAGCAACTAAATGATACTTGAAGGAAAGCACTTTGTTTTGTTGTTCATTCATGCATTCATGTCTGACTCAGTGTGACCCCATCTATCATCTCACACCAGATCCTTTTATCCTCTACTGTCTCTGAAAGTCTGACCAAGCTCATATTCATTGCATCTATGACACTATCTATCCATCTGCCATCTTCTTTTCCTTTTGCTTTCAATCTTTCCCAACATCAGGGTCTTTTCCATTGAGTCCAGCCTTCTCATTATGTGGCCAAAGTATTTAAGTTTCAGCTTCAGTATTTGACCTTCCACTGAATAGTGTGAATTAAATTCTTTAAATATTGACTATTTTGATCTTTCTGTTGTCCAAGGGAATGTCAAAAGTCTTCTCCAGAATGACAATTCAAACATGTCAATTGTGCAGTGCTCAGCTTTCCTTATAGTCCAACTTTCAGAGCCATATATTGCCACTAGAAAAAAAACCATATCATTTATTTTACAGGCCTTTGTCAACAAGGTGATGTCTCTGCTTTTTACAAGGCTATCCAGATTTGCTATACTTTTCCTTTCAGTGAGTAAACATCTTTTAATTTCATACCTGCAGTTTGTCATCTGCAGTAATCTTTGAGCCCAGGAATATAAAATCAGACACAGCTTTCTTTTCTTCTCCCTTTATTTGATGGGAAGTGATGGGACCAGTTGCCAAGATCTTAGTTGTTTCTTTTTTGAAAACTTCAAGTTTTTTTTGAAATTTCAAGCCAGCTTTTATACTATCCTCTTTCACCCTAACCAAGAGGCTTCTTAATTCTTCTTCACTTTCTGCTGTAAGAGTGATATTGTCTGAATGTTTGAGGTTGTTGATATTTCTTCCAACAACTTTAATTCCAGCTTTTGATTTGTCCAGCTGACCATTTCACATAATCTCCTCTGCATACTCCTATTCTTATCTTAAACCAATCATTTGTTCTATGTTTGGTTTAACTATTGTTTCTTGGTCCAAATACAGGTTCCTCAGGAGATAAGTAAGATGATCTGGTACTCTCATTTCTTTGAGGACTTGACACATTTTACTGTTATTCACACAGTCAAAGGTTTTGGTGTAGTAGATAAAGTAGAAGTTTTTTGTTTTTGCTTTTCTGGCACTCCCCTGCTTTCTCCATAATCCTGAGAATGTTGGCAATTTGGTCTCTAATTCTTGTGCCTCTTCAAAAGCCAGCCTGCTTGATGGACTTCAGAAAAACCTGGAAAGGCTTATATGAACTGATGGTGAGTGAGGGGAGCAGAATCAGGAGAACATTATACACAGTTACAGCCACATTGTGTGATGACTAACTTTAATAGACCTGGCTCTTCTCAACAATGCAAGGTTCTAAGACAACTCCAAAAGGCTCACGATGGAAAATGCTATCCAAATCCAGAGAAAGAATTACAGTGTCTGAATGCAGATTGAAGTGTACTAGTTGCTCTTTCTCTCTTTTTTTCTTTTGTTTTGTTTGTTCTTTCTCATGGTTCATTGCATCTGTTATAATTCTTCTTTGCAACATAACTAATGTGAAAATATGTTTAATGGGAATGTATATGTAGAATCGATATCAGATTGCATGCCATCTTGGGAAGGGGGGAAAGGAAGGAGAGGGAGAAAATTTGGGACCCAAAAGCTTGTGGAATTAAATGTTGTCAACTAAAAACACATATTTTAAAAAACAGCCTGCTCTTCTGGTGATTCTCAGTTCACATATTGCTAAAGCCTAGCTTTTGGAATCTTAAGTGTAACCTTGTTGATATGTGAAATGAGTGTAAATGTTTCATAATTTGAACATTCCTTGGCATTGCCCTTCTCTGGGATCAGGACATAAACTAATCTTTTATCATGTGGCCACTGCTGAGTTTTCCAGATTTTGCTGGTGTATTAGGATTTTAAATAGTTCAACTGGAGTCCATTACCACTAGCCTTATTGTTAGCAATGTGTCCTAAAACCAACTTAATTTTGTTGGCTTTTAATGTATACCTCTAAATCAATAAATATGCATCAGGATATTGGTGATGTTAAAATCATTTTTTGAATAATTCTTCCATATATTCTTGATACTTCTTAATCTATTCTTTTTCTGTTAAGTCCCTACCATTTTTGTCTTTTATAATTTTCATTTTTGCATGGAATACTTCCTTGACATTTTTAATTTTCTTGAAGATATCTCTTGATTCTATTTTCACATTCTTTATCTTCTTTTTTTTACTTTTCTTATTTAAAAAGCCTTTTTATATTACCTTGCTATTCTCTAGAATTCTGCATTCAATTGGGTATATATTTCCCTTTTTTCCTTTGCCTTTCATATTCTTCTTTCTTGAGCTATTTGTAAAGTCTCATCCGTCACATTTTGCTTTCTTGATGGGTTTTTTTTTATGTTTTTGTTGTGGTCAAATACAATATTTAAAACCTCTATCCATAGTTTTTTAGGCACTCTATCTACTAGATCTAATTCTTTAAGTCTATTCCTCACTTCCACTTCATATTCTTTTTTTTTTTGAGGGAGAAAGGCAAGGCAATTGGGGTTAAGTGACCTTCCCAAGGCCACACAGCTAGTAAGTATATCAAGTATCTGAGGTCACATTTGAACTCAGGTCCTCCTGATTTCAGGGCCAGTACTCGATTCACTGTACCACCTACCTGCCCCTCCTACTTCATATTCTTAAGAGACATTATTTAGGTGATACCATATGTTCAGATGGTTTTTCCTACTTTCTTCAATTTAAATCTGAATTTTGCAATAAGAAGAGCATGATGTTAGCCACAGTCAGCTTTGGGTCTTGTTTAAACTGACTGTATAGAGTTCCTTCACCTTTTTTGTGAAGTATATAATCAATTTGAATTCTTTATTGACCACCTGGCAATGTCAATGTATAAAGTCACCTTTTGGGATATTGAAAAAGAATGTTTGCTATGACCAATGAGTTGTCTTGACAAAATTCTCTTAGTCTCTTCCCTGCTACATTTTATATTCCAAGGCCAAACATGCCTCATTTCAGTTATCTTCTGATTTCCTATTTTATCATTTCAGTCCCCTTTGATGAATGAAACATCTTTTTTGTTGTTATTTCCAGATGTTTTAGGTCTTCATAGAACTGATCGATTTGATCTCTTCACCTTCAGTGGTTGGAGAATACATTTTTATTACTGTGATGCTGAGTGACTTTCCATGGATTCAAACAGATATCGTTCTGTCATTTTTGATATTACACCTCAGTACTGCTTTTGTTGCCCGTTTATTGACTATGAAGGCTCTTCCATTTCTTTTAAGGAATTTTTGCCCACAGTAGCATATGTAATGACACCCTGAATTAAATTTGCCCATTCCCATGCATTTGAGTTCACTGACACCCAAATGTCAATATTTAATCTTTCCATCTCCTGTTTGATTATATCTAGCTTACCTTAGTTCATAGATATTACATTCCAAGTTCCTATGCAATATCGATCTTTACAGCAACAGACTTTCATTTTGTCACCAGATATCTGCAGCTGAGTTTCCTTTCCATTTTGAACCAGTTAGTACTAGAGTTACTTGTAGTTGTCTTGTGCCCTTCCCAGTAGTACATTGGACACTTCCAATCTGAGGAGCTCATCTTCTGGTGCCATATCTTTTATCATTTTAGTAGGGTCCATGGGGTTTTCTTAGCAAAGAAATACTGAAATGAGTTTCCATTTCTTTTTCCAATGGATCAACTTTTTGTCAGGACTCTCCACTATAACGTGTCCATCTTGGGTAACCTTGCATAGCAAAGCTCGTAGTTTCATTCAGCTTTGCAAGCCCCTCCTCCATGACAAGGCAATGATCCAGGAGGAGAGCACTGTGCTAGGCACTGGGAATACCAAAATGAAACAAAAACTGTCCCTACCCTCAAGGTGCTTACATTTCTTATGATATTATTATAAACTTTCTTAACCATCCTCCCTGAATTCAACTCTACTCAAAATTGTAGTTACATAATGTTTTGAGACAGGAGAAATGGCAAAACTCTGACAGGCCATGTATATATATATATATATATATATATTTTGGCAAACAAATAGGAAAAGGGAGGAAAGAGGTATTTCTTCTGAGAATAGTGTTATGTTTTAAAAAATAAAATGTAAGTATTTTACAGATATAACTACAAAAAAAACTTCAGCAGTAGGGTAATATATCAGTTATAAGGAGAAAGAAAGAGTGTTAGCTTAAATGTTCAAGGATGCAGAGTAGTTTGTTGAGAACAGAGTGGGCATTTTAAAGGACATAGTAGAGACAAGAAGCTAAGCAAAAAGTTGGAAGGGTTCTGAAAGGTCATCTCATCTTGTCCATTCCTCCTTTGGTGGATAAAAAAAAACCCTGAGGCCCAGAGGGAAGAAAGAGGAAGGAATATGAGACTGACTTTCCCAAGGTCAGCAAGCACATAAAGCAGAATTTGAGTTCAAGGCCCCTGACTCTTATGCTGGTCCTTATTCCACTGTACCAGGATAGGTGTGATCATAATAGGGATGCTACGCCTATTACATAGTAACATCTCCTTCTGAAATGAAAACACACTTTGTACTTGTTGCCCTTTCATATCCTAACCTGTATCATAGTGATTTATGTGCATGTGTCAAAGAGGACAAGAAGCCTTGAAATGGATATAAGAGCAGAGTTAAAATTGTTGGAGGAAACCCAAGAGAATATAGTCATGGAAGACAAAGGTAGAAAGTTTAAAAATTAGTCCAGACATAAGTCTCTACAGATAATCCAAGGAAGATGAGGACTAAGAAAGGCCAGTGGATTTGGAAATTAACATATCAGTGGTATCCTTTAAAAGAATAGTTTTGGGTGTGATTTAAGCAAAACTTACCAATAATTAGAACTGTCTAAAAGTATAATGAGCTACCTCAGGAGGAAAGGAGTTTCTTAAAGAAAAGGAGCTTTCAAGAAAAAGCTGGACAATAATTTCTTATGGATATTGTAGATAAATTTAGATTAGTCATTCTTTTGGCTCCCTTCCACTTTTGAGATTCAGTGTTTCAATTTCTATGAAGTGCTCAGAGGGCAGATTGCAAGGTATTTAAGAATGAGTAGGTGGTTAGGAAATGGGAGTAGTCAGGGTTATTTTTTTTTTTCTGGTGAAGGGGAGGTAGAGAAAGGAGTTGTAATTTGAGAGGGTGACAGGTGAGTCTTTGTTTTGGGTTTAGCTAGAGAACACCTTATTGTGTTTGTACTCAGATGAGAAGAAACCAGTGCAGATGAAACTAAAGAGGTAGACAGGAGTAAATGGATTATTTCTGGAACAAGAACTTGGAACAAGGAGGGAGGACAAAATGAAGGCAAGGATACAACTAGAAGGGTTAACTATGGAAAGAAGGAAGACTACTTTTTCATTCTTTTGCAGAAGGGAGAGAGAAAATAAAAAAAGGAAAGTAAGAGCTTTAAAGTGGAAAGGAGAAATATTGAGGGAATTCAATTCTGATGGCTTTAGTCTTCTTATTCAAATACTTCAAAATATTGAAAGCTGTTAGGATTTAACTCTCAGTAATTGGGATAGTTTGAAATACCTTAGTCAGAATTGAGGAAACAATTCCAGTCTCATTCTCTTGTCAAATTTAATGTGAAAATTGAATCACTTGACAGGAGGTAAGATTCCCCAATAGATGGATGGATGAATGAATGAATGAATCCCACCTCTGCTCAACTTTTGAAATATTTTATAGTCTTTTACCCTGGTGAATACAATTGATAGCTATAATATTGCTATTCCATTTCTTTGAATAAGGAATGTCTCACTAAATATGGAAGTTGTGAACAGAAACAAAAGCAAACAAAATGTGAAGAATCAACTATGGTTCAATTTTTCTTTGCCAACAGTTGAGTATTCTGTAGAGAGGTGAACAGTTTTCTGCAAACAGGACACAATCTGTACTTTCAGTCCCAGCATTAAATATTCCATGTTTAAGAAATGGACTGTATGCTCTTAATTTGGCAGGGGTTGTGTATTATAGATATCTTTTATCTCTTTCACAGTGCCAGAAACAATGCCATTCAAAGAGTAGATATTCAATAAATATTTATATTATATATTATAAAATGTTTAAAGTGGAAGAAACATCATAAATTATTTTGTCATTGGCCCACTTTGCTGATGAGAAAAGGAAGTCTCAAAGTGATTGGCCATAAGTTATACAGCAACAACAACAAAAAAGTCTAATATTTATATATGCTTTAAGGTCTTTAAAATGCTTTATAGATATAATATCATTTAATCTTCAAAGAAACCCTGTAAAATAGATTATATTATTGCCATTTTATAGATAAAGAAACAGGAATTCTTCCTGACTCAAAGTTGAGCATTCTAACTACTACACAACCTAGTTGCATTTCAAAAATCTTTTTAAAATTAAATTTTGTATTATTGACATTATACAGAGTCCAGGCACTAATGGTAATGAGTAACTATTATTGATTTAGGACCTTTTTGAATTTGGGACATAATACACAGAGGTATTATTTGTGTTCAAAAGTGAAGACACCAGTGGTTATTATGACCCTGTATGGGTGACTGGCTTTGGCAATGCATTACAGTAATATATTTTATGCCCCAGACATATAGAAATTGTTCTTTGGTTTATATTAAATGCTGCTATTTATAGAAGTTATTTTCTGTTTGTTGTATTTTCTTTGCCTTACAGTATGAATGATGTTTTTACCTGAAAAAAGCTCACCACTTTATCTGATTGCTGTGTAGTTCATTCTGTCTGCCCAGTGCTTGCCTAGAAATTTGCACACATATGCCACAACATATGAAGCAGTGCTTCATATTGCCTGGAAGTGCTTCTCTTAGGTATATAGTGAAAGAAAAATGCCAAGGGAAAAGTCTCTGGAGAAAAACCATACATGAATTTCTCTCAGTCAGCAGACCCAAGGGTATCTGAAGAAGAATATCTCACTGCACAATACCCATTGGGCCCAGATTATATTAGGGTAGCTATTATAAGGATAGCAATTGAATCTGAAAACTGGTACATGTACATATATATATATATATATGTATGTATATGTATATTGCTAGTTACTAACTTGGCTTAGGTTATTTTTTTTCTAAATGGTCCCTAAAGAGACTACTTTAAGGAATGTCAAGTTCATTCTTCAGAATGATAGATACTAACCTTCAAAATGAAATAAGGGGGCAAAATACAACAAAGAAATGAACAAAATGAAAGCAGCTACTCAGGTTCTAATTATCAATAGGTGTAAGAGTCATCATGGCATAGTGAAAAAAGATCTGACTGTAGAATAAGGAAGTCTTGGCTATAAGTCCTGCATCTGAAATAGCCTGCATCTGTGACCCTAGGCAAGACATAAGTCGTAAGTCTCTGTGCCTCCAGGTAACTTTCTCTGATTATAGATTGTATAGCAGGTGCTCATCTGTATGACTACAAGTCGTTTCCTCTCTGTAAACTCTCCATACAAATGAAGTCATAAGACCAGCTGAAAAAAATATAAAAGAGCTCAGTGAATATATTTTTATTCTTTTGGTCATATATTCATTCATGCAACAGTTAATTACTGAATTCCTTTAGCTTGCCTACAACACTGGGGAAGGTATAAAAGGAACCACATAGACTAACATACATACATACATACATATATGTATATGTACATTTTGTGTATTATATATACATATATGTATACATATGTGTTTACTAAATTCCTGGATGTTATTTAATTCGGAAGGCAAATAGGAATCAGATATGTAGAAAATGTTGAATATGAGGATAAGGTATTTGTATTTTACCTTATAGTCATTGAGGGTGTGGGGAGTAGGCTAAGAAGGTTTAATGCAATGAATTAACACGACCAGACTTGTACCTTCAGAAAATTATTTTAGCATTTGTATAGACAATAGTTTAGACAGCAAAGAGACTGGGTACAGGGAGACCAATTGGGAGCTTATTCATAGTAGTGCAAAAGAAAGGTCATGAAGACCAGCTATGAGAACATTGAATAAGAAAGATACAAGACGTGCTGTGGAGGTATAATCAAGACAATGGATCGAACACAACTGGGTGAAAGAAAGGAAGAGTAAACCTTAACTTCAAAGTCATAAATAGGAATGACTGGAAAACTGATCTCCTAAACATTGAAGGAAAGTTTGAAAGTTTGGAGGAGGGGATTGTTGTTGTTTGTCCTTTGTTCTTGAAGAAGACCGGTAACATCATGGGGGTGATGTCTCACTTTGCTAAGGATGAGGGGAGTGACATTTTGGACCTCTAGACTTTGAGATTATTTGGAGATATACAAGAGGAAATATATAAAAGTTGACGATGGGTGATTAGAGTCTAGGTGAATTAGAAATTGAGGGAGAGGAGAGTGAAGGGGAGGGGAGGGTAAGGTAAAGGGGAAAGAGAGATATTTAGGAATTACCTTGATAGATTACAAGACAACATAGAAGGAGTATGGAGTCCTGGGAAACACCCACATTAAGGGGCAAGAAATAGATGATTATCCACCAAAAGAGTTTAGGAAGGAATGGTTGGAAAAATTGGAAGAGAGAAGCAAGAGTGATTAGTATCACTGAAGCCAAATGAGAGAGTGTCAAGGAGGAAAAGGGTGTTTGAAGCTGCAGAGATATCCAAGTGGATGCAAAAGAGAAAAAAAAGATATCAGATTGATCAAGTAAGACATCAAGGGTAATCTTGAGAAAACGTTTTTGAAGAAATAAGAATTTAAAAAATCAAACAATAACAAGGCACACTTTATGATTCTCTATATGCAGAAGGTGAGTAAAGAATTGACACAAAGTGAATGGTAGGGAATCCAGAAGTAACAAATAAACTATTCTTGTTAGTGAATCAGTCTGTGAATAAGTATTTATTGCATCTATTGTGTTCCAAGCCCAAGGAAATACAAAGAAAGACAAAAATAGTCTCTACCCCTTGGGAGCTCACATTCTGATGGAGAAGACAACATGTAAATTACTAAGCGCACACAAGATATTTACCATGTAGATGGAAGGTAATCAGAGGATAAAGCACTAACAGTTGGGGGGACTAGAATAAGCCTCCTGCAGAAGTGGGAATTTTGAACTTAGTTCTGAAGGAAGGCAGGGAGATTGGGGAGAGGGAAATTCCAGGCAGTAAGGACAGCCACTAAAAATGGATGGAGTCAGGAGATGGAGTTTCATTTTTAAAGAATAGCAAGAAGACTGGTCTCACTGGATCACCAAGTATGAAGAGAAGTAAAGTATAAGAATACTTTAGGGTGGTGATTTTGATCTGGGACATTTATTTTAAACACAAGTGGTTTGAAATGTATGCTCATTTATTTTTGTTGTTTTGAGTAAAAATGCTATAATACTTAAATACTAAAGTGTATAGAGAAGTTAATTGTTTGTTTATATTCAAGACATTTTCTCTGTTCCAGTCATTATGTGCCTTAAATGACTCTGACAAGAGTCAGATGAACCAGTAAAGTGTAAAGGAATAGGTTTTTATCATGATATATTTTAACTCACACAAGGGAAAGCTTAATACCTAATATAAGATTCCCCAGGGCGAGGGGTATAGAAAAACTTTGGAGAAGGAAAGCAGGGTTCAGAGAAAAGAATACCAGTGAGTCTGAATCATCAGAGACAGAAAGATACAACCAGATCTTTGTCATCAGAGGAAGTGATATGTAACTAGCCTCAGTCATCTGGAAGTGGAGGGTGAGGGGAGAAGTAGGTTTTGACAGGTATCCAGTACCTAGAGCTTCAGGTCATAATAAGAGGAACTGAATTCAGTGACAATCCTTTGAAAGGATGAACCGGTTATTGAACAGCCATGTTAAGGAAACCTCTTGTCAATCCTCCTAGTTAATGAGTGACTCCTTTGTACTTAATCCCTTTCACACAAAGCCAACACTAATCAAAGCAAGAGCATGGGTTCTACAGGAAGGGAACACATTTCACTAAGGCACAATAACATTTTATATACAAAAATTGACCAGGAGAAGTCTCTGTTTCTGGAGTACTGAACATGGAGTATGGTTATTACCAGAAAATAAAAGGTAGAAGCATTATATGGGTTCAAAGTTTGAAAATCTTCATTAAGAGAGGCAACTTCATCTCCCAATTATATGGTACAATGGATAGAGTACTAGAACTGGAGTTACGAATAAGTTTATATCTAGCCTCAGACACTAGCTGGGCGATCCTAGATAAGTCACTTAATATCTATCTGCCCCAGTTTCCTCCATTTTGCAGATGAGGAAGATAGCACCTACCTCACTATTATGACGATCACATAAGACAGCATTTGTAAAGCTCTTAGTACAATGTCTGGCAGGGATAGGCATTTAATTAACACTTATCTCCTTCCTTTTGGGGGGTGATAGCAATTCATAAGAAATTAATTCAGGCAAAATTGCCATACCAATAAAATATACAGTCTATGACCAAAATTAAGAAACATTATATAAAAGAAAGAGAAAGACTGATTACTCCAAACTCCCTCAAAAAAAAAAAATCTTTCAGTTACCTACAGAATATCAGAACACTATCAAATTCTACCAGTTGTTTCGAAGACACCTGTGAAGTTAAATACATCATTCTCATTCTTTGCTATATATGTTTAATGCTTCTTCTTAAAACATAGAATGCTTTTAATAAACATTAAAAAAACAGAATTTAAATGTATATGTAGACAACCAAAGCTAGGAATAGACTATTAATTATGCCTAGGCAGTTTTTTTCTAACATCATACAACAAGCATTTTAATAGGCATTTATCTTCTAATTAGAAATATTGATGTGTCACAGAACTATAGTCTTCATAGCTATTTTCCTAAAAATATTCATTCAAAAAATATACACAAAGAAACAAAATCTGTGCTGTGGAACGCAACTGATCTCTTTAGCCTTTTCAAGTGATTTTAATTCTAAGATGGTAGTTAAATTTGATGATAATCAAGTAATTATGCCATTTTGACAATGATGTCCATGATTGACTTCAGTTAGCTCAATGAAAAGAAAATCAAATACCTTATTTAGTTTCATCAACACAAATTTTCTAAATAGTCTCTTTATATAATTTTGAATAAATATGATAAATGGTGGCATTACACATTATTGCAAGACTCTATTACAGAGTTCATTATTAGAAAGATGAAAGCAGGTGTCAAGGAATGTTATCAATAAACCTAGGTCCAAGTTCTAGATCTACCACTTATTAGCTACATGACTTTGGGATATTATTGCCCTAGACTGCAGTGTCCCATTCTGTCAAGGACAGGGCCAGACTAGATGTAACAAATACCCTTTCTAGCCCTAGCATTCTATTATTCCATAATGATGGGATTATTTTGTTAACAAAAAGTACTTGTGATAGACTTACCTTCTTATCTTTCATGGCACAAGTTGCATATGTTTTTATGACAGAAATTTCTTTTAACAGGATTTCCTATAAGGTTTTTCTCAAAGCTGAAGTAGTTACATTTCTGTAAAATAATCAGAAAAGAAGTTTCCTTTCATTACATAGTTACTTTGGATAATTTCAATGTAAATAATTCATTGGCATTTAGCTTATTGTCTAACAATGGAATTTCATTCTTCTTTTGTAATATTAAGATAATATATGTATATATACATACATATATAGTTTTTTAAATTTCAGTTAAAGGTAAGATAGCCTCAAAAATCCTCTTAGATTCAAATTTTAAATATACTCATATATTTAATAAAATACATATCATCAACCTTGGTATTTTGAGGTTTTACTATTTTGTTTTATTTTAGTGAGCAGTATTAAAGGAGAAATTTTAATTTTCCTTGTTTTTTTTTTAAGCAAAGCTCCAGCTATGTCTAATCACCTCCACATGGAAGGAGTTGACAGAAGCTTTCACATGTATTTATGTCTTTTACTGCCCTGCTATAGTATAAAGGTAAGAATGCCTACCTCAACTTTACCATTTGACAACTTTTTTAAGTAATGTTTTTTACTCCACATTTACTTTAAAATAGCATCTCTCTAGTCTATTATAATTCAGTCCATTGAATAATCATTTGTTAAATGCTTGCTACAGGTAAAACACTGGGAATACAAAGATTAAAAAAAAAAGAAACAGTCCTTGTCTTGAAGGAGCTTATATTCTACTGACACCGTTTTCATAGAAGTATTATCTATTGAATTAATATGACATTTTAGAATATTTGTCACATTTTGGCCCAAAGAAGTTAATTGGCTTGCCTCAGGTAATACATGTAGTAAGGAAGAGAAGTTAGATTTTAGGTCCTCTGACTCTAGAACCAGAGCTTTTTCGACTGTAATGACTTAGAATCATACAACAATAATTACAAAATATCAGTGCTAAAAATATAGATCAATGGAAAAGCAATATTATTTAAGATACTAGTAGAAATACTTTTTATCCCATAAATTTAACAGTAATTAGGAATTATCCATTGATAATAATATATATTTTAATTAAAACACATACATTTTAAAATTCAGAAAAAAAAATTTTTCCATTCTCTTTTGGAATTCTGATTTTCTTTTTCAGTTCTTAGGGCAATGTGTAGGGCAAATCTCCTTAATTCTCACTGTCAGTGGAGTTTGTGGCTAAATTTAAGCCAATTTGAAATGGGAGGGATTCCCTTTACAGATCATTTATTCACAAGTAGCTGAGAAATTAAATCCCAGGTTGAAAATGCTTCAGTCAGAGTCTTCAAAACAATTACTGCATCTCGTAAAAGATCAGTTCAGCATAATCCTAAAATCCTCATTTCTCAATTGGTGAGTCTGTCTGCCTGTAGGAGGGAGACTGAGTTTGGATTCCTTAGTATTCTTCTGAGCATTCTCTATATTTGAGCTGCTTTGTGAAGAAAAGTACTTTGGAGATATTGCTTTATAGAAATATCTGTTAGAATCGCTTTAGTCAATGCCTAAGAAGTCTAAGATTAGACTTATATCCCCCCCCAAAAAAGAATGCAAAACTGCAGAAAAACAGAGATTAATATTGTCTAGGAAAAGGTCTGTTTACATGAACAGAATGGAGTAAAATATCAATAAACTTGTCTGTTCTGATTGCATTTGCATAGAGACATTTGGAGAGGGAGAATATTGTATTTGCTTTGTTTTTTAGAGAGTTGGTATATGATTATTCAGCTGGACTAGCTATAGAGGTAAACAAAATGTGGTATGAAAATATGGTAGAGAGGCTCAAAAGTAAGACTCAAAGTTGTTAGCAATGGTACTGCTTAGTTTAGGGCTTCTAGGATATTCTCATCCTAGGTATTTATTGTGCTTAATGTAGCATGTTTTTGAATGTCTTTATGGGTCCAGGATCATGATTTGTGCTACTCCAGAATGTAAACATAGAAACAGAGCATATATGAGAATCAAGATTGTTGACTAATAATGAAGCTGCATCCCAATCCAAACTAGAACTACCATATAATTATATTCTCTAAGTTTATTGCTGATCTTGTTTTCCCAAAGGAAGGGTGCCTATTGGTGAGCCCTAACACATGACAATAGAATTCTCTCCCATTAATGTGCCATCTTACACTTTAATCCACTTTCCCTTCAAATTTTAAAACACGTCAGAATCATATTTGACAGCTAAATTTTTGGTGCTACATTTTGAAATGTTCATTGAGAAACTGGAGGACTTCCAGAGAAAAAAAACAACCAAGACAATAAAGAACTGGGAAATCATGTAGTTGTAGTAACAGCAACAGCAGCAGCAGCAGCAGCAGCAGCAGCAGCAGCAGCAGAAGAAGAAGAAGAAGAAGAAGAAGAAGAAGAAGAAGAAGAAGAAGAAGAAGAAGAAGGAGAGAAGGAGGACAAGGAGGAGGACAAGGAGGAGGAGAAGTCATAATAGCTAGCTTAAAAGTGTACAAATCACTTTATAAATAGCTCATTCTATCCCCACAACACCTGGAAGTAGGTGATATTATAATCTACATTTTACAGATAAGTAAACTGAGGCAGACAACTACCTGTGATATCCATGAAACCTATAGGTTACTTATCAATCATATCTCACTTTCCCCACATGACTAGTCATTCTTTTTCATATGTTCATTTCTTTGATGACATCTTTCATACTGCTTCTCATTTATAATTTCTTTTAGTAATGTGTCAGTCTACTCATGTTCACACTGGACTTTCAGTGATTTCAACTTTAATTGTTTATATACTGCAATGTTCCATAACTCGACATCACAGTATGGATATTCATATATAAAAAGATACAGTCTCTTTTTTTCTGAAAGACTGTTGGGGGGGTATAGATATGTAATAGGGATATGAAAAGTGATTAGAAATGTGGGATTTGTCATTCAAAGGGACAAGCAAATCAAATTATTTGTACTATTGAAGTCTCTGAGCAGATGTACTTCACTTCCGCCTGAGTTTTAAAAGAGTTGCATGCATTCTGTGACATAGTAGAATGAAAAGAAAAAAAATAGGGTAAGAGATCATATCCCTAGCATTGCTAGGACTTAATGGATGAAACTAAGGTGACATTGGTGCCACAAGAGCAATGACTGAAAGAAAACAAACAGACAGAAATGCAGCAGAGAAGGGAAAGAGAGGGGTGGACCATTGGATCTCTGAAGGTTTCTCTCAAGAAAAATCTTAGACTGAAGTTGCCATTTGTACTCAACTCTTCAGACTGAGAGAAACTGCAAACAACTTACCCCATGCCTGCCTAGTAGCTTCACTGTAATATACTCCATTCTCTTCTTTTACTTAAAAGTTTCCTGTATCCCAATCCTATTGCCTCAAATATAAGGAAGTAAGGTGCTAACTGAAGGTTCAAAAACATTTAAGAGCAGAGAAACAAACCTTTGACCTTGTCTGAATGTTAAGAATTTTCCTAAGGTGGGGGGAAGAGAAGGTTAAACTATAGTTATTATATTAACTTTTCATCTGACATAGGATAAGGGCTGGATCTGTCATCTAATTGGTATAGGGAATGCCTTATTAACCCATGCAAGTGGGCCCTTTTACTGAAATTTATAGTCTTAGAGAGTTCTTTAGAACACTGAAAAGACATGTCAAGGATAACACATTCTGAACTTGTTATAGTCAGTGCTTGAACTAAGTGATTCTTGGCCTTGTGGCCAGTTCCCCTTACACTCCTCACCAACCACTCTTTTCTTATATAAATGCCATAAAACAGCAAAAGAGAGGACCATGTGGACCTAAGTACTATCATATTGGCCCCAAGTTTCAAAGCAAGCTAGTTATTTTAATTGGGTGTGGCTGATTACATCTCTAGAGAAAAAAGGGCATAGGGAGGAGAAGGCAGTGGACAAAGTAAAGATCACTCCCTAAATCTCCCTCCAGGAAGCATATAGGCAAGATCTGAAAGGGATTCAGCTCTGCCCTATTTAGTAGGATACTAGTAGTAGTAAAGATAAAATACCAGTCATCCAACTCTGTATTTCCCAGAGATACTCAATGACATGATAGATGGAGAGAGAAAGAAAGATAGCTTACCAACCAACTGATTATTAGAATCTATATAATAAAAAGTCGCCATGATTTGTCTTATATGAATAGTTTTGATCTTTTGGAGGGGGTTCTGTAATATTTTAGGTTTCATGGAATTATCATAAAATCATTTGTCAACAGGAGAATCTAGAGAAACTCATTATCTACAGGGAATAATTTAGAGGTATCCAGGTGATATAGTAGATGGTGTGTTAAGCCTGGGGTCAGAAAGATCTGAATTTAAATTCTGCATTTAACCTCTCTCATTCTCACTTTCCTCATCTGTAAATTGAGGGGGTTTGATTAGATGACTTTAAAAAGTCTAACTCTAAATCTTTGGTCCTATGATCTTCAACTCAGATTCTGCATTAGATTATTCTTATCATGGTGGTGAGCATCTTTGGGAAGACTACATCTTTCTTTTTTATGTTTTGATTGATATAAATGTTAGAAATTCATTAAATGATTTTATTTCTGTTGCTTTATATTACAAGGAATTCTTTTAAAAAATAAGTTTGGCATTTGCATGGAAGATAACTGGGAGATAAGTCCTTTAAAGCAGTATTTAGCTCTGAAAAGGAATCATTTTATATTGACAGCAAATACATATTCACAGTAAGCTCTAGCATTTTTTTGTTCAAATTTCTAATAATGAGATCTATTATGGAGAACTACTATTACGTGTAAAACCTTGGTTTTCCTTTCTAATATTCTCCTCAAAAATGTTCTCAATGTATATCTAAGTACAGAATCTAATCTTATAACAATTTTCCTATTTTCTAAAATTTACATACTTAAAAACATAGGCTTGATATGGGTTGATAGTTACTGTGATATTCTCTCTTCCTTTTTTTGTAGTAATAAATTTTGAGATCTTCTTTAACACTTTTGATATCTTATCTGCCTTTATGTGTCTTAAAAATGAATTAATTATTACTTCAAAATTATGTTACTGCCAGCATGGATCTCCTTTGCATAAATTTGGTCTAGTTCAGATTATTTTCCTTCCATGTTTTCTTTAGTCCTCTTTCAATAACATCTCTAAGCACATCGGGAACTGAACTGTTCCAGTTCAAAGTTGGTTACACTATTTTCCTAAAAATTTTTTTTTTTTGGAAAAAAATATAAACCCTTTGAAGATTTTTTTCTATTTTTTTCTGTATTGCTGTTATACTTCCAGGTTCCCTGGTTTCCCATCAAATCTTCTTTAAATTGGCTTTACCTTCCACTATTTTTTGTTGTCTTCAGAGATCTTTTAAAAAAATAATCTTCCAACATTCTCCCCCATAAACTTTGTTAATGAATACATATTATTACATATTATAAACCCATATTGCCCTTGGCTGTCATATCTCTCCTCTTGGCAAATAATTCCTGACTATAGTAGTTTTCAGGCTTTCCCTGTCTCCTAATCATGACATTTGATATATAATGATTAGACTTTTGTATGAAATTGTTATGATTAATATTGATGTTTTGATTTAAATGATTAAACTTCTGTATGAAATTGTTATAATTAGTGTTGATGTCACTTCCTCCAGCCTTTTCAACAGCAATAACTATTTTAAATAGGCAAAGTTGGAATTAAAATTGCATACGGTTGTTTTTTTCTTTTTTATTCTTTTCTCTAACTTTGTGTTCATTATTATCTTTAACAAGTCAATGGTCTGACTACTAAGTCCATTCTAGAATGACTCACATAAGTAATAAGTAATTTACCATCTGATAAAATGTAATCAATTTCAAGTATTGTGATATTATTCAGTGTTTAGCATATCCAGTGGCTTCCAATTCTTGAAGAAAATATTAATGGTGTATTGGCATAAGGATTCTATGAATCTTTGGTCTCTTATTTCTTTCTACTGAGTTACATTTTCCAATATATTTTTTTTCATTTTTCTCCTCCCTTCTCACCTTTATGCATTAATCAAGTATCAAAATATATGCTGATTCAATTTTATCCAGTTCTTCATGGAACTTCTTATATCTTCATTTTCTAAAACAGGTCTCAGTTATAATTTTTTCACAATGACCTTTTGCAAGATCAACTTCTTTGGGTGTTCTTAACCTGGTATCCAAAATATTTTTATTAAAAATAAATTTTGATAGAAGTATGTCAATATAACTGGTGTTCTTAATAAGTCTGTACATTTTACTGATTGTGCTTAAAAACATTCTGAGGAAACTTTTTATTCTGAGGAGTCCCTCAGCTTCACCACACTGACAAAGGGATCCATTACACAAAAAGGTTAAGATCCCTGATTTAATGCTTTCCTCTTTAAAATTATCTTCCACCTACTCCTTCTGTATCTAGTCATTTACATGTTGTTTCTCCAAATAGATTTCAAGCTCCTTGAGGGAAGGAAATGTTTTCTTATATTCTCCCCTTTTTAATTTCCTGCACTTAGCACATCTGATGCATATTAAGTCTTTAATAAACAGTTACTGAGAGATTGACTATTTATTTACCTGTTATCTTGCTATTATCCCTGACTATGGAATAGCATCCTCAAGAAAACATAACCCCAATACTTTAGGGTGAGAGAGTATGGTGGTATTTAATCATTTCAGAATTATAAATACTACAAGTTTACAAGAAGCATCATTTGAAAGTAAAATTGTATGTATTTCTTTTGTACTTATTTAGTTTTATGACTTTCAAATTATAAAATTTAATCTTAAATTTTCTGGATGATATTTTCTTAGATTGGTGGGCTAGTAGAAGAGGTCCTCTTGCTTGACCAACTCAGTTACTTGATCTATCTCCATTAGACCTTCCCTTGGGGAGGGATAATGTCAAAACTGTCATGTATGCACCAAAACCTTATTCTTTGAATGATCTTAAGGCTAGGATTATAAATGTAACCCTTTTAGTCACTAAGAAGTACCTGATGAAGTTTTTACTAAGTTTAAAAACCAACTAACACAAAATTATAGGTTTAAAATGGTAGATTTAAATTTAACAAAAAAATAGATCTTCTAAAATTTAAATAATTTCCCTTTCAGATATTGTCTTTGTAAGTTTGCAGCATTTATACTTCCAAGGTAATTAAAGCTTTAAACTGCACTAAGATTTTTGGGGGGACATTGTATATTTATAACCCCAGAACTTAGCATAATAATAATAATAACCCTAGCACATACTTAGGAAATACTTTATCTCTTTATCTCTTTATTCATATATCATTTTATTATATATTTTAAATTTATATCTATATCTTCAGATATAGATATAACAGAAAAATTACTAAGGACTATAGCCCATCAAATGAAAATAGAATTTGTATTACTCAAAAGAATTCAATACTGAGGCTTAAATTCTACCACATATATTCATGTAAAAACTATTACATTTTTGTATTTACCTACTATCAATTCATAATGTGCCATCTTATACTATCACATCATATTATATCATAAAACATTCCACACTTGAAATATGTTAGAGCTTATTGCCAGCAACTGACATTGTAGGACGGACAGTCAGTGAACTAAAGAGTAGGGCCAGGTGAGCATAGTTGGATAACAATGCTGGTTTAATGGAGTAGTATAGTTGATTATATATCTTTCTTGTTTATGCATGGAAAGTTTTACAGTGAACTTCAGGATCACCAGTTTCTCACGGATGCACTCAGCTAAACATAGATATCAGCAAAAATACCTTGACTACCCGTCCACTTCCTGCATGCCCAGACTGCTTGTGGGAGACACAGCAATATTTCTTGATACTGATTGCCAAATATTCTTCTTGGGGAAAGATATGGCACACTTGTCCAGAGGGTACTTGCCACCCTCTCAGATTTGAACAAGTCAACAAGTCTGGACTCAGACATAGCTCAACAAGTCCTTGAACTCAGAGCAAGTCACAAGTCTCTGGACTCAGACACAAGCTCAAGAATCCTTTAGACTTGGCCCCCCCACAGCTTATGCTATCAAGTTACAAAAATAATATGTAACATTGGCATCCACATAAAATAAAAGGTGTTGCTATCTGAATAATATTATACATTAAATGGATTTAGATAAATTTTCATTTTACATTTGAGAATATGAAGTCATAATAGGAAACTATATGATTGAATAGTACTTGGTTTTGTTCCTTTTAAAGCATGCTCATGTGTATGAGCCACATAGCAATTACTGCCCCATTCTGGAAAAAAAAAACTCAAGCCTTACATCTGCCCACAATTTTGCCTACATTTTTATGGACTAAAAGAAATAAGCTAGGATACAAAATTTATGCATCGAAAGTGGCTCTCTTGCCTCTAATATATGATACAAACCTCTACCTCTCATTTCATTTCAGCTACAACCATCATGCCCCACCCCCAACTTTTCCATTATGCTCCAGACACATCTTCCTCTTGCAAGATCACTTAAGCCCTGGAACTCACACTTTGTACTCTCAGCTCCTGCACTCTCCTCCCTCTGATTGGAGAGTGGGTTGCTTTCCTCCCAGAACCAAAATGTAAGAAGAGTTCCCAGATCAGTCATCTCTTCATTCCCACCTGACTGTTCTCTTTTGGACTTCTTCATCATTCCGTAGGACTGACCTGTACCTTCCCTTTCCCTCACTTTTTAGCTCGCATTTATGGATTGTCTTCCCCATTAGATTGTAAACTCATCTAGGGCTGGTACTTTCTCATGTTTGTATTACCAACACTTAGCCCAGTGTTAATAAATGTTTGACTGACTAACTTGGATATTTGCAAGTGGACTGGCTCTTTGTAAGGCACGTCTCCACCAAACTAGGGCCTCAGTTGGACTTGCTCCCCCTAGAATGTGCCATGTTGGCTATACAAGCAAATCTGCTGATGGTCTGGATCGATCAGATCACTTGCAGGCTTACTGGCTCTTCACTAGACTCCGCTGACCTAGATCACTGCTTGCAGTAGACAAGACCAAGCTATTTTGCCATTGGGTAGCTACTGCCAAGCAGTGCCAGGCAAGCCACAGTCACTGGACATTGATTGACTAGTTAGGTTGAGGCAAGCAGGTTTCTTGGCTGGTGGACTCTTCTCAGGAAGTAGTATCTCTCTGCTGGATGGGATCGATCCATTATCCTCCTTGGTTCCCTCTCAATGGACACCTGCAGGTTATGTTGTGGTTGTCGTTGTTGTTGTGGTTGTTTTCGCTACCCTCATCCATTGACTGGTCTGGGTGGTACTTTATTCTCTAGTTTGTTTGTTACCCTAGTCCTTTTAGCTGGAGTGCCACAAAGCTCTTTCAGCTAAGGCTTTAGGATAAGAAGAGGGCTCTCTTTTACACTGTCAGAACCTCAGTTTTAAGGATAATTAATAATCCTAGGTAGGAGATAGGAGAAAGCTGGTCTCCCTTATTAACAAATTCTTCCAGACTCAAAAGCCTTTCAGTTAGTCACTCTTGTTGTCTTAGAGTAATTAGTTTCAATTCAGTCATTTTCACTTCTTATACTCCTTTGGCAATTCTAAGTAAATGAGTGACTAGTGACCAAGAAACTTAATGTAGTCTTGTGTCTTTAAGGCAAGTTCATTGTCTTGTATCCTTTTCACTTGAAATCAAGGTATTCAAGCCTCTCTCCAATTCTGAAACTTTCTCCCTTTACCTTTCAAAGCCTCTATTTTAGCCCCTTCAGACTTCAACTGTCTCCCTCAGACCATGCCTCTGTGACCTTGAGTAAGTGACCTAACTTCTCAGTATCCAAGGCAACTCTCCAGGACAATAAGAAGGAAGGAAGGAAGGAAGGAAGGAAGGAAGGAAGGAAGGAAGGAAGGAAGGAAGGAAGGAAGGAAGGAAGGAAGGAAGGAAGGAAGGAAGGAAAGTATGGTTTGTCAAATTTGGGGAGTTTCCAAGACTGTCAGGGGATCTACAAAGTCAAAATTACTTTCATAAAAATACTAAGACATTATTTGCCTACTAAAATAGTAAAATGTTATTTAGCTATTCCTCCTTTTTTGAACTACAAATCTGTGTGAGGTCAGATTTTCTTCATATACTTCAACCAAAATAATGTCTCAGCATATTGAATACAGAAGTAGATATGAGAACTAGCTATCTTCTCTTAATCCAGACCTTTAGGAGTTTTGCAAAAATATATAAAACAATGACACTCCTCTCATTTTTTATTTTGGAAAATTTTCATTTTAAAATATTATTTATGTTAACAAGTGATTGGTGTATTATTATTTTGAATTATCTCATAAAGAAATATATTAATTTTATTTTCAGTGTTTTTTAATATGATAAATATTAATAGATATAAGCAGGGTGTACTGGAATCAGAGATGATTGTTAATTTTTCAGGATGAATTGGGAACCTACAATTGATTTGTTTTGCTAATAGTCTTAAGAAAGTAATGGGAGGAAAAGGTAACAAAACGGAATACACATTTATGGTAGCCCCTACTACTAGTCAGATACTGTACTGAGTGACTTTTTAAAATATGACATCATTTGAACTTCACAACAATCCAGAAAGCTAGGTGTTATTCCCATTTCATAGCTGAGAATCTAAGGCAAATAAAGGTTAAATAACTTGCACAAAGTCACAAAAGTAGTAAGAATATGAAGGCAGATTTGAACTCTGGTCTTCTTGACTCAAGTATATTATACTCAGGTATAATATCCATTATACCACTAACTGCTTCTAATGTAGATTAAACTTAAAAGCATGTTTTATCCTTTTTCTGGATAGCCAGTTTTTAAACATTTGCCAGCATACCACTGAATAAAATCTACATAAACAAAAAGCTTTTGGGGGTCCTCAATAATTTTAAGAGGTATAAAGAGGTCCTGAGACAAAAAGATTGAGAATTGCTATTCTGACTATAAATTACAGAGAAGTTGCTAATATGCATTGAAAGACTGTCTCTTTTTCTATCACTTGTAGTTATCAATCTTGATGAAATTACCAATCCAAACCAAAAGTAACACTTAAAAAAAATAAGTAGATAGAATAGGATTCATTAATTCCCATTTTATGAATGAGAAAAGTTATGTTTCAAGGAGTTCAGTGAAGTGAGCTTGGCCATGTAGCTCCTAAGAGACATAGCTGGGCCTAAAACCCAGTTGTTTCCCTTGCTACATTACTAAAACATTGCCACAGGCCTGCCTAAGGAAAAGTCTGGAGGTAAGAAAAATTGATACATGCCGCACCTGAGGCCAAGCTTAATGCTGAAGACTCTAACAGGCCCTAAACTTAAGGGTCATCTAGAGACATGTGCTAGTATCACACTCTGCCTTATGGAAAAATCATTTTATACTTTAAACCAGTTACCTCACTTGTTAAAAGGAGAGGAAAGCATTTTCTTTGTTCCTCTAAGTAGCAGGACAGTCATGAGTATTAAATATACACACATATTTACATATACATATATGTGTATATACACATATGTGTATATATGTAGATTTAAGTCTGTGTATATACATACATAGATATATGATTATAAAATGTTTTGAGTTCTTCTTTAAAAGAAATGTGATATGCAAGTGTGAGATATTACTATTAGCTGCATATTAAAAAGAGTAGAAAATATTTAAAGTAACAATAACACACACATTTTCAGCACCTGCAGTTGTATATGAAATGCATAACTCTTTTTATTGTTTTTTTTGTCTAATCCACCACACCTGTGTTAAAAATGTATCCCCGAGGTCTATTTTTTTAAAATTAAATTTAAGCAGATACTTATTCTTTTGTTCACCCCATTGTGCCTAGGTCTCACAGAATATATTTTAAATCAGATACTACCGCAAGGAGACCACTTCAATACAATTCTCAAAAGTATGGGTTAATCATATTTTCTTTTAAATGCAAACACATGGCACCTCATAAATACATATCACCTTTCATCAAGTGTTTTACAAGCTCTCCCTCTATGTACTGCACTTATAAGCGTTATTAATTCAACATATTGTAAGTTGGTATTGAAGTAGTCCCAAAGCAGGATTACCTATGTAAAATATGTGCTGCAATCTCTCAGCCTATGCAGACTATAAAGAACAAGACATTAACCACAGAGTTAAAGCCGTTGGTTTTAATGGATTTAGGTCAGCAAAAAGGGCACATTTTTAAGCACAGATGTGAGCTAGAACTCAAGTTAGTTTCAAGCAAGATGTCCTTTCTGATACATTTTCTCTTCTCTTGTGACTATTAGGAAAATTATTTAGAAAGTTGAATTTAGTTAATAATAAAATTTCCAACTAAGTACTCTGTTCTGATTTTTCTATAAGGATAAGAACTGGATCTATTATATTATTGGTATAAAGAAGTGATTGAGTATCTCCACTTTGCATCTACCTGCTTTGAACTCCTGGGAACAAAATGCTTCTCCCAAGATAAGCTCCTCACTTCTAATTTTATCACTATGCTGCTAACTCAAGCCTTGATTGACACCATCTCCCTCAGGGTCCTCTATCCTCTGATTGGAGGGCTTGGAGGGTAGAGTAAAAAACTCTTACCACTGCCTTCCTTTATAGAGGGCAGAAAAGGTAATCTTGGCTCACTCCATTTTACATCTGCTGCTCTGCCTCATTTTAACTTCATGTAACTAGATATCTCCAGGGGTGACTAGATGTATCTCTTTTTTGTAACTAGATCTACCCATTCCCTGCTGCTTCTTTTTTTTTTTTTTTTTTTGGTATGTTGTCTTCCTTTATTAGATTATAGGCTACTTCAGGGCAGGGTTTGACTTTCTCTTTATCAGTTGTATACCTGGTGTTTAGCACAGTAATAGGTGCTTCATAAATATTTATTAGATTGGATCTTCACCATACCTATACAAGTCTGCACTTTTGCTGCAATTTATATATCTTTAAAGCTGTCTGAAGCCCTGAGAGGTTAAGGTTGAATTGTCCAGGGTCACACGGCCAGTATGTGTGAAAACAGAATTAGGACTTAGGCCATCCTGGCTTCAAAGACTACTGTCCACTCACTACACTATGTCACTTCTTCTTTTTACATACCAGGAAGAACAAAAACAAAACAACTGACCTCAAACAGCAAACTTGTCCTTTTCTGAAAAGAAGGAAGGGTATTTTCTTAATGTCTTTAGGTAGCCTTACATAGCCCGTAAATTTCAATTTAAATTAATAAACATTAAGTTCCTGCTATGTGTGTGGCACTTATGCTAAGTGCTAGGGCTACAAAGACAATCTTTAAAACATTCTGAGTCCTTTAGGAGCTTACATTTTGCTTAAGTTTAGATTCCAACATTAGCAAAGGCACTAGGAAGTTCTTCCTTGCACTCCCAGTAATTCCATTTCTCCTTTTCCTTAGAACAAAGGAATAAATTGTTGCTGGATGAATTTCAGGTGTTATTAGAGAGAAGTTATATTTTGGTAGGGCACTTCTATACTATCCTTCAAATTTTCTCCTCTACTGAATGATCAGGCCTGAAAGAAACATTCAGGACAATATCTTGTGTTATGGATAGGGATATTACAATAAAGGGGACCTGAAATGTTACTAAAAGTAACATAGAAAGATAAAGAATCTCTCTATATATATACATGTATTACATATGCATACTTACATTATATACATATATATATATAATATGTATACATATGTATATGTGTATGTATATATACACAAGTATGTGTGTGTGTGTGTATATATATACATATATATATATTCCTAATTCATGCCTTCATTACATGTAATCAGACACAAAAGATAATTATATCAAGGGTCCTCAACTGGTGGACAATAGCCATATTTATCCAGACATTTTAAACTTGGAGTCCATGAACTTTTAAAATACATATTGTAATAACTTAAAATGTTTCCTTTGTAATCATTCCCTTTTTATTTCATGCATTTAAAACACTCTCCTAGAAAGTAATACGTGTGCTTCACCAGATAGCCATACGGTTTCATGGCACACACAAAAGTGAAGAACCTTTGACCTAAGAAGCCCATAGAGGTTTGTTTGGTTTTTTATGGCATTCAAAAACATAAATTAACAAACATTTCTTCTGCAGACTGAATTTTAAAAGGTCTGACCTATGGTTGTATTACCTTTTTTTTAATATATGTAGATGCTCTTGTAATTAATAAGGGATTTTAATAATTTGATACTCTGATGCTTGTAATAGGAAGTCAAAGATATTTGTCAATAAACCTTAAATGCAAAGTGTAGGAATAGGCTGCTTTCTTGTGGGTCAGAGAAAGAGAAGAAATATATGAATTTAGAAGGAAGCTGCAAGAACCTTGTGTCCCCATCTGGTCTTTTATTTCTTATCTCCATGCTACACTAAGTGGTAGATTACTAGGGGACAGAATTACTACAGCTGTATGTGAAAAGATAAATGTCCAGTACAACTAACATGTGTCTGATTACTTTTAAGGTGAGGCACAGCTTTGGTGGTAATGAAAAGACAACACTGGATTTGTACTCTAAAGTGATAGACTTAAATCCCAACTCTGTTAAATACTAGCTGTATGGCCTCAGGTGACTTACTCTTTATATGTCAATTGAAATCAGAGATAATTCACTTTTGCCTGTTGTTTTAGCATTGTATAGAGTGAATGTCCAACAAAAGAGAAACAATGAGTCCTGCTGAAGTTATATTCACTAAATACTATGACTTATCAATTGATTTTTTTGCATTGAGTATCTTTCAATTTTAAAAGTACATTTAAAATTCATCTGCTTGGCTAGTTACATATAGAAAAAAATAATTAAACTGAATTATTAATGGTGATGATGATGATAACCAGCGTTATCTGCCAGCATTATATGGTCCTTTAAGGTTTACAAAGCACTTTACAAATATTATCTCATTTGATCCTCACAACAACCCTGGGAGGTAGACACTACTATTATCCTAATTTTATGCATGAGGAAACTGAGGCAGACAGAGGATAAGTGACTTAACCAAGGTCACACAGCTAGTACAATTTCTAAAGATGAATTTGAACTCAAGTCTTGCAGACTCCTCACCCTTTGTTTTATCCATGTGCTCAAAAAAAATTGTTTTATTGAGACCACTGTACCAACAGAGTTCTGTCATAATTCAACCCAACCTGCCCATGAGAGATGAAAGAATCACGATCCCAAAACATTTATAGGCTAGAGAACAAAGCTGAATATAATAAGATAAAATTTCATAATTATTAGATTATAAGCCCCTTAAGGACAGAGATTGTTTTTTGGCTCTTTTTTGAATCTCCAGTGATTTGCACAGTGCCTGACACACAATTTAATAATTATTTATTGATGACTGAACAACTGAACAACCACAACAAAATAAATTTAATAAGGAACTGGACTTGGTCTCAAGAAATCAATAATTAACTTTATATGTACACAATGAGAAAAGCAGAATTGGTAGTTTAAAAATATCTGAGAGTTCTAGTGAACTGAACATAAATTAAAGGTGTTAAATGGAAACACCCCCCAAAAAAATACTAACATGATACTGAAAGACATTACAAAAGGCAGAGTTTCCATGAAAACAGGAGACACTTTAAATGTATGTTTGCTCTGCCCTTATCAGATTTTATACACAAAGGGCATTGAAAAGCTAGAGACCTTAAGAGGAGTGCAGAAAGAATGGTGAAGGGATTGGAGTCCATGTCTTATAAGGATCAATTGAAGAACTATGGGTTTGTCCTGCGAAAAAGGCTTATTTTTGTTATTGTTCATTTGTTCGGTCCTTTTGGACTCTTAATGGCCCCACAGATCATATAATGACAGGCCCTTTTATCCTCCATCACCTCCTGAAGTCTGTCCAAGCCCACACTCATTGCTTCCATGACACTATCTATTCATTTCATTCTTCCATTCCCTTCTCCTTCTACTTCAATCTTTCCCAACATTGTGATCTTTTCTACTGTCTCATCTTCTCATGACGTGACCAAAATATTTAGAATTAGTTTCAGTATTTGCCCTTCCAATGAGTAGCCTGAATGAATATCTTTAAGTATTGACTAATTTGATCTCCTTGCTATCCAAGGGACTCTCAAAAGTCTTCTCCAGCACCACAGTGTGAAAGTATTTATTCTGCAGCATTCAACTTTCCTTATAGTCCAACTTTCATAGCCATGCATTATGACTGGAAAAATCATAGCTTTTAGTAGACAGACCTTGGGAGGTGATGCTTCTGCTTTTTAGTCTCCTGTCCAGATTGATCACAGCTTTCCTTCCAAGGAGCAAGCGTCTTTTAATTTTAAGGGGAACTATGATGGTTTTCCATTACTTGAAAGGTTGTTACATAAGAAAATGGTTGGAATTATTTTCTCTTTGTCCCAAGAGCACAGAACTTTTGCACAAAGGGCAAGAAGAACAAGGAGACAAATTTAGGCTTGATGTAATCATAAGGGATGATATATGTGGGTGCTGTTTTGTTTTGCCCAGGTGGGTTACATTATTTCCACATGGATCTGTCTAAATACTACTAGGAAGGCAAGAATGGATATTTCTAGAATCACCCCTTCACACCTTTCTTCAAAGGAAACTCTTATTCCTCCCAAAAGGGAAAGCAGGAGGTTGGGGCCAGAGTTGGCCACTCTACTCTATTCAGAGAGAGGGCATACTGGGATATAATTATATCTCTCTGCTCCCTTAAATAATATTATCTAACAGGGATTAGAATGTGGCCTTGAATGTGTCCTTTTGACCGAGTTAAAGTTTTGCAAAACAAATATTTTTATTATAGGGTTTTGCTGTATGAAGTTTGGAGTCTGTCAAAGGGTCCCACTTGAGAACCTAGAGGGCCAACTGTGGCCTTGAGGCTGCAGGTTTCCCACCTCTGATAGAGGAAGTAAATTTGAGTTATAATATTGCTACCCCTTAAGAGGGAAAAGAGGGTCCCAAGTTATCTGTCCAAGGTTTGACTGTCTTCCCATCAAATGTCAATTCCAAAATGACTAGTTGATTGTTGTCCTTCATGCTTGAAAAGGACCAAAATGATATCACTATGTAGGAGTCAAGGTGTAATGTGCCTGACTGTGGTTAATCAGACTAAGACAAGATCAAAAGGCTCTACTACAGGTCAGGTATAGTCTATATGAATATTTGGAGTGGCGATGTCTCTAAATTTGTGCATCTCATGTTTCTTTTGAGCTACTGTAATTCTGCTTTGATGATAGAGCACATTCTGGGGAGTCCTGTGCCGGTCTCCCATTTCTCACAATTAACTCCAAAGTTCTTCAGAAAGACCTTGAGGATGTCCTTGTATCTCTTCTTTTGACCTCCATGTGAGAATTTGCCTGTTGTGAGTCCTCTGTAAAATAGTCATTTAGGTAAACATATAATGAACATTCCAACAAGATGACCAGTCCATCAGAGTTGTACTCTCTGCAGAAGAGTTTGAATGTTTGGCAATTTAACTAAAGAAAGGACCTCAGTGTCCTACAGCTTATCTTTCCAGGTGATCTTCAGAATCTTCCTAAGACAATTCAAATGAAAGCAATTCTATTTCCTGGCATGGCAATAGTTTCACAGGCATGAAACAATGAAGTCAGCACACTCACTCAGTAGATCTTCAGTTTGGTATGCAGTCTAATGCTTCTTCTCTCCCACACTCTGCTTTAGAGGTTCTTGATCTCTGAGCTACCTTTGACAATGCCTGTACCAATATTATTATTTATGTGTACATCTCTGGAAAATATGCTTACAAAGTGAATATGTTCAAAGTATTGAAAAATTCTCCATTTTCTATAACCAATGGTTCTACATATGGATGATGTGATGCTGGCTGGTGGAGAACTTCTGTTTTCTTGGTGTTAATTGTCACGCCAAAATTAACACAAGTAGCAGAGAATCAATCCATATTGTGTTGCATCTCAGAAGCTACAATGAGTGCATAATCATCTGAAAACAAAAAGTCATGTACCAACGTTCCCTCCACTTTAGTCTTTGCTCGTAGCCTTTTCCAGTTAAATAATTTACTATCTGTGCAGTAGCTGACCTTGATGCCATTTTTGCCCCCATTGAAGGCATCTGACAATATCAGTGAAAACATCATGTTAAAAAAAATCATGGGAGCAAGCACTCAGCCCTGCTTCACTCCATTGGTGACTGGGAAAGCATGAGAGTATCAGCCATTATCCAGAACCTCTGCAAGCATGCTATTGTGAAATTGGTGTAAAATACTAATGAACTTCTATAGGCAAACAAATTTTGCCATGATCTTCCACAAGCCCTGGAGACTGACAGTATCAAAGGCCTAGGTTAGATCAATGAAAGTTATGTATAGACCTCTGCTCTGCTCCTAGCATTTCTCCTAGAGTTGATGGGCCACAAGCACCACATTGACCATTCTTCAGTTCTTTTTGAAGCCACATTAACCCTTAGGTAGATGACCATTTTCCAGGTGAATGATCAGCTTATTAAAGAGGACTCTGGCAAGAATCTTGCCAGCAATGACTAAGAGAGAGCCTTCCCCTTCTCCCCTGTGACTGTCACCTTTTCCTTTATAGAAATGGACAATGGAAGTATTCTTGAACTCCTGGGGGGACAGCCTCCTTTTGCCATAGAACCCAGAAGATTTCAGTCAGTTTTTCTATGAGAAGTGGACTCACTTGCCTTGTAAGTCTCAACTGAAATGGAATTAGCACTAAGCACTTTGCCATACACAAGGAACCTAATTGCATTCAAAATCTCTTCTTCAGTTGGAAGTTAGGCTACAGAGATATTGACTTTAACTTAGGGTCAGTGGCTTCATCACTGGCTGATGAAGGTCTGTTGAGAATGCTATGGAAGTATTCAGCTCATCTCTCCTGGATCATGTCCTTATCAATAATCAACGTGGTTCTATCAGTGTTGAGTGGTTGGGATGTGCCATATGTCTTTGGTCCACAAATAGCCTCCAGGGCAACATAAAAGGGCTTTGAATTGTTACTATCAGCATAAGACTGAATTTCATCTTCCCTCTTACTGAGCCAGGAATCTTGAATCTCTATAAGCTTCACTTTCACTTTCCTTTTGATGGAGTTAAATGCTATCTTCTTAGAGATGGATTAACTATTCTACTGGTAAACCCTGTGGAGTTCTCATTTTTTGTTTATCAGCTTCTAAATTTCCCCATCATTTTTGTCAAATTAACCTTGATGTTGTGAGTGTTCTGGCCCAGATGTACACCAAGCCTCTAAAACCTGCCTTTTCTTGCTTTTCTTCTCCTCTTCTGTTCACTGTTGCCAAACATGTGTTGGCTCAACTTTCCCTCCAAGGTAACTAACAACTACTAACCCTCAGAGAAGCATTCTTATCTGCTGATATGAAGCCTTTTTCAGTATTTTGTTGAATGTAAATGTTTAGCTTGGAAAGGATGGCTATGATAGGTCTAGCATTCTGCACTACACATAGTCTTTGTTACACTAACATCTTTTCTGTCTTCTCTCTTTACAATGACATAGTCTATTAAATGCCAATCTTTGTTGCAAAAGTATATCCATGAAGTTTTATTGTATTTAGTAAATGGAAGAAAGTTTTGGTGATGAGAAGGTAACGAGACACACAAATCTTCAGTAATAAGCAATCATTGCTGCTGCTATTTCCAGTTCCAATTCTTCCCAAGGACTCTCTGCCACGTCTGATATTCTGTGCCTACTCTGGTAATAAAGTCACCCAGAATTACAAGAACTGTTCTCTTACAGCACAATAATGATGAGGGTTTCTCAATCTTCATAACATTTTTCTTTGACTTTATTGGGATTCATCATGGTGAGACCATACACACTGATGATGGCGGCATGACATTTTCCTGCAAGTAGCAATCACAATGATTGCCTGCCATTCACTTCTTTGGGGATACATACAAGCTTGTTGACTAGATCAGTTCTGATTGTGAAGCCTACAACAGCTTCACAGCACTCCCCATCATTGTAGCTACTCCAGAGAAAAATGTGCATCCAGCTCCAACTTTGGTAAATTGGCCTTCATTTGCCAGCCTTTTTTTCTCTCAGGGTTGCTATTCGAATGTGATACCTACTGAGTTCTCTCACAACAAAAGCTGTTTGTCTTTCATGTCTATTGGTGTTGTCCATAAATGTGTGCACATTTGTAATGTAATATCAAGCAAAGGCAACTTCCCAGGTTCAAAATACCAGCATAGGTGCTCTCTATTTTATTCAGTAACAAACCCAGAACAGAGAAGATCAAAACATGACATCATTCAAAATACAGCATTTACTAAGTGTTATTAAATAATCTCCAAGGCCTACCCCACCCCAGGACTTTCCAATCATTCAATCAATTACAAAGTCTCTGTTCCAAATACTTCTCCACCCCTAGGCTATACCTTAATTAAGTCCACCACAAAGCCCCTCTTCTCAAATGGAGATTAGTTTCCAAACATAAGTAAAATACATTCATTTGCTCAACCATAGAACACAAAAAGGTCAAAAGTTCCCCACCCCTGGATCACAATTGAATCTACCCCAGAGTTACATCAAGTTTAAACACAGCACTTAATACCCAAATGGAGGTCTTTTCTTCATCTTGACAGGAGGCAAGTTCTCAGCAATCTTAGTTCCTGGAGAGACAAGGCTTAGCAAGGCCATAAGATACATTGCCAGTCCCTTCATGAATTTATCCTCTGTCTGTAGAACAGTCCTAGAACCCCTGAACACATTAGCAAAGCCCTCTCCCAGGATTTCTGTAAACATACAACAAGAAAATCCTTCTTCAGGGCTTCTGAACCAACAGAAAGGCTCCCAGACCCCTGCAACAACAGCACTGTCCTTCACCAGTGGACAGTATTCATTCTGTCTGCCGGACAGTCTCCAGACCCCTGCAACAACAGTACTGTCCCTCACCAGTGGACAGTATTCACTCTCAGTACTGTCCCTCACCAGTGGACAGTATTCACTCTCTGTCTGCAGGACAGTCTCAGGCCTTCTTAACCAAATGCCAGGTTCCAGGACTTCTTCAACAGGACAGTCTTTCACCAGTGGACAAATCTGGCAAAATAACATCAAAACAGACAGACAAAGTACCAGCAAAACAGCCATGTCTCCTCAGTCCTTGGCAGCTCAGGGGGCAGGTCTCAAAAGTCCAGGGCAATTCAAAGCGGCCACCAGCAATCTCTTAGTCTCTCCCTCTCCACGAGGTGCTGCTCCCAAAAAGAACTTCCGCCTCTCTCTTGTCTCTCCAAATCTACATCACCAGCTCCTCCCACTTCAGGACTTTCTTTTTACATCAACAAGCCCATCCCACAGGTGGGATTAACAAACTCTGGGTTTTAATACAATCAATTTGAAAACCAAGCCAATACAGGGGAATCTTTAATTGCCATTACTATCACAACATTCCATGTACCAATGGTGAGTGGAATCATCTTCACAAACATTTCTGTACATTTTTGTGTGTGTTTTGACCACAGGGTAAAACCCATGCCTACTGCAGTAAGCAGGCCTGGGTTAGATTGAGCGAAGCAAACAATTTTTAGAGCACCTTTTCTCACCCCCTCTTCACACCATCAGGTAAATAGTGAAGTTCTTTAAAAGGCTGCTCATATGCACAGGGGGTTGCCAAATGCCACTGCTGCTTCAGTCCAGTGAGAAGAAAATACTTTGACCTGGGCCACTACACTAAGGTTGAAGGTCATCCAAAGGTCAATGTAGAGGGCTACGATGAACATAAAGAGTGTCCGATGCATTTCCAACAAGGAAATGAGTATGAAAATTGGCTGTGTAGGATTGTGACTATAACTCCCACTGTACCCACAACTACTGCTTTATCACTTGCACATCAACACAGGACTTTGAAGTAGGTAGAAATGGTAAAAGTGGTATGGGTGATGTTTTAAGTCTTACAAATAAATTGGATTTAAGTCAGACAGAGTTGTGCAAAGTCACCAACCTCACTCTGTCTTCCAGCGTCTTCCAAGTCCAGTAGGAAGACAAAAGTTAAAATGACTAGTGATGTCTAAAGATGCAGTGGATGACCTTGGTATCTTCAATGTCTAACCAAGCTCTAAGAATTACAGAGCCCCTGCTTCTGCCATCTTTTTTTGGCCATTGGAACAAATTATTCTCATCCATCCATTCCAACAGCAGAATTTTTCATGTGCTTGGGGCAGAAACCCTCCTAACTCACTAAGGGGGTTGAGGTATATTGGTTATCCTCAACTTGGTTTAGCCCCTCTGCTGAAACAATTTGCTGGGGTCTGAATGCTGAGCATGCCACAGATTCTTAGAGCTTAGGTAAGAGTTGGGTAACTGGTTAGACACCAAAGGTGGAAAGCAGTCCTGGAAAGGGTTTGGCAGCCTTCATACCAGAGGTACTTGTCTTTCTTGAACATCCATATACCCTGAGTTCCATAATAAACATACATGGCAAATGAACCATTTATCCAAGTCAATTGCAAAACAAATCAAAGGAAAAATACATAGGAAAATATATGTGTGTGAATAATTTTTCCCATTGAGAATGAGATAACTCTACTGAACCAAAAGAGATATTCCCATATTTCAACCAAGAGGAAATTCCCTAAAGTCTATAGTGTAGCAAGCTGAGGATAGGGAAATAATAGAGACTGCCAGTTCCTCCACATTCTACTTCCTTTCCAGAGTCTTTCTCTCTCTTTAGAAGTTTGAACAGTGGTTTTGAATAACATATCTTTTCTCCCAAACCTGGAAACCCAAAGAACCAGCTCTTCCCTCCAGTTCACACCAACTCCACTTGCCCCTCAACATTAAGGACTTGGGTTTGAGGGATTAGTTTGTGATGAAAGATTAATCATATTGATTAAGTGTGGTTCAGGGTCTGAATATATAGCTCAGGGCATCAAGTAATCAATGTCCAAAAATGAGGAGAGAGTCCCATGAAACTGACTCTTTTAACCAAGGGATTACATAAAGGAAAACTTCCTAAAAATTAGTTATTCCAAAGAAGGGACTGCTTCAAAAGGCAATGAGTTTCCCCTCAAAGCAGGTCTTCAAGAAAAGGTTTACTGACTATTCCTCTGGCATGTTAAAGTAGATGTTCACTTTTATTTGTATGCTGGACCAATTATACACCAAACTGAAATTCTGTCATTCTGTGTAATTTGTAAACATATCTTCCCACAAATCCTTCACATGGGGACCAAGCAAAAAAGAGAGAACAGTTCTGCAGGATCTTTTGATGCTGCATAAATACTAAAAGAGAATGAAGATGATCAGTCAACAATTTTTTTGAAATCTTCCTAACTCATCTTTTTCTTTACATAGCAATACATGCCTCAAACTCTCTGCTATATGCCAATTTTCATACTCGTTTCCATGTTGGAAATGCATTGGACACTTTTTATGTTCATTGTAGCCCTCTACATTGACCTTTGGATGACCTTCAACCTTAGTCCTTCAAAGTATTCTAGAACTCACAGTCATACAACATCATTAGAGAAATATCATAGTTTTATTTCAGGGAGAAATAACATGTTTATACAATAAATATTCATTTTGAAACATTGCTAAATTGTTTGTGGCTTTTTATCATTGTGCATTTTCTCAATCTATGGATACAAATACTGCAACTAGTATCATATAGGGGTCCACAAAACATTTGATGAGAGGAGAACCTAAAATGGTTAGTGAGACTATGAATTTCATTATTTGACCATTAAAGTTTTCTTGGTAACCATGAAAGGTAACCTGTATCTCATACGCTGATGAAATTTCCCAATGCTACTTAGATAACTGATACTTAGAATGAGCGAAGAAGAGGGCAGAGACATTCCTACCTCAGCTCTGGCTACCTATTTCCCCTCAATTGCCCTCTATTTACCTGAAGCTATTTCTCTTATTTTCCACTACCTGCTGTTTCAGTATTCCTCACCAGCTGTTTTCACTTCCTTCTCTTGCAACTCCTGGTTCCTTCTCATTTTTTCCCCTTTTCCCTAGGTCCTTTCTTCTTCCTTGATTCTCTCTTACACCAGTCAGTCCTCCTCCCCAAGTGCTCCTTCACTTCCTCTGCCACCTGGTACCTTTTTGCTCTAAATCACATAGAGTGCTCTCTCATTGTATGAGAAATGAAACCACAGCTGGAATATTAGGCTATTTTCTGTGTGCTTCAGCGGGTAGATCAGAAGAGTTCAAGAAATAGCTGCTGAAATGGGGCTTGAGGGATCAGCTTGTGATGAAAGATTAATTAAGTTAATTAAGTATGGTTCGGGGTTTGAATATATATAACTCTTTCAGGTAATTAGTGCTCATATAGACCAAGGACCCTGTTCTTCAGGGTAGAACAGGGTTTGAGGTTTAAGCTCAGCATCATTGAGATAACTTTCTGAATACAGATCCTACTTAATGGTTACTCAGTCCTCCTTTCAGCGATCCAAGGTACGAAGATAGGCAGAATTAAGACAGTCACCTAGGCACATGGCTCAAAAATACTTTTAAGAAGAGATACAAAATTAACAGATCACCCTTGATTTATATTTCCATCTTATAAAACTCAATCTGTCAGGTCCCCACAGAATTGATTCAAATATATGTATGTATTCTCTTACATTCCCTTACATAAATGCTATTAAGTATTTATGTAGCAACTATTGCCATGGCACCTGGGATTTGTTATTTAAAAAAAAAAAGGAAAGAGAAATAAAAACTTGGCAATAAATTGAGGACGGTAGAAGGTAAGATGCTGTCAGTGTAAAGAATTCCTGAAACCAAGGCCTTTTGCAGAAAAGAATTGAAAATACCCAATCTGCACTGTCCCCTCCCCCCAACTGCCCTCCATAAATCTCGCTGCCTTCTTTGTAGTATTTGGGTTCTTTCATGTATGATGAGAGTATAGGTAGGAAGCATCAGGGTATACTCAAGATGAGAGGTGGCAGGGAAGAGTTCCTTTTTAGCCCAGAGGCAGAGCTAACCCTAGGGATTGCTCTGTGGTTTAGTAACTTGGCTGTGGTCCATGGGTTAGGTCTGGCCATCTGTGACTTCATAGAAAGAAACAAATTGAACAGACAGAAAAGAAAAGCAAAAAAGAATGTCCATTTTTTAAAAAAATGAAGCTTGAAACGTTCCATATTATATTCTTAAAAAAAAAAAGTAAGGGATTTGTTTAATAAAAAAGTATCAAGCCATACTTGGTGCATATGAAAGCATGAGTCATAAAATAGACAAGGCTATTTTAAGTAAATACGATAAGTTTGAATTTACAATATAGATAAGAATGTTTAGTGCCTTCAGGCGCTGTCATGTAATTAAGCTGTTCAACCATTAGGGGTCTAGTCATAAACCGGCTGTAAACTTGTGATCCTAATATTTTAATTTTCCCATAAACACGATTAACTGAGACCTAGATTGCCATTCTTGTCAATAAATTCATGTTTGTTATTATAATATAGGGATATATGCATGTACATATATACACAAATATATGTATATACATATATCAGTAAAAAAAGGTATGAATGAATAAAAAAAATTATTTGAATGAAACTGAATTCAATGAAATGGGCACTTTTCTCCACTGGTCCAATCACAATTCTTTCAAGTCTTTTTGTCCTGTGCAATTCTTTTTTAGATTTTTTGATGAATCTTCCAAAGACCACAATTTATTGATTTACTTCTCTCTCTCTCTCTCTCTCTCTCTCTCTCTCTCTCTCTCTCTCT
>NW_027187391.1:64257065-64263036 GCF_028583685.1 Petaurus breviceps papuanus
TCTCTCTCTCTCTCTCTCTCTCTCTCTCTCTGTCTCTCTCTCTGTCTGTCTCTCTCTCTGTCTCTCTCTCTCTCTGTCTCTCTCTCTCTCTGTCTCTCAGTCTCTGTCTGTCTCTGTCTCTCTGTCTCTCTCTCTCTGTCTCTCTCTCTGACTTTCTCTCTCTCTGTCTCTCTGTCTCTCTGTCTGTCTGTCTGTCTGTCTGTCTCTCTCTCTCCAAACACACATACATACATTGATGAGATAGAGACAGGTGTAGGATATAGACAGAGGTGGGTATAGGTATTTAGATATAGATATAGACAGAAATATATGTACTAGTGCAATTTTCAGCTCTAACAACTTAAGAAATTGTAGAAAATAATATTTGAAATATTAATAACTTAAAATATGAGTATATGATATATTTCTCATTAAAATTTAATATAGCTACCATCTTGTGCTATATATCACACTATATTTTTAATTTTGTAAAAACTTTCATCAGCTGCTACTCAGTGACTTAAAGGATTGCATTTATAACCCTAGCCTTAAGTTTATCCAAAGAATGAGATTTTTATGTATATAGAGCAGTTTGGATATGACCCCTACAAGAAAAAGTCTAATGGAGATAGATCAGGCGACTGAAGTAGCTAACCAAGGGGACCTCCTGTACAAATCCATCAGTCTGAGAAAGTATCATCTAGGAACTGTCACATATAGAATGCCTAATGACAGAGTAACCCCATCCCAGTCTTGTTAAAATTTAAATTAATTTATTCAAAATTCTCAAAAAGAAAGTTTTAAATTATGTTTCTATAAGTTTCTAGCATCAATTCTTCTGAAGTTATTGAAGCTTTGGGGATGCAATGTATACAAATCTGCATTTGTATTATCTATTTCTTTCAACTACCCATATCTATGAGAGAATGTAAATATCAATATAAGTATGGATATGTATATAGACATGGATATAGATATGAATATAGATACATAGGTATATCTAGACATGGTCATATAGATATAGATCTACAGAACAGTAGTATCAAACTCAAATAGAAATAGAGGCTACTAAACCATTTCTGTCGGTCACATATTGACTTAGAAAACTACAGATTAACATTTTCTATGCTTTATTATATTTTCATTTATTTTGTTTAATATTTCCCAATTACATATTAGTCTCTTTAAGGACACACTCAGGAGCATTGTGGGACACATGTGGACATCATGTTTGACTTCTCTGCTGTGCATATAGATGAGAGAAGAAATCAGAAGTTGAAGAAAGGAAGAGAAAGTAGGAATACCAAGGAGGAAGAGAACAAGGTAGGTCACACTTCCAAAATTACTCATTACTTTTAATGATACCAAGCTGCTCACTGACCCAAAACCTAATTCATATAACATTAATAGGTTATCATCCTAATGATACTTTATAATTATAATTCATAGGACAATACAATCTCAGAAGAATCAACATTATAAGTGTCCATGAGGAAAATAGAAAAATACCTTTTAAGTATGAGTAGGCTCTAGTATATTTCCAGTGATGACTTATATATGGGAAATAGTGTAAAAAGCAGCATCAAGGATATTAATTGACAAGAAAAGGAGGTACATTGGTCAAATAGCAAAAATGAGGTATAATATAAATAGGAAAAGATAACAATATGATATTTTATTTTATTTTGCTTTCTGGAGGGGGGAAATAGGGCAGTTGGGGTTAAGTGACTTGCCCAAGGTCACATGGCTAGTTTTTTGTGTTAAGTGACTGAGGCCAGATTTGAACTCGAGTCCTCCTGACTATAGAGCAGGTGCTCTATTCGCTGTGCCACCTAGTCACCCCACAATATGATATTTTAATGAGACAGAGGAAAATCCTTCCTCTGATGCTTTCTACCTGTGTGAACTTAGATAAATCACTTTTATAAAATGAAGGGGTTTGACCAAATGGCCTCCAAGGTCCTTTTTGGATCCTTTGATCCTTAGGATCATTTTATTATCCAGAGAAGAGTAAAGAACCGGAGAATCTCTAAGGTTTTAGATGAATCCTTTAAGAAAGATTCACAAAAACATATCTTCAATTCTCACTTTTCTACTGAGCTATAGTTATAAGTCCCTAAATGCCAGCTGGTCATTTTCTCTTTAATATACTACTGCCATCCTATAGTATGTTAGTATTGTCAATTCAACAAGCCTAAAATCAAACTTATCTTCTTTATTTTATAATTTCTCCTTTCCAGATGTCCCTAGTTCTATAAATGGAGCCATCATTCTTCCCAGATTAAAAACATTGAAGTAATCCCCGAGTCCTTCCTTTTTCTCTACCACACATGCAGTCAATCACAGCTTACTGCTTTTGCTTTTGAATGTCTCTTGAATTCAAGCCTTCCTTGCTTTCTGACTGCTGCCTCATCTAAGTTTTTATCATCTTATGCCTATGACTATTTCTGTACTTTGTTTTTTAACCCATCTCCCTGACTCTAGGGTCTTGCCCTCCAATACATCCCATGGAACACTGCCACATTAATCTTCCTAAAATACTGCATCTCATTTGTAAGGGGCACTGGGCCATACACAAAATGCATCACTATATTCAGCTGATACAAATACCCCATATAAAGAGGTTAGATAATGTGTTTCCAGAAAAGTTAAGACACAAGTAACTTGAAGAGACTGTGGAGCATGCTTATGACTGGTCCCTGTCAGCTAACCATGTGGTAGGAGAGGAATTTTTCTGTTGACTATGTAGTGAAAATTAGCAGTCTTCATAAAAGCCTAATTTAGCCAAGTCTCTTTGTATGTTGAGCTATTTTCTGTTAAGCTATACTGTTGGTGGAATTTTTGGAGTCCACTGATGGCATCTTGTGATATAGAATGCTATATGGGGAGAGTTCTTAGGTTCTCTCTACTGAGGTCTAGTTTCTTTACCTCAATAAGCAATTATCATTTTGTTTTAAGTGAAAAGAAAGCAGCATTGCAGTGTCTCAACAAGAGGATTTTTGCTGACAGCTCAGCATCAATGCCCTGAGGAGAAAAGAATTACCTTCAGAAGTGACCTTTCGGACCCTGCCCAGGGCATCTGAAAAAAAGAACTCCTGCATCAGTGAGGCTGAATTTGGACCTGCTTGTATTTTTGTTCTTGTTGCGTGTTGGAAGTAAACATCCAGTTGTGAAAGCTAATTGATGTTGTTACATACAAGTGGGGTACTCATCACCAAGACCTAATACAAGAAGGGAATGTATCGAGCAGGGTCTTAAGCCAAAAGCAAGAGAGAAGACATGCCTCACATTGTACCTTAAGAATTGCCTTAAGGAAACTTCTAAGAAAGAGCCATAGCTTGCCTGGATTTGGGAGAGGGAGTCAGAATTTATATATGTATATATATATATGTATCATAGTTTGGGGTTTTTTTGCCTTCAAATGGAATTTTAAATGATTCCTCCTTTCCTATTGAATACAATAAAAACATCATAGAACTTCAGAATTAAAAGAAACTTTAGAGAATTTCTAATCCAAACCATTCATTTATAGAGATAGAAATTTACGTCTTGAGGGTTATGCAATAAGTTATTCACTGTGCTGGGCCTAGAATCTAGGTATCTTGATTCTCAACTCTTTTCAAGCATCTTATCAGAGACTGTTTCCTTTTGTTTTGTTTCTTTGTTTCTCCAGTGTTTGTACCAGTGACTGGAAAATAGTTGTTTCTCAATAAAGGCTCACTGAATTGAACTAAATTGAATTCAAAGTGCTCCAAAATCTGGCCTCTGTCTACCTCTCAAAACTTATCTTTTTCTGCTATTACTGTGATACAATAACCTTGCATTCAATCTAATCTACTCACCCCTCATCAAACCACATATATTCCTACCTCCTTGAATTTTCTCATGCTACTTTTCTTAAAAGATATGACCGTCCTTTTCCTCTCCCCTTCTCTAAATCACAAGGCCATAGCTCTAGACCTCAGAGGTCATTGAGTCTAACACCTTCATCTTATAAATTATAAAACTGTGACCCAGAACAGTTAAATGACTTGCCTCTGGTCAAATGGGTAGCATGTGACAAAGCTGAAATTTGAGCCCAGAACCACAAACCCCAAATCCAATGCTCTTTCCACTATTCTACCCTGCTCCTTCCTTTAAGATTCACTCAAAAGGAACTTAAGGTCCATTTATTTTATGAAGATATACTAACTGTAACGTGTCACAGGAACACCAGTCCCATAATCCAGCATTATAAGGAAAATTTTAAATCTAGTACTTGATAAATTTCTCTCTCAGTTTCCCCTTAACCATCATAAAACATTAGAGCAGTCCCACAAATATTCCTTTCCTTATATTTCCTCAGTAGCTATTACTAAGATTAGCCAACACAAACAGGCACATTTTGTGCCCTGTGCATTTTGAAGAGCAATGAGCTGATACCATCAGCAATCTTTACTAGTTAGTTGTCATGGTGGGATTTTACCCATCCTGCTTTGTTAGGCAATCCCATTCATTATCTCATCCATTGGCCCCCATCCAATCCCCACTACATCTCCCCAGCTTCCTATTCCTTGTGGTATAACAAGTCCACTCTCAGTTCCCTAGTTTAATACAGTCATGCACACAAACACACACTCACAAATACCAAACATTAAGTCATCATCTAGCATTTATTAAACACATATGTGCCAGACATTGTATTAGATTCTAGAGATACAACCAGTGAAAGGCACACACACACACACACACAACACACTACCTATTATATTAAAAGTATATAGTACCCATCTATGATTCATAACTTTATAATACAACTTTTGTTGAGTATGTATTGTCTACAAGGGATTGTACCATACAGTGGATTAAAGATAAAGTTTAAAGAAAACATGCTCCCTATCTGTGAATAGAGACAAAAGACATGGACTCAAGTCCTGCCTTTGACACACACTGGCAGTGTGATCCTAGGCAACATTAAATGCCTAGTGCTCTAGGTAACATTAAAATGTATACATTTCAAAGAAGATGCTGGTCTCCACTGGTATAGGGTGTTTTCCTCACCTGAGAGGTGAAGAAAACTTTCATCTACCAATGAAAGTACAAGTCCCATCCCTATTCCCATAACTATATGATAAATGTATAATAAATACTCATGGAGGGGCAGCCAGGTAGCACAGCGAGCAAGAGCACCGGCCCCAGTCGGGAGGACCTGGGATCAAATCTAGGCTCTGATACTTAGCACCACACCCAGAAATAACTGTCCATGTAACCTTAAGCAAGTTACTTAACCCCTATTGCTTTAAAAAAAAATTAGAAAGAAATACTCATGGAGAAATGTTATTATTCATTTGGGGAGGTTATAGGCTTCCTGAGTCCCGTGGTATTAAAAGAATTCCACAAGTAGAGAATGTTCAGGAGGGACATAGCAAAGGAAATATTGTGAATAAAAGCAAGAAGATTTGAAGGTGCAACACGAGTTGGTCATGCAGAAGAAAATCAAATCTAGACAAAATATAGAATAAGTGGATGGGAAATTTATGAGGCAAAGCTATAGAGATAAGGGTGGTATTGTGAACTCAAGTATGAGGCAGAGAAATTTGAACTTAACTTGGTAAAAAAATAGGGAGCCATAGAAAATTTTTTAACGAAGGAGTAGTATGACCATAGCTGTGCATATATGAGAAAGACTTTATTGAAACGCTTTCCTTTCTCATTCTCTGGACTCGAGGTCATGTACATTCTGTTTAAAATACCACCATTATAGTTTTTCCCAAAAAAACTATTGGCCCAATGAGGGATTTTTTTTAATCTAGCTCATCTAGCAACCAAAATATCAGATATCCTTCATTACAGGTTAAATCTCCTTCATTAATGAAGTTAAAATTCAATGAGTATTCATTAAGCACTTACAATGTTACAGGTATTATACTAGGTATACTTTTAAATGTATACCTAGGTGTGTGTGTGTGTGTGTGTATACACACACACACACACACACACACATATATATATA
>NW_027187391.1:64263436-64290877 GCF_028583685.1 Petaurus breviceps papuanus
CAACTTCCTCCACTTTCCAGCAGCTAGTCTGTTCTTTGCCAGTCTGTGATTTTTTAAAAGTCCATTTTCCACAGGGAGGGGAGAGTAAAACTAGTCGCTGGAGGACTGGAAGAAAGTTGGCTAAGCACACTATAGCAGGAAGAGTGGGGTGAGGCCCACCATAGTGTTAATGGGTCTGAAAGAAGGGTAATAAGAACTTTTCCATAAGAACAGAAATGTAAATGTCTAGAAAGTTTGTGTCTTTTGCATTTCCCTTCCTTATTCCCTTTTTTCCCTCCTAGGTGAGATGATATCTAGTTCCATATCAATGATACAGAAGAGAAGAAAATAGAGCCCTCCCATTCCCCACTCTGTTTTCTAAATTGTAACTTCAACCTAATGTCAGTACAAGAAGTAAATAAAATAGAATACATACACATATTACACATATGCACATAGCATATACACAGATGTTATATATGTGTTCAGGAATACATATAGACACAATATATACATATTATATTGCACATGAATATATAATAGTCAAATGCCAATGTTCTATAATGCATAATGTAAATAATAATTGCAATAAATTACCTATAACCTATAACCTATATAAGTAATATTATTCTGCTATCATTGGTTGAGTTTGCAAAGTAGAAAACAGGACGTGAAGCAAAGAGCCTCTATTTCTTTTTTCTTTTTTGTGATTTGTAAGCCATATTGTCTCATCTGGAAGATGAAATTTGATATTCATATACACATATATGCTTTTACACACACATATGTATATATTATTAGTTGGCCAGTCAATATAAAAATTATTTATTACTGATAAAATTTTAATAATCAAATAATTTTATTTCTTGTTTCATTATTCATCAAATTGTGTTATTTATTAAATTAAATACTTAATTTAATATTAATAATGAATAAAATACAATAAATATATGCATTTACACATTTTTGTACATAAATACATGTGTATGGGTGTGGGTGTATTTTATATTTCAAATAGCCCAGTTAAGTTGGCAGCACAGGTGTCATTGTCACCATTTCACCATTTTACAGATGAGGAAATGGATAGGGAAAAATCAAGTGATTTGCTCAAGATCACACAGTGGATAAGAGCCTGAGCTCAGAGAGGTCTCCTTACTCAATGTACATTGCTTTTCCTAGCACATAACATTACTGCTACCAAAATCAATCCTCCAGTCATTAACTATTTACTTAACATATGCTACTGTTATTATTAAAATCTTAGATGAATATAGATTTCAAATTATCATAACTTTTTTGACATGCTAGGGATGAGTAGAATACTAAAATCACCTATGTGTCAATCAGCAATTTTTTACTAAGTGCCCATATATGCCAAGCACTGAGCTAAGCCCTAGGGATACAAAGGCAAAAATGAAATGTTCCCTCCTCTCAAAGAGTTTACATTTAAATGTCATAGATAACAAGCATTTACATGTGTATGTTAATATATGTATACACACACATATAATACAAAATCAGTTCACATCAGCCTTCATCCATCATTATACATGCAATTAAAGATGATATTAGAAAGAGAAAAACAAGTAAAAAATAGAAAATATTTGTTACTAATTTTATAGCAAACCTTTACCTTTTTCAATAACAATGAAATGTTTACCATAATACTCCACACTTCTCCCCAATCAAATATATGTGTGTACATATATGTGTATGTGTGTGTGTATATACACACACTCTTATTTATTAAGTTATTTATTTATATATTTATTTGTTTGTTTGTTTTCCCCTCCAGGAGATTCATGATCTTGCTGATGTGGATATTTCCTCCACTGGTACAAACTGCAGCCCAACCGTCAACTCTATTATGTTGGGCTGTGAATTCTTGTTCATCTCCTTTCATAACTCCTTTACATAATGTCAACTCAGTATACTAGATGCCTTATTCTGATTCGCTTTACATTTTGTGTACAGCAGTGGAGCATCCTGGATAACCTCCTATCCCTTATCTTGTTCATTTCCTTTTTGGGGGCATCCATTTCCTCATTGACATCTTTTGTCACTTCGTGAGCACAGGCCATTACTGGAAATATGTTGTAGCTTACTTGCATGTCTCTACATTGCTCTTTGGTTCCCTACAGCCTTGATTCCTGAGAGAATGTGATGTTCCAAGGAAAACCCTTACTCCTACCCCTATCTCATCAATAATAGTATTTTAAATGGTTGCCAGTCTAGTCTTCCAGCCTCACCTTTACGATGCTTGTTCTGGTTCATCTGCCCCAAGCCTGGCCTGGCAGCTTGGTAGTACAGTGGATGGACTGTTGGGCTTGGAATAAGGAAAACTTAAGTTTGAATCCTGAGTCAGACATTTCCCAGTTGTGGCACCCTGAACAATTACTTACTCTCTCCCAACCTCAGTTTCCTCATCTGTGAAAAGGGGATAATCAGAGCACCGATTTCATAGGATTATTATGAGGATCCCCTCATTTACCACCAGTCACTCTGCTTGATTTCAGCTTTACCATCTTCATCATCATCATCATTATCATCATGCACAAGCCCTTCCCCCATTCCCAAGATAGGCTCATCTCTAGGAAGCTTATCATCATAGAGATCATTTCAGCTTTAGCACTCACATCTTATCAGTACCCTCAAATACTTCTGCTGCTCTGAATGGAATGCTAGAGGGCAGAGCAAAAAGAACTCCCATTTCCTTCCTTTATATAAAGGGCTCTGAATCCTAATCATCTTTTCCTTTGCTACCAGCTGCTCTCCTTAGTTTCAAGTTCACCATCATTATTATGCTCCTGTGTCAAGTACATACTGGTTTTTCTCTTCTCCTCACCCCCCCAAAATGTTTCCTTTTGTATATTATCTTCTTCTATTAGATTGTAAGGTCCTTGAGAGCAGTAACTCTTTCTTTTTCTTATTTGTACCCTCAGCAATTAACACAGTGCCTAGCACATAGAAGGTGCTTAATAAGTGTTTATTGTAGGGGCAGCTAGGTGGTGCAGTGAATAGAGCACCAGCCCTGGAGTCAGGAGGACCTGATTTCAAATCCAGCCTCAGACACTTAACACACAAAAATTAGCTGTGTGATCTTGGGCAAGTCAACCCCAATTGCCCTCCAAAAAAAAAGCAAAAAAAAATGTTTATTGTATTGTACTGTCATAGATAAGATGGAAAGTGCTTTGCAATCATTAAAGGGCAATAAACTATGGAACTGTTGTTGTTGTTGTTGTTGTTATTGATGCTATTTTTGTCACTCTTGTCACAGTGAATCTTATCTCTCCCTTCTATATCATGCTTTTACCACTGGTTCCAATTTAGCCTTACCTCTCCAACCAGTGGTCATAGTAAATATAGACACAAATTATATATACTCGTCCACTAAGGATCTTCAGTGTCATCTACACATGCCCATCTCTTCTCTTTATCTTAAAAATAGCCAATGGGAAATGACTCTTAAGAGCAAGTGAAGAGAATCTAAAAAACTTCACACATACTCCCACATCCATATACACTTGCCAATTCTTAGCATTTCATTAATGTTTCCATTTGTTTGTAATTTCATGAGGACCCCCCTCTACTTTTGACAGAAGTAAAATACTGCTATATTGGTAGCGATATATTAACACAGTAGGCTGGCCATCCAACTGCATGACATATTTTATCAATGTCAATAGATTTTTTTTTCTTTTCCCATTTGGACTGTTAGGCCAATGTCCTTTAAATAAATATGAATCATTGAAAAGGTCTTATAATGTTCTGGAATCTGATGCTATTGGTACTATTATCTATAAATAGGAACATCTGGAGGATTTTATCACCAATAGGGAACCTTTCTTCTATTTGGATTCTGTAGAGGATTTCTTCCATGACAGTGATAAATACCTTTGGTGAGCATTTATCTCCCTATTTTGTGAATTAATTGACAATAATCAGAGAGCCGTTAAACAAACTTCTCTCTATAGATGGGTTTGTCAAAAAATGTATGATCTTGACATACACATGAAAGAATGTTTTTATGCTACATGTTTAGTGTATTTAGGCAAATGCTTTTTAAAAAAAATTAACAAGTAATAACCACAGGGTGAAATCTTGTATTCTATTTACCCATCAGTCAATTATGCAACTGTCAAGATAGAGGTTGTTGGTTGTTTTTTTTTTTTGCAGAGTGATTTGCATCATTCTTTCCATTCCTCACTCATGTTTTCATCAAAGATACCATAGATGTATAGATTGTTCTGATTAAATCAATCATTCTATAACCAAACATTTATTAAGCGCTTACTATGTACCTGACATCATACTGAGTGCTAGAGACAAAAAAGTTTTTTTTAAGTGAAAATGTAGACATATAGATTGGTAATTGCAGATATTATATCACATCTTTTAAGTATTAATATTTTCCATGATATTTTTCTACTCTTTTACAATCTTCCTCTCTCTCTGAAATAGCTTGTAAAGCAATACTTGAATACTTTCAGGTTTGCTTGCCTGAAGCACAGGCTTCCTTGAGGTGTACCCAGTCTGTTCCAGTCATTCTTCTCAAATTTGTCCTCTCGGGTACAAATTCTATTTTTTCCCTGCAGTACAAGGGCAGAGGTATTAGCATTCAAAGGCTCTAGCTCCTCTGTCACAGATAACAAAGATCATTTTCATAGAAACATTAGCAAATCTCTTTCATTTTGCTTTTTTGTCAATTCAATTGAATAGCTATTAACTATTTATCCTCAGTTGCTAGTATCTGGCCCCACCCCCTAAATATTTTGTATTAACTTTGCATATAGTTTGAATGTAATTATATGTGTATATTTTAACAAAAATATATCGTTGTTGTTCTTGTTGGAGTTCGTCCCTTGGCTTTGAAAAGGACCCATGTTGTCATGGGGTGATGTCTTGTCTTATACATGAATTGCATTTAAGTAAGGCAAATTTGCACAGTCATCAGCCTCACTCTCTCTTCCAGAATCATCCAGGTCTAATATCGGGAAAAAAGTCAGGATGACTGAAGAGATGCAGTGGATGACTTTAGAGTCTTTGATGTCTGACCAAGTTCTAAGCACTCCACAGCTTTAGCAGCCCTCATGGTCTTTGGACCAAATTGTTCTTATCTGCCCATCCCACCAGAGGAAGTCCTCACATGCTTAGAGTAAACATTACTGTAACTCACCAACAGGTCTGAGGCTGTTGGTTACCTTCAACTTGGCTTAATCCATCTGCCAAGAAGGTTTCACTGTGAAAAGTGAACACCAAAGGTTGATGAGCAGACACAAAAAGGGTTTGAAAAACTCTCAGACTTGAGGTGCTAGTCCTCCCTGAACACCCCATGCACCCTAGAGATACATAAGCTATATGATGGTATAAACGTAGATATGGACGTATGCTTATTGCCCTTCCCTACTCCACACACCCACCCACCCAAAACTCTTTCCAGGCAGAGTCCGTTTCATTTTTTATTTTGTACCCTCAGGTTCTGGAATGGTGCTCATCCCATAGCACAGGCTTAATAAAGACTTGTTGAATGAATGAATGAATTTAACCATCCAGATGGGCAACTTGAAGGTTATTAGAAAGAGGTAGCATTCAAGGATAGTGACAGGGAAAATTCCATTCCCAGAATTCTCTGTGAAGAAAAGCAATATCCTCCCAGACAGTTTTCTGAGTGCACTGAATGTGGGAACAATTTGTAAGGAACCAAAAAATCTGATTTCTTTAAAAATTCACCTAATGCCCTACACAGAAACATGCTAGTCCTTTACTTTGTGAAAGTTAAGGTTTGTAGGTTACGTTAAATTCTGAGTAGCAAAAAAGGGGATGTAGGAAATCCAATCATACTTATTGATGAAGAAATGTTCTTTGCATATTCTTATATACGTGTGTGTGTGTGCGTGTGTGTGTGTGTAACATACACATTTTCAATTTGGGTTTCTTAACATTACCAAAAGAACTTTCAAGACATAGGGGAAAAGCAGAATTTGGGGCTATTGTCTAAGAGTGAGAGGTTGGCTTTCTTTCACCCATTAGTAAAATGCAGCTATCGCTTTCTCACTGAACTCTAGTTCTCTGACTTTCGCGGGTTTAGCTCAGATTCTTCATGCTATTTTAACATTTTTTACACAGCGGTTTAATAATACATGGGGTCTTCAGCTCAAAAAATTAGGAACAGATGGTGAGAAGGGACTCATTCCCATTCCTGATGTGCACTTTATTACAGTTCTTTTCAAAAACTGACTGAGAACACATTCCAAAAATGTACAGTAGGTGTGCTGAGTGCTTCTCTTGGGGAATGATTACTTTGTGCCTTATTCCCTTAACTGTTGCTTTACCTAACTACATTTCAGCATGTAATAGAAAAGCCATATAGGGGAATCCAAGGGAAGTCTTTTTCCAGGATGGCAAATGGCCATTACCACTGTTACTTTATCACTAACAGATCACTAAACACACACCTACTCTCAGATGTCTACTTGGATTTCAACCATCAAGGTCAGCATCTCAACCATAAAGGGCACTTCCTAACACAGGAGGCTACCTCTCATGAATGTTCATATATCCACATCACTCAGAGAAATTAGTGGTCCCATGTAATGTTTCACTAGAGGGTTTAGGATAGTTAAAAGAAAAAAATTCCTGACTTTAAAAGTTGATTAGGTCATGAGGAGAAATTAAAATTATTAATAGCTTTCATAAAATTTGATAATAACTGGGGCAGACAAATATTTAAAACGTACTTTTACAGAGGGAGGGAGAAATTTGGCAAGAAATCCAAAACATGTTTATTACTAAAAAAAATTAGGTACTTTCCAGCACTAAAACTTTATGATTTAATGACTTTAGTGTTCAATTCTTCAAAAAATTGTTTTTTTTTTTTGTTTTATTTGGGGTTTTTTTTTTTGGTGCAGCCACTCCTTCCATCAGATTATAAGCCATCAAATTCATGGTGGATAATTTCAGTGATGGGCTTCTTAAAATTCATATTGATAGTTCAAACAGCAGATATACTCTGTCACAGGGTCAATATCCAAAGCTGGAATGATAGTAAAAAAGATAATGGTGACAAAGATGTAGCACTTTAAAGTTTGCAAAGGGCTTTATAAATGCTATCTCATTTAACTTTTACAACAACCTTGAGAAACAGGTACCATTATCAGCCTCATTTTACAGATGAGGAAACTGAGGATGAGAGATTAAGTGACGTGCCCATATTCATACAGCTAGTAAGTATCTGAGGCAACATTTGAATTCAGTTCTTCCTGACCCCAAGTGCAGAACACTATCCTCTGCTGCTTCTGGTATTGGCTAGAACTTAGGTTCTACTACCCTAATGTAGGAAAAAAAAACTAAAGTTTTCTCTCTGCCATGATGAGGTACTGAAATAGGATTCTAATGAAGGAGATATTCACTGAAATAAAATTACAAATGCTTGTAATGTGCCAGTAGGCAAGATATATAAAAATATTTTACCGTCATCCCTTGGACTTCAACAGAGTGACTAGAGAATTGGAGGACAGAAAGCAAGATTTTGTCTCCTAAAATCAATAATACTCCTAGGATAATGAGAAAGGAGGGGGTAGGAGCAGATGCCCATAAATAATTTTAATTTCATGCTAGGAATGGTCTTAACAGGAAAAGAAACTTTCTATTTGAAAAAGTAGAGATTCATCTGTGATTGTCTTTGTGATTACTCAACAGGTTCAAGAGGAAATGTGTTGTATTAAAAACACCAAACATGTTATTTGGAATTAGAGGACCTTCATCAAATTTTCACCCTGCTGTTTACTACCTTGAGACTTTAGGTAAGGTACTATAAGCCTCAGTTTCCTCATCTATAAAATAAGAGTATTGAACTAGATGATAACCAATATATCACACACCTTCAGATTCTATGTTACTGTGTCTTGAAGCCATTTATGCCTTTTTCCTTAAATCTTCATCTAAGAGGCATCATGGCATAGTAGATAGAGAGATCAGCTCAGAGTCAGGAAGTTTATTCTCTGATTCATACTGACTTCATGGCCCTGGGCAAGTAATTTAAAGTCTCAATGTCCCCTGTCAACTTCCTAACACTACAAATTGCAGAAAATATCCCCACCTACAATGAGAAAATTCCTCACCAGGAGCTCCTCACATGGAGGAAATCACAAGCCCAGTCCAACAAAGAAAGCTCAAATTTGTGCTCATGAGAGTCATAAAACAATCTCTTGCCAATGAGAAAATCTTCTCAATCTTATTTCTAAAATACTACACATTAGAGAGATCCAAAATTGTCATCAATACAACAAAACATAGGACTTTCTTCTCCTCTCATAGGTGAGGGTTGTAAACAAGAATCTAGTACTTTGGGAGGGGACAAGAAGAAGGAGTGGAGAAGGAGGAGAAAAGGAAGTTCACTTGGAAAGCCTATCTTCTCATAGTAATTTAGTGCTGAAATATGTCTTGTCTCCTGAATGTAGAGCATTGAATATAAAATAATAATAATAATAATTCTGCTTGTTCAAAATGAGCCCCTAAGGCAAGTAACAACATCCTGAATGTGAGATTTCTCTTTTTCAGTTTCTACTGTTTGTTTTTGGAAACATTTGATGTTTTATTTGTTTTGTTGTTTAAATATTGTGTGTACGATAAATATTTATATTCCATATTTGCCTAGGAATATCGCCCTATTTGTTTAAATAAATGCATCAAGCAGCGAATGGATAGAGCACTTGCCTGGTTTCAAGAAGACCTAAATTCAAATCTGGCATCAGATGCTTAATAGCTGTGTAACCTTGGCTAGCAAATCAATTAACCTCTGTTTGCCTTAATTTCCTCATTTGTAAAATTGGGAGTAATAACAGTATCTGCCTCCCAGGGTTGTTGTCAGGATCACATGAGATAATATTTGTAAACTGTTTAGCACAATCCTTTGAAGATCATAAGTATTTAATATCTACTAATTTCCTTCCCCTTCTTCATTAAGCCTCAGTAGACATTTTGTGACCCCAGAATGCATATGTAACAATAGACCTTAATATGTGATTGTAGAAGCTTAACAATAGAAGAGACCTCTTAGGTAGGCTTTTCAAAGTCATATCCATACCATAGACTGTCTCTAAGTCACATTGCCTTTTGGGCCTCAGTTTACTCATCTGTAAACTGAATAGATGAATTCTAAGACCCTTTTCAGCTTCAAATTTACAAAAATTAACATTTATGACAAAGTATGATCCACTTCACCTCCAAGAAAATAGAACTCTATCTTCTCTTTTCTTCCTCCTTTCATATGTTCCCTTCTCTCAAGTCACAAGGCCATTAACCCTAGCCACTACCCCTGCATAATTTATGTATTACTCCACTGAAATGTTACAATAACCTTTTAATTAGTCTTCTTTCCTCATGTCTCTCCCCAATCCGCTCAGCTGCTAATGTGATTTTCCTAAAGAAGAAGTTTGATCATATCACTCCCCCTACTCAGGAAACTACATTGGTTCCCTGTTACCTTCAGGATCAAATATAAAGTCCTCTATTTAGAATTTAGAGACCTTCAAAATGTGCTCCCTTTCTTCTTTTCCAATCTTTTCCCACTTTGCTCCCTCCATGCACACTATGATTTAGTTGTAGAGGCTTACTTAATGTTCCCCAAACTCAAGGTTTCCTTGTAGCCTTTGCACTGACCTTCCCACTCTATCCTGGAATCTGCAATGCCCTACCTCCTCATGTTACTCTCTTAGTCACCCTAGCCTCCTTCAAGACTCATCCCAAATCCTACTTTCTCCAGAAGACTTTTTCCAGCCCACCTCATCTCTGAGACTACCTTCCTTCTACTCTGTGTGTGTATGTACACACACACACGCACGCACGCACACACTCATGCACACACGCAAACACACTAGGTGTCGCAGTGTATAGAATGTTGGCCTGGAGTAAGGAAGACTCCTCCTCATGAGTTCAAATCTGGCTTCAGACACTAGCTGTATGATCCTGGACAAAGTCATTTAACTCTGCCTCCATTTCTCATTTGTAAAATGAGCTGGAGGAGAAATGGCAAACCACTGCAGTATCTTTGCCAAGAAAACATGACTCAAAAGCATATATCATGATTTATATGTTTTTCCCTTATAAGAATATAAGCTCCTTGAGGGCAGGGGCAATGTTTCTTCTTTCTGACAATTATTACAGTGCCTATCAGCTTGTAAGTAGTTAATAAATACTTTTTAAATGATTGACTGACTCTCCCTCACTACCCCAACCTAGGTAACCCATTTCATTTTTGTAAAGTTCTAATTGTTTCAGGGGAGTTGTTCTTATAAGCTTGTCTCAAGAAATCTGAAATATAGAAACTAAATGTGAAGGTTTAGGTCTATTTCCAAAGGATGCATGTTAGGGGGAGGGGAGTAGGAGAGGCAGCAGGAAGAGGAATTGCAAAGCTTGGAAAGTGATGTGTTCATTTACATAAATCCTCCCTCTTATCAGTGCCCAATTTTAGGCAACTCAACTTGAAGGAATGAATTTTTGAATGAAGGAAAAGGGAAGGATAATCTGCTTCCAGTTGACCTTTCCCCTGAATATATCATCTTGACAAAGAGACATCATCTGCAGTCTTCCAGAGTGCATACAGACCATAAAGCAACTGAGCTATTATGGTACATCAGGCCCATTATTTTTTTTTTCTATAAAATAGTCACTACCTTTAAGAGGTTTAGGGAGTTTTGAATACTGCCCAATACAACATGATTACTAAAATGCTCTGAGAGCAATATTTTACCAATATTTTGACAGGCTAGCTTTTGTTGAGTTTAGTCCCGTGAACTTATCCTTTTTATCAAAATTTGCTCACTTCCTAATACTAGACCAATGTTAAGAGCAAATCACTTAAAATTATTTCTCATATATTTTAATAAATTATAAGTTGCAGTCACTGAGGCTGGGAGCTTAATATGGAACTCATTTCACAGACCATTAAGATATTATAGTAAATGTTGAAAGTGCGATATTCTCTTTAGTCTCATAACTCCATGCCCATGATACAAAGTCATGGGTCTTAAAGAAAGTGTATACTAAGTTCAAAACAAATGTAATATTTCTCTTAGCAAACTAATTTTGCGGCCGATAAGAAGGAAGCAGTATTACTATCAAGAGACAAGAAAAGAAGACAGGAGGGATTGTATTTTCTCTGCCTATTTGTCTTGTGAAGCCCAGTTAAACAAACAGTGGTTTCCCTTTCACAGCTCAGAGCCTGGGCCAAAAGTACAGCTGAGACTAACACTGTTTGAAAGGGAGCTGCGGTCTTTGTTGGGATCTGGCTGCATGTCATTGCTTTAGTACAAGGCAAGAGGGTTCTTGCTTTGCCACAAATACTTTACAAGGCAAGGAACTTTAAAGGGGGATGACAGCAAAAACTATCCGAAGATTAATGAGAATCCCACAGCCTGTTCTTTTACAGATCACCAGCTTCTCTTTTACTGGGCAAGTGAATGTGCTAAAAAAAAAAAAAAGAAAAGAAAGAAAGACATTCCTATGAGTCTACTTAAAGGTAAGAGAATCTAACACAAAAGAATTTACCAGATATAAACAATGATAACTTTTTTTTAATGTCCTTATAGGGAAGAAGAAAAGTAGACAAAAGAAAAAGGAAAAAACAACCTAATAAACTTTGCAATATACATGCCTATTAGTCATTTTACTATTCAGTACCCTCCCAGCTCCTTGTGAATTTTGTGCTCTAAATATAAAGAATTCGGTGTAAGTTATGATTACTTGGTTATACTGACTATTTATTAGGCTTCATGGCTAATCTCCAAAGTTTTTTAAAACCACAGTACTTTGATGTTCAACTATAATACTTAAAATTATTAATTCATTAAAGAAAAGTTATCAAGGGAAAATGATCATCACAGCTTTTCTGCATAGTTTCGTGTTTTCTTCTAAGGATGATGAGAGTCATAAATCTCTGTATAGACCCAATATCTGCTTGATATATTATTTGTGCAAAATATATGCATTACGATGAATGGAGGAACCAGGGTTTAATCTGCAGAAAGTAGGAAGTGTTCACATAAATTTAAACTCTGGGTTTCTAAGCAAATGTATTAGAGAGCACCCAATAATTCTTCATTAGTTTCAAAATAAAAAGATCTCCAGTGGAGAAAGGGGCTTTCAAGCTTTTCCCCCATCCCCTGCAACTGGGACAATAGTTTTATGTATAATGGAAAGCAAGCAAATTGACCTAAAGATGGTAACTATGAAAGACAGACCTTCCTTAAAATTAAAGGCCTTTGGCACTGAAAGTTAGAGTCCTTTGCATGACTCTCTCAGATCTGTACAGGGAAAAAAGGGGTGTGAACTGCTTCCAAATTTTGGGATAAACTATAGAAGTACACTAAACAAAACTATCCTGCAAAATGTGTTGTGTATTTAGTCCTACCAACCTTAAAGAAGTTCAAACAGATTTTTTTTTCCAATGGCAAAGGTAGATTGAACAAAGATAAGGGTCACAACCAACTTTATTGTTTTGTTTTGTTTTTTTTACAACTCTAAGAACTTGTACTTCAAGGAAGAAAATCAAATTCTTCATGGACAATTGAAAGCAATTGACAATTCAAAAATCAGAGAGGGTCATGTTTAATATTCTAGGCATCCACAGCTCTTGAGGTAAAATGATGATGTAGAACCCCTAAATCATAAAATCTGAAGGTTAGAAAGAACCTCAGTGATCATCTAGTTCAACCCATGCAGAAAAGGGTATCTCTGATATTGTTTGTTATCCATCTTACCTCCTAATCAATTAAGTCTCTCTCAGACTGATAATGAGCTCAGACTGATCTAATGAAGCTGTCCTTTCTGAATTAAACCTGGACTGGATCAGAAGTTTTAGTAAAGCATTTATATTTTGAAATCCTACTCTAAGTAATATGTCAGAATACACATACATACAATTACTTCATAACACTGGAAACATTCTACTAATGAAAGTTAATACTGATATATTCTTCTAGATAAATCTTAATCCTGAGAACAGATCAACTGCATAGACATTGAGTCTGGGTTAATGGTAATTTCCTTATGTTGATGTGTTTTCATTTAAAAAAAAATAGTCCACATGAAATGAGAAGAAACATTTCAATTGTCATGGTAACTTTCTTGTTCTATTTTCACATAAATAGTAAAAAGTGATTATTTTCATTTTGTAGAGTTTTTATAATACCAATAAAATGTGTCATCTTTCATCTATTGCATTTTTTCCTTAAACTATGAATGTCTTATGTCTTAAAAATCTAAAAATTAGCATCCACTAGGTAGGCATGACCAAACTAAATTAATACTTAGATGAAGACAATCCTGGTTTTAAAGGGTCTAGTAAGAATATATGGGAATCAAATAGTTGAAAGAACCGGGGATATTTAATCATGAAAAAGAGAAAAATAAGGAAGAACTTGATAGTTAGCTTTAATTTTCTGAAGGAGTTTCATGCAAAAGTTAGAGTACACTTATGTTGTAGCAGAGAACAAAAATAGGCAAATGGGTAATAGTTACAGAGAGGGGATGGTGGAAGGGGAAAGAAGATACATTGATTAAATTGATACGAAGTGCCAGTCATTGTAATAAGAGCTATGAAATATCATCTCATTTTATTCTTACAATCATCCTAGAAAGTAATTGCTATCATTATCATTTTACAGTCGAAGAAATTAAGGCAGAGTTTGAGTGACTTGCACAGGGTCACAAAGACAGTGAAAATCTGTGGTCAGGTTTGAACTCAGGTCTACTTGATTCCAGGCCCAGAATTTTATCTATGTGTCACCTAGCTTCCCCTGGGGAGATAGATTTTAGTTCCACCTGAGGAAGAACTTTCGAAAAAGTGGAATATCCAACCAATATTTCCCTCAATAAGTAGTAAACTCCCTGCTACTGAGATTAGAGCAAAGGACAAATACTGAGAGATTATTTTTCTATTATATTCCAAGCCAATTATCAAAGTAGGATTAAGGTTTTTCTTTTTTATTTCCTCATTTAAGTACTAGCCCCTATAGGTCATTCAAGTAGTTACTGAAAGACATTGCTAATAGATGAGATTCCCCAAATCCTCCAGGAACATGCTCCTTGATCTTGGGCAGGACCTCACCCATCTAGAAAACGATACTTCTGTTTAAACTATAAACAAAACCTAATCTAAGTGAATTCCAGCCCTAAAGCATTAAGCCCATGTCCTTGCACCCCTCCACTGGAGTTTAGGGTAACCTCATGAAGGAGAACCAACCTGAGTGGTCTGGGTAGAGATGAAGTCCTTTGTCCAGATTGCTGGAGGTGACTGAATCTCATTATCAAGTCATGTTCACAGCAAGAGGGACTGAGGGTTTTCAGAACTTCTCCCATTTGAAAGTCTACCCCCAGAGAGGATTCTGGGAAGATGGTGAAATAGGCCAGAAAATTACAAACTCTCAAGATTTCCCCCCACAAAAGAGATAAAATAGCACCTTAGGGCAAACAAAGTGTGGGTAAAAATAAATAAGAATAGGAGCATAATCCAGGTCTTCCTGAGACAATTTGAGATCAGCAGAAAAATCCCAAGACCAGATTTGGCCTGTGAAGAGTAAATACCACCAGGCTAGGGTCCACTTTAACAACAACCCTGAGGTTAGTAGGTTTGAGAGGTTTTCTACTTTTACCCCTGGGATAGTGAGAGGAGTTGTGCTGCCCTGTGAGAAGGAGCCAGCACATGTCCCATGAGTGCAAAACCAGTGGGGCAGAAAGCCCCTGACTGTGGGCATTTACAGGAGGTTGGATGTTTGGCTTTGGTTCCAGGCTAGATGGAAGAAATGAATATCTGGGGCAAGAGGCACCATCTTCCATATCCCAGGAATAGAGGTCATTACAAAAATTAAGCTATTACCATGAAAAATGCACTGGCAAAGAAGAAAGAATCCAACCATAGAAAGCTAGGGAATAGAGAAGAGCTGGGTACATCTGCAGAGGAGGATATTGAAGTAAAGAAACCTCCAAAGAGTAACATCAAATGATCACTCGTCCAAAAATAATTCATAGAAGATCTTAACAAAGACTTTAAAAATCAAATTACAGAGATGGAGGAAAAACTAAAAAAAAAAAAAATAAGAATGATACAAGAAAAGCAAGAAGATTATGAAGGGAAAGTCAACCAATTAGAGGAGATCCAGAATCATAAAGAAGAAAATAATTCCTTGAAAATTAGAATTGGGGTGTGGCTAGGTGGCACAGTGAATAGAGCACTGGCCCTGGAGTCAGGATCACCTGAGTTCAATCCAGCCTCAGACACTTAACACACACACACACACACACACACACACACACACACACACACACAAACACACACAACTAGCCATGTTACCTGGAGCAAGTCGCTTAACCCCAATTGCCCTCCAAAAAGCAGAAAAAAAATTAGAATTGGGTGAGATAAAGCCAGCAAAATTATAAGATATCAGGAAATAATTAAACAAAATATGAATAGTGAAAAAATAGAAGAGAAAGTGAAACATCTTATAAGAAAAACAACAGATTTGAAGAATAGATCAAGAAAAGAAAACTTAAAAATAATCAGATTAACTGAAAGTTATCATCAAAAAAAACAGTCTGGATACAAGAATACAAGAAATAAAGAAAGAAAATTGTCCTGAAGCATTAGAAATAGAAAAAAATTCATCAATTACTACTTAAAAGAGATCTTATGAGGAAAACTCAGAGGAATTTCTTAGCCAAATTCCAAAATCCCCAGCTCAAGGATAAAATATTAAAAGTATCAAGATTAAAACAATTTAAATATGATGGTGCCACAATTAGAATCACACAAGACCTAGCAGACAAGACATTAAAGGATCACAGGTCTTGGAACACCATATATCAAAGAGCAAAAGAATTTGGGCTCTGGCCAAAAATATCATACCCTGCAAAGCTAAGCATTATCCAGAATGGGAAAAAAGTGGTCATTTGATCAATTGTCAGACTTTCAAGATTTGTTAAAAAATACTGAACTTAACAGATTTCATATACAAGAGACAAGTGTAATATAAGGTACATACCAAGGACTGATTATAAGGAATTCATAAGGACAGACTGTTTACTTTTTATATATGTAAAATGTACAACATACATCTAAGATTCTTATTAATGATTGGGTAGCTCATAAGAAAGATTGGGGTAAACCTGTGTATGATATGAATTTAAAAAGTAAAACCATTTAGGGACAGCTAAAAAGAGTAATTATTTTATACAAATGAGGTGCAAGAATCAATCCAAAGGAATTAGATGGAGGAGGAGGGCTGGCAATTCTGGTAACCTACTTTCATCAGGAATGATTTTAAGAGGGAACAATACATATGTATTTAGAAGGTAATAAAAGTCTAAATTCAGAGAGAAATAAAATGGCAGAAGCATAGGGAGGAAGGAGAGGACAAGGGAGGGATCTTTAGAGGGGAGGGTAAGGGAATAGGTAAAAGGGAGGTAATCAAATAGGGTTTAGATCAATGGGAATGGGAGGATAAAGGAGGGATCCTTGGATGGGGGTAGGTAAGTAATAGGAGGGCAAGGTAGCAGGTAGAAATAAAGTAGATGAGGCAGGAGGGATAGGAAGCAAGAGATATGCACAAACATAAAAACGAAGATCAGGAGTAGAATTTGTGTGGAAAAGTGTATGTTTATGTATGGATGTTTATTTGTATGTGTATGTATATATCTATAGCCATAGCGAAACATATCCAAAACTTAATTGTAGCCTTCTGGGGAGAGGGCAGGAAGGGGAAAAAAAGAACAAAGTAAAAAAGTGCACAGCATAGAACAAAAGAAAACTTACAAGGAAGCAAAGATGGCCAGTTCTCAACACAATGTGTATCATTTATCACACAGACTTTCTTGAAATGAAATTTTGTTACATATTTTGAATCCTCTCATGTTCTGCTAAGCACGTGAAATGTTTTTTTTTCTTTCTTTGTATTTAAGTTCCAATATTTAAGTTTATGATAAGTTTTTGTTTCTTTTCTCTATTCTGTATTTGTGTTCTGGCCTTTGAGTTCAAAATGATAAAATAAAATAAAATGATAAGCAACATCTACCCCCCCCAAAAAAAAAGAAAAAAGAAAAAGTCTACCCCTTTCATTAATTGTTCACTGATCAGGGTTGATTTTTCACCTGTCAGGGGCACCCCCTTACTAAAAGTATATTAATTCATTGAGTATCTCTATTAGGTGCCTTTGATTACCTAAAGAGACCACTGACCATAGGTTTATTGATTATTTGCTAGCATAATCAGTACATTGATTATTAATTACCAAGAAACTCTGGGTTTTTCATTCACCTCAATACCTACTCACCTGGATTGGAAAGGGGAACTAGTTAAGGTGCCTCTGAGGGTATGAGTTTTAGTCAGAACTGGGCATGTTTGATACCTCATACACAGAGCACATTAATGGAAGCCATCATCTAAATAGGAGTCTGAGTTCCAGTTGTTAGGTAGAAAGTAGATGGGAAGGGGACTTCCAGGAGTCAAGATGGTAGTAAGCTGCTCTCACTCTCCCTTTTTGACCTCAACATCCCAGAAAATATCACATACACGCCCAAGAAAAAATCTGGAAGAGCAGAGCCAAAAGAAAGGGTGCAGCAGTCATTAACCAGGGAGGCCTGTGGGATTAACAGGGAAGATCCCTCTCACTCTGATGGAAGGGGAGCAGTACAGGACCAGAGCCATTCTGGCTAGCCAGCAGCAAAATCCACCCCAGCAAACCAGTGGGAGGTCCTGAGCCCCAGGGTGGTAGAGCAGTCAAGCACCACCACCAGGAACCCCCTCCCCCACCACACTCCTGCCACCCCCTGCCCAGTGCTTTGACACAGTCAGGGGAACTGGCAGATTGCAGCTCAGAGAACCATTACGTGTACCAGCTATCTGGTGTACTCCAGCAGCTGAACCTCCCTATGTTTCAGTGTAACTCCAAGTGGGCTGGTGTCTTCTAACATCCAAACCTCCCCATGCTTCAGCATAGCCAAGATAAGCAGGCATCCTCCATGGGTCAGACCCTACCCCCCACCCTGAGAGCTTCAGGGTAGCCACAGGAAAGTCAAAAAACCCCCACCTCACCTCAACATGTGCCAGTCACCACCACTAGGGCCCTGGCACAGTAACAAGCAAGCTGCCAGTCCCCTACAACCTCTACCTGCCTGCACCTGAGGCCCCAGGACACAAAGCCAGCAACCAGGCCCCTGGACTCCAACACAAAAAGCCTGTAACTATGCTCCTTGTGCTCCAACAGGGCATCCAACTTTCAAAGCCAGGAGGTATGTAACCATCGTGAGCAAAAAGCAGAAATGGACAATGACCATAGATTCTTTCCACGGGGACAGGGAAGATCAAAATTCAAATTCAGAAGAGGACAACATTGTCAATATACCTACATCTGAAACCTCAGAGGGGAATATGAACTGGTTTCAAGCCCAAAAAGCCTTCTTGGGAGAGCTCAAGGGGATTTCAAAAGTCAAATAAGAGATAGAAGAAAAATTGTGAAAAGAAATGAGAGGTATGCAAGAAAGAGTCAACAGCTTGGAGAAGGAGGGACAAAAAATGACTGTAGAAAACAATTCCTTAAAAAAAACATTTGGACAAATGGAAAAAAGTACACTGAAGAAAATAAATCCTTAAAAATTAAATTAGTCAAATGGAAAAGAAGGTACAAAAGCTACCTGAAAAAAATCATTAAAAATTAGAATTGAGCCAAGTGGAAGCTAATGACTCCATGAGACATAAAGAATCAGCTAAACAAAATCAAAAGAATGAAAAACTAGAAGAAAACGTAAAATGCCACATTGGAAAAACAAACCTGGAAGATAAATCCAGAAGAAATAATATAAGAAGTACTAGTCTACCTGAAAGCCATGATCACAAAAAGACCTTGGAGAGTATCTTTCAAGAAATCATCAAGGAAAACTGCCCTGAGGTCCTAGAACCAGAATATAATATAGTCATCAAAAGAATACACTAATCACCTCCTGAAAGCAATCCCCAATTGAAAATGCCATGGAATATTGGAGCCAAATTCCAGAATTATTAAGTTAAGAAGAAAATACTGCAAGCAGCCCAAAAGAAACATTATGCAGGATTATGCAAGACCTTACAGTTTCTACATCAAAAGATTAGAGAGTTTGGAAAAGTACATTCCATAAAACAAAGGAGCTTGGATTACAACCAAAGATCAATTACCTAGCACAACTGGGCACCATCTTTCAGGGGAGAAGATGGATTTTCAGTGAAATAGAGGACTTCTAAACCTTCCTGATGAAAACAGCAGAGCTCAACAGAAAATTTGACCTTCAAATACAAGGCTCAAGAGAGGCATAAAAAAGTAAGCAGGAAAGAAAAAAAAATGTTTTAAATAAAGGCAATACGGGCAAATTGTTTACATCCCTACATGGGAAGATAATACTTGCAACTCTTGAGAACTGTATCTTTACTACAACATTTAGAAAGAAGGTATGGGTATAAGCTGACTTTGATATGATGATAAAAAGCCTAATTAAGTGGTGAAAAAGGATTGTAGAAGAGGAAAGGAGGAGGCAGAAATGGGTAGATTATGTCACATGAAAAGGCACAAAGACCCATTACAGTAGAGTGAGAGAAGGGAGGGAGATGAGCATTGTTGGAACCTTACTCTAATCGGATTTGACTCAAAGAGTGAATAACATACTCAGGTACAGAAATCCAACTTACCCTATAAGATGTAGGAGGGGAAAGTGGAAAGAAAAAGGAGGGGGTAGATAGAAGGGAGGTAAAAAGTAGTAGGGGAAAAGGGAAAGAAAAGGGAGGGGATTGATAGAAGGGAGGGCAGATTGAGGGAGGTGGTGGTTAAAAGTAAAACTAGTGATTAGGGAAAGGGAGAAAGGAGAGAGACATAATAATATATGTAGAGCCTATGTCAATTTGCACACTATCTTGGGGTGAAGAGAGAGAGGCAGAGAAAACTAGGAACTCAAAATTTTATGGGAGCAAATATTGAAAACTAAAAGTAAATTAATTTTCAAAAAGAAAATGTCAATAATGCAGATAAAACTTTAAAAAAAAAAGAAAAGAGATGAGAAGAATTTCTGAAACTTTATATGGTTAAGAGATGCTTGGTCAGCTGAGAACAGTGTCCCATACTGTGTTGTCCAAGTCAATGTACAGCAGGCAGAGGCCACAACTGGATTGAAGAAAGAGAAAGCAGGGCAAGGTCTGTAAAAGGCAAGTGTAAGAGGAAACCAAGACAAGACAAATGATGGTCCATACCAAGTTCAAGTAAGCAGATAAATCAAAGGTCAGTACTAGGAAATCCAAGGCTCTCAGAGGCAGTTTTAGAAGCTGGGCTGGGGTCAAACATAACATCCCAAATAGGAACCCAGTGAGGTGAATTGTGTCAGTGGAAAAGAATTGACAGGTATTTCCTGAGTACAGTATCAGCAACTTGGAATAGTTTCTATCTCTAGCAAGTGGACTGTCTAATCCAAAAGCAGAGTACTTTGAATGGTAGATAGAGGGCAGAGAACAATTTTGTTGCCAATAGAAGGACCATGGTCACACTCTCTGGGCGGTTTGTAAGTAGGACTAAATACTAAATAGAAGAAAAAAAAAAAAAAAAAACAAGGAAAGCTCAAAGCATAAAGTTTCTTCGATATATTTAGGTTTCCAAAGTAAAGTGGAAACAATTATAGTGGGGGGATTGCTCAAAATGTGTGATACCCAATGGTAGAAATATAAGTGTTTTGAAGTATTGTTTTAATACTTATTTTCCTTTCTAAATTCTTCCACATGCTATTTTGAGAAACAGCGAGTCTCCTTGTTATTAATAGCAAAGATATAGCATTAACCCATAATAATAACAATAATATAATCACTTTCATTTGGTTTATGAAAGACTTATAAGTAGCCAAACTTCCCCTAATAAAAATTTTAACTTGCATAAACATTTAAAGATCCAAACATTGAGTGCTGTGGGCTGATTCATTTGGCCATATTTATATGAGAATACTGTATTAATAATGTTCATTATTTCCATGGAAGATTATGTCATTCCTTTCCTTCAAGTCAATGTAATAATTTTAAAGTATTTTGGAAAGCAATGAGAAAGAACTTTAAGGATTGAAATCAGGAATAGGAATATATCAGATAAGTTGCCAGTAAACTGATAAAACAGTGTACTTATTAAACAATCTTCCACTCCCTCCCCTAAAAAAAAAACTGTTTATTTAAAAGCTGTACTTTATGAAACTGTATTATTATAGTTTATGTTCTCATAGACTATGGTTATGATTTTATTTCTGCCATACTGTTTTTGTGATGAGATAATATTTGTAAAACAGCACAGTGGCTGGTACATAATGAGCATTCAATGAAACAATATTAGGCTTATTATTATTATTAAATATTAAGTACTATCTTTTGGAATTTTATTAAATAAAACTGAATTAAGGTTGGTTTATAGAATAATAGATTTGAAGCTACAAGATTCCAGAGAGGTATCTAGTCTAACCACTTTATTTTACAGATGAAGAATTTGAATTTCATACAGGGACAGTGATTTGCTCAATATCACATAGGGAATGTGTCAAAAAATCAAGTTCAAACTCCGATCTTCTGACTCCAAACAAACCATTTTTCTACTGAATTATTTGTCTAGATTGGTAAGGGAAATTTTTTTTAAAGTCAATACAAATGTGTAGAAAATACTCTCCTAGTTCAAAAGTTACAAGAACATAATATCATCAGAATGTCTGGAACAAGCAATGCTTGCGTCATTTTAGGGAGATCTCCAAAGGCAAACCTTAGCAAGAATTTATTACAGGAGTGACTTTAAAAAAAATTATGGCCTTATAATGTTGAATTGTGTGTATATGTGTATGTATATGTGCACATATATGTATGTGTACATTAAAAAATGGGATAATCCTTATATGATAAGACCTTAGTGTGATTATCCCTATACACTCATTGTATATAAGTATGTATATATACATACATATGTGTATATATGTGTGCATATGTGTGAACACTTGCATATTGTTGTCATAAATTTCTTATGACTATATGTGTGTATGTATGTATATAGATATATATGTATGTTTATATTCACTGAGTGAATTAATAAGCGATGACCACAGTAAGCATAATACCATTCTTAAATATAAAAAAAATCATCAGATAGCATTTTCAAAACTGATAAAGTGCTGTCTGTGTTACTGAGATTGAAATATTGATGACAACCATATGAGTAACCATTCTTTTTTTTAATTCCATGATATATAGAACTCTGAATATGAAAATCATGTCTATCTACTACAATATACCTCAATTAACCAGGATTTTAAGATAGTGAGATTTTCCTTTTTAATTGAATTTTCTAGTCAGCTGAACATAGATTTTTAGAGTTAGCAGAAAGCTTCAAGATCAATTAGGCCAGCATTGTCATTTTACAAGAGAAAGAAGCAGGGCCCAGAGAGGTCAAGGTCACATAGCTAAGAATAACAAACTACTCAATGAGAGTTACCACTAAATTATATCTAGAGCCCAAGCTTGGAGTCGGAAATACCTGAGTTCAAATTTTGTCTCAGACACCTAATAGCTGTATGACTCTAGGTAAGTCGCTTTGCCCTGTTTGCTTTAGCTTCCTCATCTGTAAAATAAGCTGGAGAATGAAATGGCAAACCACTCTGGTATCTTTGCCAAGAAAACCCTAAATGATGTTAGGAAGTCAAACACAACTGAATAACATAATTAAATTGAGAGTTGATTTTTTTTTTAAATTCATGTTGAAAATATGTTCACAATAATTCTAAATTTCTACTTTAATTAGTATAGTGAATATTGTTTAATCTTTTTATATGGTGTCTCAGTATCTTCATTATGAACATTTATTATGGCTATATTCTAGGGATGGCAACTAGTTTCAGTGGAGTAAAAAAGACCTTAATGTGAATATAAACTTCATTTTTCTGACTGTGTGATTTTGGGCAAGTCCCTGTATCAGAGCTTCATTTTTATCTCCTGTAAAACATAGAGATAACTATTATAGCGACATTACATGATTGTTATAAGAGTTAAAAAAGATAATCTGACATTAAAATATTTTGTAAATCACAATACAACCTATAAATTCCACTTTTTAAAATTCTCACCTCTGCTTCTGAAATTATTCCTTAAAATCATCCTTCAAGTCTCAGCCATTCTGACCTACTTGCTGGTTTTCTACAATAAGACTTTCTGTCCTTCAACTCAATGCTCTTCCACTGACTTTCCCTCATGCCTTAAATCCTGAAATGCTCTCCCTCCTTATTTTTGCCTTTTAGCTTTCCTAGCTTCCTTTATGATTCACCTCAAAGGTCACCTCCTGCAGGAAACCTTTTCTTCTCCACCCAACTGCTAATGTTTTCCTTTATGAAATCACCTTCTATCAATATTGTACATTTCTTGCATGTAATGGATTATGTATATATCTTCTCCCCCACTAGAACACAAGGTCCTTTAGGGTAGGGATTTTTAGGGCCTTTCTTTGTCTCCCCAGACTAAGTACATCACCTGCCACATAGAAGTGATGAATATGTTTTTTTTTTTCGGTTAGTTGATTGATACATCACCTCCCAAATAATTGTCTTCTAAGTCAAATGAAGCTCTTAACTTGGTCAGAGTTGTCCAAGATACAAAAGTAAACAGGTCATATCAAGTATTCTACCGTCTATGAATTTATAACCTTCAGCTAGATATGATCTATAGTCTGTCCCTACTTTTGAAAGTTACTTGGTCCAGAGTGAATTTTGAAGTTGACTTGCCATTTGAAAGAGGATTGAACCCTAAAGAGTTTTGCACACAAGTTCACCCTAATCCTCCACTGTAGAGTGCCATTCTGCTCTACTAATACTCAGATTAAAGTGCCAATAGAAAGAGTTCAGACACTCCATCTAAGTTTGGGTTTAAACCAAGGAAAACAGCCACATTCACCTGTTATTGAATCAATGTTGCTTGTTGGGAAGAATGCTTAGCAGGAAGTATTGTATATTTCAGCAGTACAGTCAGCTCTAGGTCACCAGACTAAGAAACATGATGATGGTCCCTTTTTAACAATGGCATTAGTTAACTATCCTTGGTCCATGGGCAGCAGTAGCAATGGAGAGCCATCTTCTCTGTTTGCATCCCTGGGGACACAAATAGGAAAATAAGAATTCCAATTTTCCAAAGCTGAAAGACAGTGTTATAGCCCATGCTGGCCATTTTTCAGGGTTCAAGAAAAGAAGATTGTACAACTTGGATAATCTACTCTTTAGTAAAGGTAATGATGGAATGAGAGGTGATGAATATAAAGATTTTATTTAATATTCCTTGTATAAAACACAAAAATTTCAATATGTGCTATTGCATAAGCTATCCTCCATACCTGGAAGGATTCTCTTCTCGCCTTTGCCTTTTAGGATCTCAAATTTCTTTCAAAGTTTAGCTCAAATGCCAGTTCCTACATAAGGTTTCCTGATACTTCAGGTTATAGTGACCCACAAATTACTTTTTAAATTTTTATTTTATATTTTCATTATATATTTCATATTTTCTTATATATGTATATATTTATTGGCAAGACCAGAGAAGGGGATAAGCACTTAAATGCCTACTATGTGCCAAGCAAATGCTTTCTATTTGATCCTCAAAACAACTCTTGTGAGGTAGAAGCTTACATTAATCCCATTTTACATATAAGGAAACTGAAGCAACAGATGTTAAGTGAGTTGCCCAGGGTCACACAGTTAGTGATTGTATGAAGTCAAATTTGAACTCAGGTCTTCCTGATTCCAGGTACAATGTTTTATCCTCTATGCCACATAGCAGCCTAGTTGACTATGCTATTTCAAACTCTAATCAAATGTAAGCTCATTGAAGGACATAACTTTTATTTTTCTTTCCGTATCTCTATCTCTTTGCACAGTACCTGGAACACATTAGTCTCATATTAAAGGCTAGCTGAAAGAACAAATGGATAAATGAATGGAAGACACAAATGAATGAACTTAAAATCACAATCTTCACCTAATCAGTCTTTTAAGCATTACAAAATAATGCAATAATAAGTAATCGCCATAATGTGCTCTAATGATAACATTAAAAAGACATTCTTTGGAGGTCTTTCAAATGAGGTATATTCTTTCAGACATGTGACAAAAATTAATAAGTGAATGAATGAATAAATGAACAAACAAATAAATAAAATCAGGAACCAAAGCTTAGTACAGAGTTAAAAGTCAATTAGGCTATAGAATTGTAGTTAATGATGCAGGAAAAGGACGGTACCATACTAAGCACTGAAATGAAATAGAGGGTCTTATGCTAACTAGCTGTGGGTTACAGCCCTGAAAGAAATTAATTCCTAGACTGGAAGTCAGAGGACCTAGTTCAAATTTTTGTTTTGTCATTTAATACCTAGGTGACCTTGCCCAAATTATTTCATATCTCTGGGCCGCAATTCTTCATCTGTAAATTGAGGAGGTTGGCTAATATGATGTCTGAAGACACTTTCATATCTAAATATATGATCCTAGGATCCAGAAACAGAAAGTCTGTCAAAATCAAGTCCCATAGACCACAGAATGCTGTAATGATCAAGCCCTTTAGATTGCTAAAGGCACAATATTATATAAGGAAAGTCTATTTTGGATGACATTCAAGGGGGATTTAATCACTGAAATGCCAAAGAATTTTGTTATAGGATAACAGCCTACAAGTTGGTCCCATAACATATATGCTGCATGGTGTTTTGTTGACACAGTTGTATATGTTAATATCATCATAATCTTACATTTCATAAAAATAAATTCTGTGGGAATACAAATAGGATTTGTTTGTTTTGTATGTCATCTATATCACAATGAAAATCTGTTATTGAAAACCAATTGGTAAAACTTTTGGAAACAGGTTCAGTGTAGTAAAATTTTAATGATAGTTTAGCTACTTGTAATGGGAATGTAAATTTTTAAGATTTTCCCTGCCCCTAGGCTAAAGTGCACCCGGAGCCTGGGGTGGGAGGCTTGTTTTTCAGTAGATACTTCTTGATTGGCCAGTGAGTCAATAAGGTTGTTACATTCTCTGAGCCAGGAGAAGGCTATATAAGCCCTGATGTGTAGCTTTGTTTTGGGGCTCACTTTGAGAAGTGTTCTGTGATTTGATCTGGATCCTGGGAAGCCATTGCCCAGAGGCCCCCGGCTTTGGAAAACCCAGATGTTGAAACCCAGATGTTGATTTGGTATGGATGTAATGGTTGGACAGTTTGGGAAGCTGTCTACTTGATCTGTTTCTGTCTTGATAATTCTGCCTGTATACTTTGAAGTTTGGGGTGCTGACCTTTTTCCCCTGAACGAGGTAAATGATATATGTTTGACTGATTAAAGTAAGCTTTTTAACTCATTCTGAGTTGCTTTCCTTTAACAAAGCAGATCTAAGAACCTGTGTTGGCAGCAAACCCTGAGGACGCTTGGGGTGCTTGCTGCTACACTACTATATTCTTAAGTTGGAGATTTTTTGATTAGCAAAGCATCATATACATCAAAATAAAATGAATATGTAATTTATGTGATGTGGGATATATTGTAATTAATTTTTGTTTGCTTCTTTTAAATACAAATTTTCGATGAAATATCATTTTACTTTCAGCTTCAACTACCTGAAAAATATATCAATATCTCCTAATTTATTGAATAACCTGGGTAAGTAATTACATTTAGAAAGACTTTTTCTAAGAACTATTTTTATAGGCTAATACAATGAGAATGTCACCAAATGTTCCTTTGGTCAGAAATCATATTATGTAAAACCGCATTACTGTCATATTTTAAGTTAGTTTTACAAAATAGACATATCTCTAAGGTGAGCACAATTTATACCTATAAATTAACTGAAGAAAGCAACCAATAACTTTATTTTGTTACCTAGGGACAGTCTGAAATATTAATTGAATGTAAGGGGAAAGTGGTAAATTAACAGTTAAATAGGTAAAGTATTGCTTTGAGACCCCGGTAATTTTGCTGTGATAAATAGAGTTATGTAAATCACAGAATAGCAGTTGGAAAGGGATTCAGAAACTAAATTATCCAACCCATACCTGACAAATAATTCCTGTGAAATCCTCAACAAATGGTTGCCCAACCTCTTTCTACAGCTCTAATAAAATGAATCCTTGTCCTTCTGAAACAGCCCATTCCAATTTTGGATAGCCCTAATATTAGACTTTTTTTTTTCTTATAGCAAGACAAAGTTTGCCTCTCTGTACTTGAGTAAGTGTCATCATTCTTCAAAAAACATCCCTTCTTATATCAAAAGTCAGTAAAAATCTCCCCATTAAGTCTTCTCTTCACTGAGTTAAATATTCTGCTCCTTCAAATAATCTTAGCATATAAGGAGAGGGAGGGAGGGAGGAAGGAAGGAAGGAAGGAAGGAAGGAAGGAAGGAAGGAAGGAAGG